>NW_015090770.1:5219067-5257293 GCF_001431845.1 Calidris pugnax | reverse complement strand
CCGAGCCTGCGCGGCGGCGGTGGGAGCGGCTGGGTGCTCGTCCCCGGGGTGGAGGCGGGCTCCGGGAGGAGCTGCAGCGGCTGTCTTGGCCCTGGCGTGGCCGCCGTGAGCGGGGTCAGGCGCGGGGGGTGCCGGAGGCCGTGCGGGGGCTGGCGGGCAGGAAGGTGCCGTAGTCGCTCACCACCCTGGCGTGTAAAACCTCGCGTCTGGCCCGAACGCGGACAGAGGGACACTTTTTTTCTGTCTTAGTTCCCGGTTGCTGTTGGGAAGGGGGGCGCGGGGAGTTTGTTTCCGCGCTCGGTTCCAAGCCCTTTCCAGCCCGCGTTTAGCCCAGAGATCCCTCCTCAGAGCCGCAGCCCCAGCGCTTGCCTGGGCTTGTGTCCTTGGCTTCCTCCTCATCTGCTTCGGCTTCCACGGCCCCTGCTTGTGGTTAGGTTTGGGGTTTTTTTCTGTTTCTCCTTTACGGCTACATAAGGCTTCATGGAGCACTCGGGGATGAAACTCCCCCCGCCCACACGGGCCTCTCTTTTCCGCGCTGACATGTTTTCCTGCCTTCGGGTGGACTTCTTCCTTAGTATTGCTCCTAAAAAACAAAAAGCATCATTGTTTTGGGTTTTTTTGTTTTTGTTTTTTCAAGTTATTGTAAGTGGAGGCCAATAGATACACCCAGTCTATGGCAACGCAAAGCATGTGGCCTGGACTATATGAATACTTTTCAATTATAATATATATTATGTCTTAATATGTCCGAGTATGGTAGCGATATATGCTTCTGAACTTCTCATGCTAGGACTTCAGGTGTTATTGAGGGGATGGCCCAGAACTATGGTGCAGAGCTTTCCCCAGACCATCTTAATTGCCTTCTGCTAGGAATTTTTAAAAAAACAAACCACAGAACACAACACAACAAACAACAAACCCAAACCCCAAAACAAACCTACGCACTTTTCATAAAAAGAACTCTGAGATCATTAGCTAACATTTGGAAGTCCCTGAAATTAACATGCGTGAAGGACCGTGGCCAAACTCCCACCGGCTCCCATAAAAGCAGTAATCAGTCCTTCAAGCAAGATTCTCTACAAAATAACACCCAGAAGCCCCTGCAGAAGGGATTGCCAATCTCACCATCTGACTAGATTAAAAACAGCAGTAACAATGTGATAATTGACAGGAGAAACTTCCCTGACAAGGAATGAATCAGTGTTTATTTTTAGCCTTTTTCCCAAACGCCTTATTTAAGCAGAAGATTAACTAATTATTTCCGTCCTTATATTGTCCACGCTAGAAACAGGAGGTGGCAGGTCCTTGTGTATCTGCGGGGAGCACTTTGTCTTGGCTCATCCTTTGAGGTCCACGCCCTGGATGGATGCAATTGTTCCAATTGTCCTTTCATTTCTAGGCCGATCAAATATGATAAGTATCAAGGTTTCACTAAATCGAGACAACCCCTAATCAATATTTTCTTGTTTCCTAAATAGGAACCCTCAGAAAATGTACATTGTGATTTTCTCTGTATCCCACCTTTGCTCCAAAGCTTCGCTTGGACAAGGGGCAGTATTAATACAGCCTTTTGCCATGATGGAGCACTCACTCGCGCTCCGAGAAGAGAAGGTTGCTCTACTTGTGCAGGGAAGCCTGCAATAAAATCTTATTTAGGAGAAGGCTGCTCACCTGAGAAAAGACTGCCTAAACATTTATGGGATAAGTGCAAGGATAGAGTATCAGTTCCAGTGACACCAAATAACATCTCTGTTTCTGGTAATAAGCTTTTTTTGGGTTCTACTTTGTTTTGAAGCGGGGGACTTGAAGTGTTTTTCTTAAATTTTGAATGAATTGTGGATCGCAGCGTGGGTTTCATTAGCAGGAAAAGAATGAGTCTTCTTTGAAAAACTCGAAGGATATATTTTTGTGGCTTATCTGCTATGGAACTAAGAAACATAAATGACACTTTGTTTCATTGTGCTGCATATCTATAATATGAGGATTGCTAAAAAAAGAGAGCTGATTTACTGGTCTCTTACTTTCGTGGTCTCAAAGCAATTATACCACACTAAATTCATATGTCAAACTATATTAATTTTAGTCCTGAAGAGTGAGTCTCATTCTCAGAGTCCAAATATTTATTTCAATTGACAACACTGGTGTAGAATTTATTTTCCGTGCTCCTTAATATTTCAGGTAATTTTGGGTAAGACTACTTGGGCTAGGCCAATTCTATGTAAAATTGTTCATTTGTACCACTTCAGTGCACACCTGATTGCTCCTGAACAGAGTGAAATGTGAAGTAGAAGACTATAGAAATCATTGAAAATTACCAGTTTCTTCATATGCAGCCCACTCTTCTCTTACATAAGAGCAAGTTGAATCTTTGGTATCTCATTTCATTTGTTAGCACAAGAGATGCATCAAAATGGATTTTACGTAGAAATCAAAGTATCCTTTCTCTCTTTTTTTTTTTTTAACATTTCCTGAGGAGACCATTGCAGAATCGGCTTCTCATTGGGAAGAGCTCTCTGCCTTACAGGTATGTGCCTTGCAAGTATTATCTGCAATGGTGACCCCGCACCACCAGATGATTTAATTTGTTTAGAAGAGAGATAAATGTAGAACACAAACAGGAACATTGTACAAAGTGATCTAATCTGTGGGCAATCAGGCCAAACAAATCAATGAATCATTCATAATCATTTACACACATCTGCATTGCAAAGAGATACAGTTAACTACAAAGGAAAACATCAGAGATGGGGGGGGGGAGGTGGTGTGAGGCAGGGAAGAAGGTAAATAAGGAAGATTAGTAAAATCTGCATGAAATAAAACATGGGGTTTTAACCAGCATTTATTTTATTGGCTACAGGCAAGTCCAAACCATAAGGGTTTAGGGCAGAATTTGAGCTATTAAATCTGAGATGGTGAAAAACCCCGATGAGCTATTGGATCGTGCCTAAATTCCCAAGCCACCTTATGTGTTTTTATACAAGCCATTCTGCTGTACAGAGCCTCCACAGGGCTAAGCCGCCTGGCACTCCTGGTATCTCAACTCAGTCAGGAACTGAAGGCTATGTGCTGCTCCATACAAGTCCCCAGAGCGGCTCAGTTCAAGAGTCTTCAAACCCCTCTGCTGGATGCCAGTGGGAGTGAGTCTTCACAAATGCAGCTGTGCCTGTTCCCTCTAAAAAAGACATTTTTATGATATACTAGAGCTGGTAAAGCATTTATCCAGGATGTGGAAGGTCTGAATTCAGGGCCTGTTCCTTGCAGATCAGAGAGATCAGTAGTCACATTGATGTCTGGGTGCACAACGCAAATAGCCTCAAGTTACACCAGGGGAGGTTTAGATTAAATATTAGGAAAAATTCCTTCACTGAAAGGGTTATCAGATATTAGAACAGGCTGCCCAGGGAAGTGGTGGAATCACTGCCCCTGAAGGTATTCAAAAGACATGTAGATGTGATGCTGAGGGACATGGTTTGGTGGTGGTTTTGGCAGTGTTAGGCTAATGGTTGGGCTCCAAACTAGACAATTCAATGAATTCTATAAGTATTCACTTGATACCAGCCTCAAAGCTTGATCACTCTCTCTCTCAACTCTGTCTCCTGCACAGGACACATCCAGAATCTCTGTTTAAGGGTGCTCCCATTAGCATTGGTGTGTTCGCATCTAGAACTGGGTAATGCCATGCCATCAGAGCAGGCTGAAAAGTAGCAGAGATTATTAGTTGAGATACAGCATACAGTAAGATGGTGGTAGGTACTACTTCTGAGTCCCAGGAGCCTCCCACTTCAGTACATTCCCACTCTTAAGCAACCAGCAATCTACATCCGTTGCCTGAACTGCTTCAATATGGAAAACTAGTTTAAAAAAATAGAATTTCTTAATCTTTAACAGAAACGTTCCTCTCAGCCTAGCAATAGCTACTCGGCAGTTTCGATTTGCAGCTATCAGATTGGTAGTTGATCTCCAGGGTTGTCTCTGGCGAATATAGATTTGGGAATTACCGCTGGATGGCACTCTTGTGCCAGAGAGTATGTAACTGGCTGTGATTTTATTTGGCTGCAAATACAGACATCTTTTAAAGACAAAGAACCAAGTTCACTTCTTTATACCATCATAAATTTGGAGTGACTCATGTAAGGCATCGAGTTTAATTTAGAGTTGCACCAACATAACTGGGAGAAGAATACAAACCAGATGTTGAGAAACAATATTTTGGCTATTAGTTCTATTGATAAAGCTTTGAACAATTTATGAAACTTAAATACAAGGAAGCAAGCATAGAGGCTATGGCCACAAAAGATGAAGAGCACCCAGCCTCAGTTCTTCTTTGTTGTTACAGGCTACACTAAATTCCAATAATCAAACTTAATGCTTTTTCACATGCCAGTTTTTTCACATTATCCTTAAGGCTGCTATATTATGCACACTATTCTATAAATAGACAAGAAAGTTCTTCTATGACTGGCTGTAAAGCAAGAAGCTATCTTCATTCCAAAAGCCAATATTGGAAGTCTTCATTTTAAAGTTTCCAGTCTATATAGTTAAAATTTTTTGAGAATGTTTCAATCATTTCTAATCCAAAATATTATGCTTTTATGTTGAAATATTTGAAAAATGGCTCAATTATTTTCACATAGAATAATCATTCTGTGAAAGCAAATACTTTTTTTCAGAACATATTTAGTTTTCTGATAAGAAATCAATTTTGGACTACATTTGCATTTAAAAAAGTGGTGATTATTTCACTCTAGTAAAATAGAATCATATCCACAATAACTCTCTATTAAAGATAACATATTTGCCTTAATCTACTGTACATGTGTTATGTATCAATGCAGCGTATGGGAGAATACCAGGAAATTTCTGCAAATACATTTAAACATCAGGGAAATATCTTAATGGAATTTTTGTTCCTGCTCCTTTTCTGTTCCCTGTCTTTCTTCCCTGTAAAGAGCTTCAGTTCCCCCAACCCCGAATCTGTACAGTATTCTGAATATTAGGGATGTCTGGTAAGTTCAAGAACTCTTTCAGAACAGTCATCTTCTCCACCTGCACTTTCACCAAAACCAACAAGAGAGCTAGTAATCAATTTAAGCTGAGGCTTTTTCTATTTGGGGGCTGGTAGCCTATCTCTGGTTTCAGCCAGGGAAGGAAGTACTTAGAGTGTTTTATCACAGCCAGCTCTTGTGATTTACTTGGCATAACTGGAAGAAGGAAGTTGTGTAAATATGGGCTAAAGCTTATTCTTCAGAAATGCACAGTTCTGCGGACTTGGGATCTTTAATGTGTATTTTTGGTTATTACTTGTATTCTGTGACTTCAATTCTCTATTTGTAGCATGGAAATAATATCACACTAATTCTGTGGTGCTTGACGGAAAGGTTCCTGTACGTGTGCTAAATGTACTCAGAGGCAAACCTGGCAGGCTCAGGGTAAGAATGTTTCAGCACCCCTTTTGTGCCCTGCCTGGTTTTGGCTTATTCTGAAACTCATCATGGCCCTGCATAATTTGGTCACTCTGGGAAGATGCTTTGAATTAAGAATTGGCTGTTATCGCCGAATAACACGGCAACCTGAATCTTTTCAGAGAACAGGATGGAAACTATATTGTCTTCTCACACTTCTGCCCTTCCACGCCCCCACTAAAGTGGAAGTGCTGGGACTTAGAGTATCCACAGTTGACGGATGGTCTGCAATTGTCCTATAAAGTCTCCCCTCACTTTCTTTTATGTACTGTTGCCATTTACTGAATAACCTTTTTATGGTAATACCCCAGGGCTGTGTTCTTATTCATGGCTTCTTTGCACTAGCTATTGTAGATACTGGCAGTTGAGAGACCCACTGTTGTGGAGAGTTTACAAGCTCCAGGTAGCACTAGTGGAGAACTGGAATCCACGGAAATCAAGTGATTTGCCCAAGGTCACGTGCTAACTTTGTGGCAGTGTTAATCTACCCGATCTGATTATCTAAGGCATGTAGGCACCAATGCATGTTCTGGTGTATTTATCAGCCACAGGAATGGAGAAGTTCATTTGGAAAAATAAAGGGGAAAAAAAAGAGAGAGAAAAAGGGCATTCTTGGCACTGTTTGAAGACTGGCAAGAAATTTCCACTTTCGCATTTTTCAAATACTTCGGAAATACATAAACTCTTGGGATCTACATTTTAAAGTGTTGTTTCAAACTGGAATAACATCTGTTCAATGTAGCCAAGAAACATCTGGTTTTCTGTTCCTGGAACCCTGAGCTGAGGCGGCTGTTTTCCTGTCAGCTACGTTGTGGAGTGAAATCGGTTCAATAGGTCATTCTGTTCTCTCCATTTCTTAGTTCTCAGTTTCCTATTAAAAAGATGGCCAGCAACAAGAGTAAGCAGGAGGGGAAAGGAAATTCTATGTAATGTACATATTAGCCTATGTAAGAACCCATTTAGCATCAGACTACGAAAACTGGTGAGAGCAGAGATATTAAACATTAGAAAGAATACTAGGGATTACATGGAACTGGAAGATTTATTATCTCCAAAATGGTTTACCTTTCATCAGTGGAAATAACAATCTGATACAAATCCCACCCAAAACAATGAAAATCTCACACTGATGGTCACCGGGCTTTGGATTTAACCTTCTCTGGTATCACTGGTAAATGGCCTAGTGGAAGCACACAGTATATTAATTGCAAGATTGTCATTAACTATCATCTGAGCAGATCTAGACAATGCAGTAATTGAAGGGCCATAATGGCTGATGCGTAGGATACACCGTCTATGCAACAATCGCTCACTCCACTGGCGTAAAACTGAGGACAGTTTGGGAGGGAGAACCAGAAGAAGAGTTCAAAGGCCTCAAGCAGAGAAGACCATAAGCATGTTGTGTGGTTTTTAGTTCTTACATTCCCAGCTCTGTGCTTTGACAATGCCTTGGACAAACAAGTATATTCTTGAGATTTTTCCCCTTCATCTTTTAAGAACAGGACTGAGACTTGCAAGGGCATTAAAATGCTTATGCTTCCCCTGAAATAATAAAGCATAAATAACATGGAGAGCATGCACAATGATCTGATATTTAATGACCGATGAAAATCTGTATCATCCAGTCAGTGGCATTAATATTAGAAGACTAGTAGCACTGAGGTGGCAAAACCCTCTGTGTGTATCCTGACTGAAAAATGGTAGAACCCTTGTTTTTCAGGACCAAGCGTGAAAACAACTGGGAAAAGAAATGCTGTGACCTTCTGCCATGAACATTTTGGTAAGGCAAAAAGGCCATCAGAGTCCTGTTTCTTATACAGCTGTAATTTGCCACCACTCACATGACTAAAAAAAGCAAAACTAATCTGGAGGAAGGGTTTCTCTAGTTTTTGCCTTGGATGTGACCTTTCCCATCCCAGTCCATGAATTTAAAATACAGGGAAGTGAGGCTTAATCTGAGGAAGAGTTTCCAAAACAGAATTGAGAGGCAGCATTTTCTGTAGCAGGCTCTTGCAAAGTGCTGATGGTATAATTTAACTAATGGGGGTCAGGTCTGTGTGCAAAGAGGAAACTTGCTAAAGGCAGATAGAGTGCAGGAAGGGAAAAGGGAGTTGTACAGCTCGTAGGCGGTTGCAAGCAGCTTCCTGGCACTATTTACTTGGTGAAACACTTTGTTTCCTTCAGAGCAGTGTTTGACTTTGCTTTCACCATCACCAGTGTAAGTCAACTGTCTTCATTGGTAACATCTCTTTTACATTGCCCAACATCCACAGCCTGATACTGAATGACTACTCCCCAGCTAGTCTGTAATTATCTAAATTCATGTAGTGGTATGGTCCACATGTACCCCAACTAGACTACAGTCAAATGTATGCTTTAAATAAATAAGATCTAGTCTGACTAACAAGAAAGACTATGACGTTTTACTTCATTAATAGCAAAAAAAGTCTTATATGTATAAGGAAAGTGCTGTTGGGAATGGAATGACCCGGTTTACTCTGTGATGCATTGATTTGTAGCCTATTTTGCTCATTGCTCTCTTCACCCTCGTCTGATTTTTGTGTTTCCCATATATATACTTTGTCCAAACACAATTTAAGTTTGCTGTGTGTTTGGAATTGCCATGATTTACAGAATCACACCCAGTGGCATGATTCAAAGGACCAGCACTTATTACAGAAAAACACTGCATACTGTGAACACAAACATGCTTCTACACTGCTTGAGTTCCAATTTAGTCCTGCTGATTAATCATGGATTTTCTCATAGCTGGAGCTTTATATAGGAACGAGGGACATCTAGTGGCTCAACGGAATATAGCGGATGAAGATGATAAAAAGGTACATTGTGCGAAGTAGATAATTCAGTGAAAATTAGACTAAATTAAAGACTTTCTCAGTGGTTGAAATGCAATTTGAATATATGAAATGACTTTAGATTAGGGTCAAATAACCTGTGATGAATTTTATTTTTGTGTTTCTATCTTCTTGTGCAAAGGTAAGCTGACACTGAAACTTACACAGGTCAAAATGTATTCGCAACCTATTTTCAGGAAGATATAACATCCTCTTTTGTTAGGAGAAGCTGGGGTAGAGGATAGATGGATTGGAAACAGGGACAAACCATGCAACACAACCCTATAATTTTTTTTTCTTCCCCCAAATGAACACATTTATTTTATGCATGGTAAATCAGGATGTGATTAATTAGACCAGGTGATACATGATAACTTACAATGACTAAGAATAACTGTGAAGAACAGTTAAATGGAGAACTTCCCTTTCTCTGAAATGTTTCCTATTTTAATACTTGAATAATGAGTTTCTTTAACAAGTAACCCACTCTGAGTCATATTTTCCTCTCTTTTTTTTTTTTTGGTTTGTATCCTAATGAATAAGTACATGGCATCCCAATAGCTTTTCTTACAAAAGATGAGATGCACATTGTAGAAACAGTAATATATGCATTGAATTGTAAGCTGGTTTGTATTGTGAGCCTGTGTTTGTATTGGGTTTGCCATTCTGTATTTTTCTAGTCCGTACAAAAAGTTCAACTGGACCATGTCAGTCTATTATGCCACTCAGACCAGGGACAGCACTTGACCCCTCCTGGAATAACTAATATTGAGAGACCAAAATCAAGCAGTCAAGTGCTGTCATCCCTGAATGTCTCTCACTCCTATCCTAACTGCACGAAACAACTAATTCAATTTATGCAGATGGAGCTAGAGTATTTTGGCTGGACCATATGACTAAAGAAGGCAGCCTATATATAAAAACAGACACTTCTCTGCAAATGAGAGCAAATCATTGCCAAATATTAAGACAAATAATCTGGAGAGAGCAACAGGAAGCATTCTGTCTCACCTGAGATGCTGATAAAACCTGGAAGCCACAGGAGTGAGATCAGACTGAGAAAAGACAGATCACTTGTTATTTTGCAAAGATGTGTAACTCAGGAGGTTTTTTTAAGGGTAAGAAGTGATGATAAAGAAAATCCTTTGCTTAAAAGGTGGATTTTGTTTTCCTTTTTCTCTCTGAATAGGCTAGAATAGAAGCTTGTAGCCTTGGTGAAACTAAGAGAACTATGAATAAGCAAGCCAAGGGTTTTCCCAGTCTGACACACCAGTTCCAGGTGCATATCCTATGCGCAGGTTCAGAGAGGGATTCTCAGCCTGTGTGTGCCATGAAATGATACAGGAACAGTTGTTGAAACACTGCTCAGATTGCATTAGGAGCATGGGAAACAGAGATTGGGTCCACAGGTTCAAGCTGATGTTGTAGTGGGTTGAATTTACCGTTTCTTGTTTCATCAAGACACAGTGGAAGCAGGGACTTAATATTAATATCCTATGATTAATGAGTAGTGAATACACTGAGCATATGATAGACCCTGGGTCATTAAGATGAATGAAAGTACTTCTTTAGAGAGAGGTGTTAGCAGCCTTTATGTGATAAGAGTTTTAAACTCTTGAAATTTTAGGTGCACTAGCATGCACCATGTTATATTGCTGAGGTCCCATTTAGCTCCAGATTTGTTTCAACAACAGTTTGTTGTAGAGAGAAGTTGCAATGAAGAGAGTGCTTGATGGATTTTTCTATTTGGACCTCTTGTGAAGGCTATATTTAGGATGTGAACAAAGGTATACCAACACCCTATTGCTGACAACATTCAAGGTTCTTTTACCAGTATTAGAGGAAAATTAATTTAATTTATTTTAGCTGGCAAATAATCAAGCCTCTTTATTTCAGACACTTCTGGGAAAGAATGGCAAAGCCAAGGTACACCTGGCCATATGAAGTACCCTGATGCAAGTGTGGTCAACTACCAGAATGAAGAAAAAGAAGCAGGCTGGCATTTTAACAAATGTTTATTGAATGAGAAGGTAATGACTTCTTACATCTCTACTTACCTGTGCTACTACAAGGTTCTGGTTACCACATTACCACTTTACTGATTAATAGGGCAGTACAAAATGAATCTAAAGTTACACGAGCTTTAGACTGAATAATTTCCCTTGTGAAAAGCTCTAGGAAAATTTAGCAGTCCTAAGATTAGATGAAAAGAGCATGTGTGTTGGGGAAGGGCTGGAGGATGCCTTGCACAGATCGTGAGCGGAAAGGGTAAATGAGAGAGCTGAGGCTCAGCACCTGACATCCTTCAAGCGTAAGGTCTGTTACAATGCTGGAAATCAGCCTAGGACTCCTCTGCTTGCTCTTCTGTTGATGTTGGAGTGCCAACAGCAAGAAAGCTATGACTACTCAACTCAGGCTTCCACTCCTGCTGCCCTAGTGCTTTGCCCCTGGCCTTGTGCAGGGATGGGTACATATTTACAAACTAGTACAGGCAGACACAAATTTCCATTGACTAATCTTCCTCTGGCAAGGTGAGTCATCATATAGAAAAGGTTGTTTCTGCTTGTTTTCTGTTTAGATTATTATCCAGCCAGAGCTCCAAAAAAGGCCAGGACAGTAGCTTCAACCATCTCTGTTCTTCCATAGTAACAGAGGGAAACTTGGAGAGATGTCTGTAGCTACAAGCTTTCTGCTTGTAGAAAGATCTTACTTGGAAATTACTTTGAAAGAAGCTGGCAAGGATCCTGGTAAGAATTTAGCCTTTTCTGTCCGTGTTTCTCCATCTGTCAAAACAAGGCATAATCCTTCCCCACTTCAGAACAGTATTGTGAGTATTGTGAGGTTTCATCAGCTAACATGTTTATATCACTAAATGCAATTTTCTATTCAAAATCACCTAGACTTTAGCTCTTAGGAACACAAATTCATCTCACCCTTCTTAAAGATCTTTTCTTTTTTTTCACACATCCTTATTCCTCTTTGCTTTCTGTTACTGCAAAACAATTGCTGCTGGTGTTGCTCTTGGATACCTGAGAGCAATTTTAACAGTCACACTGAATTTTCCCAAGCAAATAAATAATCAGCAAAGGAAAAGAATTCTTCTCCAATTTCTGGTTTTCTTTTTTATTAGTGTTGGAAAATGATTTATACCTCATAGTGCTCACTACTAAAATTTCTCATCGCTGCTCTAATTCCTTGGTACTGTCATGAAGAACAACCTTTGCCAGAGATCTCTGAGAGAACTAATTGTAATCAAAACTGGAGTTATCTATAAACACAACTCCAGTAAAAATATCATGTGTTGTCTGTTTTTGTATGCTGCAGGACTGGTACCTCTTCCTATGAAAAGGCAACTTTGGAACACAACAGTAGCAGACTAAAATATCTGCACTGTCTAAATGTGAAGTGTGCCATTCATCTGAAATTGCACGGGGAACCTAAGAAAGCAAAATGATCTGCAAGCTCTTGTAATCACCTTCATGCCAGAACTGGCAAGATATTTTTAGCTATGGCATATTGTTGAAGATTTATTTAGGGATGTGAGAGGTACCCAAATCTGGGTGGTGACCATTTCAGTTATTGTCCTTCTGCCTTTTCATCATCCAAATTATCCTCCCACACACAACCTTGCCTGACCTGTGAAACAGCCCTTTTTTTTTCTCCCTCCCTGCCATGATCCCTTTTACTCCTGCTCACCACTCTCTCTCCTACTACCTTCTGTAAAACTAAAAACTTGGATTTTCCTCCTTTCTCCACATTGTAGTTCCCTCCCACCTCTTTCCCAAGCTCCAAACTACCTCCCCATCCAGGTTTACTACCAGATGCTGTATGTTGACGTGGGGAAACATCCAAACATTCTATTTGACCAGAGGAATATAAGTTACACTTCATATGGACTTCAGAGTGGTCAAATGCTTAAGGCCCCTTGAGACTGGACTGTCCACCCTTGGAGATATTCACACCTGGACAAGGCAAGGCACTAAGCAATCTGATCTAAGTTTGAAGATAGCCCTGTTTTGAGAAGGTAAAGGACCAGATGATCTCCAGGGATTCCTTCTAATCAGAATTATTTCATGATTCCTTAAGTCAAACTTAATCTTGAAGGAAAATAGGACGAGGAAGCAACATACAAGAATCTAAGAGAAAGATGGTCTTCTGGCAGAAAGAAAAAAGGAATACAACCAAATCAGAGCTGTGCACAATTAGTCTGCTTTTCATCTTGCTTGCACTGAAGTAGTTCAGGATGAAGTCAGATGGATGTTAAAATCTATAGAGAACCAAGAAGAGAATCAACACTAACGTGCCTGTGGTTAGTCTAGGTTTGTTTCATCTGTCTGGACTCAAAGCCTGGTTACTAATGTGTGTGTTCTCTTCAGAATATCTTCGGTTGGAATATTCCAAGATACCTTTTGTTTTATTTCCTGCAGATTCAGATTAGGAGCACAATGCAGGCTGTACCCCACCTCATCAAAGCTCAGGCTGAGCAATGACCCGGATGCTGCTGTGTTCTGTACAGTAACCCACTCATAGGGCCAGAGAGGAGTAGGAACAGACCAGAGGTAACCCTGCTTTCTGTAGCAGTTCCAGCTCCCTCATCCCCTGAACATTTAAGAGTATGGTTTGTGTTCCAGTGTGTGAATACATGAAATGTCCAAATCAAACCCGGAGCCGTGACAAGTCTACACTGTTGTGGGACATCTCCTCAAATCCTGGTGATCACCTACATAGGTTTTATACTACTACTAAAAGCCCAGCCAAAAGAAGAGAAACAGAAGTGTAAAGTGTATTCCACAGAGAAGGGACTTCACAAATTCTACAAAAGTGAATGTGTTAGTGATCTTAATTCACACTTCTCAGCCTCACAAAGATTTGTTTGCCCAATTTAAGATGTCACTACCCTTTTCTAGACAGAACAAGTAAAGATCTTCGCTTCAGAAATACAAGTAGTTAAAACATTCCTAGAATTTCTTTATGAAGAAAATGGTTCTGTGTTCCAATTTATTTTACTACTACTGCTAGTTTATTTAGGAGACACATCACCGCTGGATAAACAAGCATTGATAATACCAGCATCTGTATAATAAATATTATATTATAAAGTATTGTTCTTCCACTGTCCTCTTAAATAGAACAAGTTCCTGAAATTGAAAGTCCAGTAACAAAGGGCACAAATAGAACAAGAAATCTGGCAGCAAAATATTTCTTCTTAAACAATAGAGCTGCAAGAGCAACACCCAGTTGTACAGCTCAGTAGAAGGATACTGACAAATAACGAAACATAAAATTCCCAATCACTAAACTGCTTTAATATGATCAAGTTCCACAAAATCCAAGCCATTAAACCAAAAGCCAATATAGGATCTTGAAAATGATGGTAAACTATAATATAGCACTCATGGGTGGCCTTAATGCTGAATCTGGGATGAATTACATGAAAAAAATCACAGGAAATTTTTAACACAAAAAAGTAATCTGAAAGGCAGGCACAATGACTGCCATAACAGAGAATATAGCAATTCCAAACATAACATAAAAATGCTGTGTGCTTGAAGGCTGTGCTAATTTTTCCTATGAGACAGTGTTTTATGGGATTATATTAGAAACAAAAATATTCTGACAACAAGTGACTTATTAGACCAATTGATAAAGCTGGAAAGTACAGACAAGCTTCCAGGCACGCAGGTCCTCCTTTGGATCTGAAATACTTCAAAGCTAAATCCAGGTTAGGAACAATTGTGCTAAGTGAGGATATCTGCTTTGCTTCAAATGTTTTTTAATTTCTTTTTTAAAAACTGTAAATGATGACCTGGGAAATAAATTTATAATAATATAGCCCTGTAAATGGATTATTGTTTCTAAAGCAGGCTTGCAATTAGAAAGAGATCTAAGGAGTAAAACTTACCCCAGCAAATCTGCACAAAATCATGTTGACTTTCCATAAGATTTAAAAGCCTGTTTGTTTACATTGCTTTAGAAATATTAATTGGATTCCTAAGTCACTTAGGTGCTTTAGAAGATTTTACTTTTGCTGAAAAAGGCAATAAACAAGTCAGAGTACTGACAGGGAGTCCTTGTTGCTTACACAAACCCACCTGTGGCTGCAGAGCCAGCTATGCTGAGGACTGGTGCATTTGCCTGAACAGACCTGGAAACAAGCTCAAAGTTTAAGATCTGACATAAGCACATTCAACAGACAGCACCAGGCAACACTAAGCAACGCTCTGAGGTGGCTTGGCTGTTATACATCTCCTAGGCTAGTCCAAATAATGATGTAAATACTGTTTTCTAAGTTTGTCGTTTGTATTTATTGAAACTTTTCACTGGAGAGGGTAGGGAAGGTGAAGCAGAAAAGTAATTTTCTGTTATTGGCCATTCAGGAATTTTTAAGCTGTTACTTTTTCAATCATCTACAACAATTTCCTTGTTTTTAGAATGAGCGCATGATATCATATCCTGAGCCCTTCCCTTTTCTTGCAGCTCTCTCAGGCACTAGGAGGAGTCCAGCTATAGTCATCGTGAGAATTGGTTTCTAATACTGTAGTGGAGTTGCTTGTGCCATCGTCTGCCTGCCTGCCTGCCTGCCTTATTCATACTCCTTAAGAAATTGCTGCTCTAGGACAAACGACTCTTTAAGCGCAGTGAGTATCAGCTAAGAAAGCAAACAATCTACCTAGCTTGTTAAGTTGCACGAGAGAAAGATTGCTTCTCTATGTATTTACATGTGTGTGCAGTTAGGGACACAAATACAAGCGAAAGGAAAACTCGATGTCATTTTCCATCACTGAAGTGAGAAGAGAAAGGAGATTCCTGGCCCAGTTGGGGTGAGAAAAGGGATAGCAGCAACGCAGGAGGCTCTCAGGATGTAGAGACTGGATGAAAGGCGTAGGGTAGGTGTAGAAAAGGGCCAAGGTACATGTACTGTGCAAAGAAACATACCCATTCGCTTTGGACAGACAGGAAAAAACAGCTGATGAAATGTAGACACAAGCAGCTGTGTGTGAGCACATGTCATTTTATTAATGCTGGATGACAAACACCTCGTGTTTATTCTTAATCTTGCTTGACTTAATGAACGTGGTAGTACTAGCTACTAATAAGCAAAATAAAAAGGAGAATAAAAGAACTAGTTTTCTGCATGAATCTCCACTCACCCCTAAAGCATACAGGGCAAGTAAACATGAACAGTGAGTCACTGGTTCTTTTTAGTATAACTACATAACCCGTGGTGGTGGTGGTTGTGGTGTTATTTCTGCACTTCTCCATCTTGGTCTTTAGCTCTGAAACTCCGAGCTAAAGGCTCTGCCACTCTTGGTGGAGTGCCTAAGGTTTTGTCTAGATGCCTCTGCAATGCTAATTTCGTAGAAACTTGTAAAATGTATCAATAATATATTTATATTTATAGTGTAGGGATAGCTTAGTATGATCTAGAATTTGCAGCGTAAAAAATGTTACGATGAAAGTAAATAATTTGCTTGCATTTATAGCTACCAAATGATACTGCAGAATTTATTTATTAACCTAGAAAGTTGCTTTTAAAAGGATAGAAAATCTGAATTTTCCTGTGCTTGTTGCCCTGGTAGAGTACCAAACACCAGCTTCATTCCAGAGTTGTAAAATTATTATGACCATGCTTTACATAAAGGCCTTACTCGGGTTTGAATGGAACCAACAGAAAGCAGTAGTGATATTTTTATGAACGTTTAAGATAACAGTAACTGGCTTCAGAAGAGTGCGGATAAGTTGTGCCCTTTCCCCAAACAGTCTTTGGTGAGGCAAGCAGCTGTAAAGGAGACACGTAACCTTTGAATGTGTCATCGATCACGCTTTTTTAGTTTGCTGTGGTTTTCATTGGCTCATTCATAGGGTCACTATGTTAGTAAAAATTATTGCTTTTTTTAATCTGCTAAACTGCATTGTGAGGTAAAATTGCCTCTTCAGTTAAAAGTTGCTGGACCCTCTTCTGTTGCTGATGTAGTTAATTTTATGACAGAACAAACCTGGCATTTTCTACAACATAGTTACAACAAGAGTAGAAGGATGCTAAAGTTGTGCTCCTGTGCTGCTCGGTCCAGCCTCAGCAGCATCCAGTTGACTGTACTAAAGGCAACCATTGGTCCACCTACTCCAGGGTTCTGCCTCCATCCGTGACCCGTACTAGGTGCTTCTGATACAGTTGTCACTAAGTCCAGGGTGATCAGCTGTCTTCTAACGGGCTTCCCAGGAGATTTTTTTAAATGCCTATCATTTGTACTGTGCAACATGAGGGGATTTAACTCTTTCCGTTCATAAAACATCACAGTGGATATTCACATTTCCATATAAATGTTTGTTTCTTGAATTCACTGAGATCTCAGTTCCAACAATGCCATGTGGCAACGAGTTCTGTAAAAAATGTGGGTTTTAAAAAAAATATTATTATTTCCTTTCTCCAGATTTACATCAGCTGCCTCTCGCTTCCATTGGATGTAAATTTGTTTATACATTATAGGAGAGAAAAATTCACCTTAGTCTTTTAATTGTGCACTCTACTGAAGAATATCAATGTATTTTTATTCTTGGTTATAGTTTGGTCTGTCTAGTTTGTGGCTATGCTTTTTTTTCAATTTATAAACTCTTTTCAAGGGCTTCACCCATAGTTTTTCCTGTAGTTAATTATTTTGTTGTCATGCTTAAAAAATTCAAAGATGAAAGAGATGTGAGTTTCCTTTATAGAAACCACCCACCTCTGCTCTTGTATCCTGTTTATATATGTGTATAATAATGCATCTTCCACCACCTTACATCCAAGAAATGTTAGGTGTGCAGCAAATGTTTAATTAATTAATCTCACAAAGAACTTCTGAGGTAGGTTCCCTCATTTTACAGGTGAGACAGAGAGTGAGAAAGTTAAATTAAGTGACTTGCTTAATATCACACAGTGAGTCAGTGCTAACACTAAAAATAGAGTTTATGTTTACTGGTTCCTTGCCCTGTATTTTAATCATCAAACCAAACTTAACTCTGAAGTTGAATGAACTCCTTAAATGACTACAATAATTGTTCTCAATTTCATGTTGGAGTAGTATGTTTTAATCACTTAAGCAGCTGAAATACTTGAAAAATTGTCCTTGCTTAGGACTTTTCCAGCCTTTTTTTTTTTTTGGCTCTGATACTGCTTCAGATATCAGCTGAAGATGTTTTCTTTATAGTAATTCTGAACTTTAAAAATACACTCAAGCAGACCTCCACCAAAAAAAAAAAAAAAACAATGTTTTCAGCTACAGTAATGCTGAACTATTTTTAAAAACATTTTTAATTTGCTAGCTAGTTGCTTAATTTGATGCCCATACTTCATTTTCTGGGTGTAGTGATTCAGACAGTGAGGAAAAGTACTCCTCATTTCAACTCTCAGGTATATAATTTCAGGTTATAATTTCCTTTATTTTCTCATCATAGAGAATTGTTATTTCTTTCTGATCCATGTATTTTCCAGGATGAAGGTTTCTTTAAAAAAACCCCCAAGCAACCCCCCCCCAAAAAAAAAAAAAAAACAGAACACACTTAAAACATACAGCAATCTCTTTGCTGTCAATGTAGCAATGCTCTTTTTCATAATCTCAACAGCAGTTCCACTTAATAATACCCATAGCTTTAATTAATGGAGCATAGTTATTGCCCTACAGAAAGCAAAAGATAGACTGCTGGTTATGCTGTCATGACTAGATGAAAATGTAGCCTGAAGCACAGAAGAGCAATTGTGTCTTAAGCAATATCTACTTAGAAGTGCAGTTCTGAACTATATGCTAGACTGGTACATAAAGAGGTGTACTTCTTAAAAACACGTTTAAATTAATAGTACCTGTTTTCAGGCTAATGGTATGCCCCTGTAGGGTTATAGCCTTACTGATATAGTCTATATATTTGTTTATGCTGATAGGACATATATAAATATCCAATCTTCACTATGTTACCTGTTTGTTAGTGTTCTTCAGTATAGGAAAGAATAAATGGCCCAGAAAATACATACATAGGCATAAGATAGAGGACTCTGGAGAAGGAATGAAGAAATCATATTGTTGTGGCTTGTTCCCTGTTAAACCTGGATACAGACACAGCTGTCTCTTACACAGCCTTACACAATGCTTTGTATCATACAGTGGTTTTGGTGTGTGTAAGACAAGCAGCACAAAGCTGCAGTCAGCTCCAAGATTTTTATAAAGACTTCTGCTATGTGTAATGAACAGGGCATTGCTGTGCAAGCAGCCTTCCAACATAATTTCAATTTAACAACAAAATACCTTAAAAATTCAACTGCTTCATTGCTGAATGCAAATGAAGCTCCTAGGTGGTAAAGATTGGAATGCCGTATTTATGGAAAGAACTCTAAAGTAATTTAACATGTTGTACTTGTAAAGAAGGGAGTCACATCTTGCCTACTGAATTGGGGGCTAGACAGAAGGTTCCAGGTAAGAAGCCAAGAAGGCCATTCTGTTTCCTCTCCTGGGTCAATACTTCTAATTTACCATGTTGTTTTCCTTTTGGCTTTATGTTCTCTTTAAAATGTTAACTATATGCATATTTTACACTTTGCCACTAGGGCTCTGCCATCAGTGATCAACTGTCCAATACTGGTCAGAGTACTGCTCCAACTTTGCTTCCAACAGTTTCTGTTAGACATTAAGGTGTTTTTCTCAGAGACTTCAGAAAATGGCCTGATGCCAAGTGATGAGCAGTTTGATAGACAGCACTCTGTCTGTGCCTGACTATCTGGGCTGGAGATGCTGCCTTTCATAGAGGTTTTTGAAAACCAGGCAGTAGTTGTCCAGTATAAAGTGGACAAAGAAGACACTTTCATAGACTTTGAAACCAAACTCAAGAAAGCAATGCGAATAACTGACAATATTTCTGTGGCTCTTCACTCATGTTTCCTTTTATCCAGAGTTCCTATTAACCCATCAAGTGTAACGGCAATAATGTTTGAGAAGCTGAAAATTTTAATCAAAAATTAGATAATATTTGTGAAAAAACATGGTTTATCACCTAGGTGTTCTCTTCCAGGCAGGGAATAGGAAGAAGACTGTGTTCTGTGTGTCTGATCAAAACTAACCAAACCAGTATAAATCAAATATATGCACATACAGTTCATGGGCAGAGAATCCTTTACAGCAACAATTCAGCTAATAGGTATGAAGAATGAGTCAGCTTGAGAAAAATCAGAAATTGTTTGGGATAATCTGAATGAGAATGGAAGATGCATAATACAGTATCACATTTGAGAAGAGCTCTGACCTGACAAAATATGGGCCTTGAATTTGGATGTAGAGAGAGTTATACTTGCTCCGTCTATTACTGAAGAGAATAGAAAACCAGCTTTTATGATTAAGTAGACATCATGCTATTTTACATAAAATATGTACATTTGTTATGTCTTTATTTAAAGACAGTGAAAACCTCAATGTGTCCTCCCTACCTGAGTAACCTCATTACTAGTCACTGCTCTTTAATGGGTCTATTGCAACACACACAAGATTGATTCTGCACAGAAAGAAAACATTTTAGGAATGTCAGTTCTTCAAGCAGTGGGGATTATAGACAAGGTAACAGTACATGCTTGTGAAAGGTATATGCTGTCTGCCTACACTCCTCATACAACAGTGAGGGGGAAACTGAGGTACAACCATAGTGCTACTCTGAAGAGTTAGTATAATGAATATATTATTATGTAAATTTGATTCACAGAATTGAGAAAGTATTTGTGGTAATATGGTGCTTATACATTAGAGCCAGAAAATGAAACAGAAAAGAAAGTGAAAAGAAATGCATAATGAGGGAGTAGGCTCGTTTAGTTCCTTTATGCAAGCACAGTGAAAGGTACAAAGGTAAGGAACGCCACAAGGAACAAAAAAATCCGGTATCAGGTACCTTAAATTATATTAATTATAAAAGGTGGAGTTAGCAATGCAGGCAAGGTACATTTTTTTCCAACATTCCTTATTATGTGTTAATCATGGCACTGTAAAGATCCAAAAGTCTTGGATCATGCAACTTGCAAAATACCACTAGAATGTTTCTTGCTGGAACTAGGTACAGAGAGGCAAGTACAAGCTGAAACTGTAAATATGGGGAAGGACTTCTCTGTTCAATAAAACAAGCAGTTTCTGCTGAAACTAGTTTTGCTTGAGGAACTAATTTGTGGTTCCAAGTGTCTTTCAGTGCTGACAGCTGAAGAAGGTAGCTCTGGGCCAGATTGTAGTGTTCGCTCCTTGCTCTAATGGGCGGATGTGTTTAATTAACCTTTGTTTCTGCAGAAGCAGACATTCTGGCAAGCTGTAGGAATGCTAAAGGAGGGAAATCTAAACAGCAGTGAACCTAGGCACGTTCTATATATCTCATACTAGGTAAAGAATGTTAATGTAGACAAATACCGTTTCCTAGGAGATTGGTTTGTATAAGCAACTTCTGTAAAAGTAACTTAACATGGTCACCTCTGTAGAACTCCCCCCCGTTAATTTCACAAGACCCAGCTATGGTCCCAGGCTTTTGGGACTCTTGTCTCTCATGTCTGGTTAAAGACTGGGCACAGCTCTTCAAGTGGGGTGTCACAAAAGCACATATTCAAGGTGGAAATATTCTGCTTAGTATTTGTTCCTGGGAGCTAAACCTGACAGCCTTGTTGCCTGTTCCATGTCCAGCAATGGCTTCTCCAGATACCATAGCTTGGACAGGCCCTCCCCAGAGCTTCCAGTAAAGTGCAGATCTTCAGGTTTATAACTAATTCTTCAGAAGGCATATGGCAAGTCTCATGCAAAGCAGATATCCTTTGCATGAAGTTGCTGAAGGCACTGTTTTTCACTTGAAAAACTAAAGCACTGTAGATTACAGTTCATACAAATACAGCAGACTCCCTGGCCACAATATCCCTTGGCCCTAATCTTTCACTAAAAAATCGCCAACTTTGCATGAATGTTTTGAAAGCATGCAAATTAAAGCTTATCTTCTCTGACCTTCATCAGCTCCACTGCCACAATAGCATCATTGTTTCCTATCTCCTCCCCTTAGTAAGCAGCACCCTTCATTCCTCTCACTTCCTTTCCGGGCCAAACCTTTCCATCTGAGAGATTTTTTAAAGCTCTGCTTTGTCATCATAGTTTTGGTACTAGTGTGATCTAAATGCCAACCTCCTTCAGTCCTGGTTGTCTCAATCTCAGTTGGCTAAGACCCTGGTTTTATTCAAAAGATGCCTTTTAAACTTGGGTGATGAAGATCCCTTTTGGCGCCTTACAAACAAGGTATATTCCTAAAGCACAGAAACATTTAAGTTACAGCATTTTTGTTACTAAAACTACACTGTAGCATCACAATATCAATCACAATGATAAACACTACTTTTCCCACCACAGCACTGTGATGCAGAACGCTTCCCTTCATCACACTGTGCAACCATCTCCACAGTGCCACAGTATGTAGGAACTAGTGTTAAGGCTGCAGTTAAGTTACTAAATTTTTAATCCTATGCTTTGTCCACTGGGTTTCTGTTCCACAATGGAGAGTTGTGACAACAAATGAGGTAACTAAGGAAAAATAAAATGGGCTATAGTTGTCAGGATTATGAGTTCAATGTGATTCTTGTTCATACTGGTCTGTGTTTGTTTCTAGTAAGGCTGATGACTCCAAAAGCTGTAAGCTGTATGTTAAGTTCTTAGGAGATGACAATTTCCTTTATAATGTTGCCCGGTGTCTCTGATTATAGAGATAGGAATGTGTAGACCTGCTACAAGCAGAGTGTCCTATTGCTAAGGGAAGGTTTGCACAAAGACTGAGGATAGAGTAACAGTCTATGTCCAGATACAGATGGTGATTTCCAAAAGCTTTTAGCGCTGGCCAAACTCACAGCACAGTCAGTGGACTTAGTCAGGCTGACACAGATTATTTCTGAGAATTCTTCACCAGCATGGTTCAACATGCAGCCCACTGGCCAAATCAGATCTGCAGAATCTTCTGAACCACTTTTTTCTATGGAGATTCCAAGGAGCAACCTGCTGCCTTATCCCAAAGAAAAGGAACAGAGGGAGGATGCTTCTTGCCCGTGCTTCTGAGAGGTGGGCAAGAACAGCACCCTGATACAGATGAGTTGTTACTGTGTTTCTGTCTGAATGAGCTGCTATTGATTGTCATCTCTGCTATTGATTGTCCTTAAACTGGGATCTGACTCATGCAGCCTCTGGGGCTTGACTATCATATTAATATAGCTGATGTTGCTGCTAGCATCACTCACTGAGAAGGAATGTATGTCAATACATTTCTTTGTGTTCTTTGTATTGTATTTGTGTGTCTCTTCTTTGGCCATCTGCCTCTGATGCATGACTCAATTTCCTTGCACAACTGTTGGAATTAGGATTTCCTTGTAATTATGGAAATAATTTCATTAAGTGTGAATTCTGTATGCATACAAGGATACAGGATCTATGGGTTAATCTTGCAAGACTTATTCAAAATGAATGTATTCAGCAGGTTCTGTGTCTTATCTTCCTTGAGTACAGGAAGCGCACAGTGCTGACAGGGACTGAAAAGAAGTTGCTGTCCTTGGAGTCGACATCTCTAGTGGAAAGAGGCACCATTCTGAGCTAAAGCAAAGATTACAAGCCAGTGGAAAGAATTACAATACCAGCTTAATTTTAACATAATCTAAGTACGAATTATCAAAACTGAGAGCTCTCACTTAAATACAAGTTGAAACAATTACTTTATCTTCAGGGAGACTCTCTAAGTAATTGAGATCAATGTAAATCTCTGCTGAAACTTCTGCTTGAGGAAAAGTGCTACTGGATGCGTCCGTGGCTTTGTTTCAGCACACGCAGCCAGTTACAGTACAGGGGAAAGCTGTGTTAACTTTCAGTCAAGCTAAAGGGGTATCTTTTCTTATTTTGATAGATGGCAGTTAATTAAATTTTTCCTCTTTGGAAGAAGTATACATTTCTTTCTTTTGTTAGTATGTCTGATAATGGCAGGGGATTTTTCTGAGGGTAGTCTTGGAACAAAACTGCAGCTCCAGGCACTCTGTAAGAAGCCAAATACAAGGGAAGGGTGGAGTGAAGTTACTGTTTGATAATAGGAATAGTCTACAAGAAAGTTTCCTTATCTCTCTTCAATACTTGTTTTTCAGAAAGTAACTGTGATGAAAAGGCAGGAGCTATTCTTCTCTGCTGATAAGTCTTTTGGAAGAAATCACAATGCTATCTTCATTCAAATCCTTCCTAAAATGCAGTTCTTCCATAAAGTGTTTCTATGCTAATCCACTAGGCGTTGCTATTTACATCTTTAAAAGAAAAAGAATACTTAACCTGGACTGATTGTAGATTAAGAATTACTAAGTGCATGCATGTCCCATAGGAAAGCATAGTCCATGGGAAGAATATATTGCCTCCTGGCAGCAGTTCTTTGTATTGTGTTTTTTTTCTTATTGTTGATTGTAATCTACAGGGAAGGGGTGTTTGTCTTTATGCACCTTTAAGGCATCATATATATCTGTAACTATGTAAATTAGTGAAGATCAAGAAGGAAACAAGAAGTAATTTTACAATACAAATTAGCTTTGCCTTGAATAGCAGTCAAATTCTACTCTGTCATCCCATTGCAAATCCAAATTGGATGCTGAAGTCACTGGAATGGAATATGGTCATAGCTCTTGATATAAAGAAGACTGAAGGGGAGAGGAGGCCAGTAATGCTGCATCTAATAGATTCATTCCCATTATCTTAAGACTGTGCAAACATTAAATAACCATAGTCTTCTCTTCAGGACATGCTGACTCTGTGCTGCCTTGTGCTATAGGCTGCTAATGTAACTCAGAAATGCACATCCGCTATTTAACAGTGTAAAAAGCAGTGGTTCCCAAAGCAGGCACTATACTAGTGAGGTCACAACAGTTTAAAACGAGGTGACAAGCTGCATGAAATTCAATTTGATCACATATTTATGCTGGTATTTTGGGGTTGCATTAAATTCTTGCTCTACAATAGTAATGTTTTGCAGTGAAAAAATTGGGAAACTGCTGTGTTTTACTCTGTGAAAAACTGGGTGGAGAGACTATTTCCTCTGAGTCATCATTGGGAAAAGTCCATTATTACAGGACTGAAATATGTGAACAGCCAGAACTGAAAAAATCCTTACAACTGTGAACATATTAAAATCTGTTGATACAGCATTTTTCAAACACAAAGGTGTCAACACCATTGCTTTCCAAAATTGTAATTAATCTATATGTCCAAAATATTATGTTGCTATAATAATTATCATAACAAAGTTAATTATAGATCAGCCCTTCACAACCAAAATACACTCATCACTAGGTCAAACGTGGCAGTTATTTATGCATGATATGCAACAGATGAGAAGAAAGAAGTAAGATTATTACATCCATCAGAAATGGGTGGAAATCCCTTTTTTTTTAGCAGCGTGTGCATATCTGTGCTGGAATCTGGCAAGGAAGCCCTGCCAGTAAAGGCAGGGGATGTTGTAGAGGCAGCAAGCTAGGAGCCGGGAAGGAAGGCAATACTTCCTGATACTCATTAGCAAGCTCAGAGGAAGGACAGCATCCTTCCTAGTCACGCTAAATCAGCTAGAGAGTCCCTGTTAACACAGCAAATCCCTTACTATCCTTGTTTAAGCAGAAGGATACTCAGATTTGGTTAGGAAAGAGAAGCCATGATTTTGCACATGGGTGTGCAAAGCACCCATTGAACTTCACTCTCCGATACTGTGACTTCCTAATGTGCTCCAGGGAACTGTAAAATTAAGAATCTGAGGACCTACCTGTCTTTCTTTTCTCTCCCTTGATCAAGCACACTTGATGAGTTTTCACCTTTTTATGCTGTGCCTCAACTTAAATATTTATGCCATGTCCCATTAGAATCCTCAGCTGACAACTTTCCTCCTTTCAGCTGCACAACTACTGCACACCATTTGCTATTTTGTGAATTTCAAATATGTTTAGTGTGACTGAATAGTAGAGTTTGAAAAACGATGGCCTGTCTTTATAAACAGAACTGCCAAATCCCCTAAGCCAAGGCAATTTGATTCTGACCTGGAAAACGACATCAGAGTTCGGTCTCTTGTGCCCTTTGCTTCTATTTGTCCTTCTTGTCTAGAAGTTGCCAGTTCCACAGGCAGTTTTTGTAATGTTAGTATTTTTAAGAACAAACCACTGTTAACCACAGACAGCATTTAGAAAAATTGACACAAATGGCAGCTTAAATAGGAGATTTAAAGCTGTCATCCTCAAGGGGTGACTCCATACACAAGTTGTTATCAGCAACATTAAATTGCAGAAACACTTGTAAAACCTTTGTTAAATAACATAACTTGACATTGGTATATGCTCAAACCAATGTAAATAGCAAGTCATACAGCCCAGATTACATTAACAAACAAACAAAAACAACAAAAAACAAACCAAACCAAAAAACAACAAAAAGCCTTAGAAAGGAAAAACATGCAAAGAAGAATGCTGATGTTAGGCTAAATTCTCAGGTTATGTTTCATTACTATTACTGTTACCATTTATCAAGGACTTCCAAGCTAGTTCTGATATTTCTGCCTTTTGTATTTATAACTCTGGCTGTTACATTCTAGACTGTCATGTTCTTAGCTAAACTTTCCCTCTTAAAATGTTCTTAGTCCAGATTATTTCTGGTCAGATTTGAATCAGCAAAGCAGAACATTTCCTGTCCTTGGGGGCATGAATCTATACTGGATATGAGGAGCCTGTGTCAGCACTAACAGGATGCAGACCAGGAAGCTATGCATTTTATTAACAGGAACTAGAACAGGAGTGGCAAAGGTCTGGCAGAATTAGAATAAAATGTTTGTAAATGGAACAGAATGAGAGCTGGAACTAAAACATTTTTTATATAGCTAAAATAAGGCTCCCAGCAAAATAATTTGGTAGATCTGCAAATCATGAGAAGCTTATGAGAAAAAGCTTAAGCTCAAAAACTAGGATTTGAATTAGAGCTCTTGCTGCCTAACTAACTGCAGTTGTACCTCTGGCATGCTGAAAAAGGCTGCTTTGGTGAATTGAGAGTACCAATGAGTACTGCAGTAAGTCCTGCAGCAGCAAGCCATTGCCACTCTATTGACAAATGAATAGTCGAAAGTTCAGAATCTAACAAAAATGGAGCTACAATTAATGTTGGCCAATAAAATAAAAATTGACTCAAATTCTCATGCTGGAACACAAAGCATGCTTCCCAGGGAGCTAACAGGGCACATGGACCAAAATACAATTGCTCTGTGGGGTGGATCTAAAATAAGACCAGGAGTAGCCACAAGCGTGGTGCCATCTAATGTATTGTAGCTCTGCCCGTTGCTCAACGCTTCCTAATCTGGACTAGCATGTTTTCATACCTCTTCTAGCAACAACTCAAGAGTCTCCCCACAATCCAAAGCTGTGACAGAGCAGGCTTGGTTGCTAGAAAATTGATAGATGAAGTAGGAATGTGCATCAAAATAAGCTGACAGACATTTTATTGGTCAGCTTTCCAGGCTGGTCTTCCTATTAATCATGGCTTTCTACTGAATGAAGTCTGTAACAGGGATAGGTGAGCATGGTCCTCCATCAGCTGGCCAGAAAATCATAAAAAGTCTTGTTCTTCCATATCCAAAAGGAATATATATTTAGCTTGAGGGACATGGAAAACATCTTTTTTTGAGAAATGAATTCCATAGCCTTTTTATTTGCTGATTTGTGACCTTGAGACCTGTAAAATCATGTAGTATCCTCCTTTATGACAGCTGCAGATTTATTAAACTAACATGGTAAGGGGAGCAGCTCTTTTATTATAAGCCTTTAAAAGGGAGGAGATGAAAGTCACTGGTGAAATTGACGCTGTAGGTGCAGCAACCAAGGACAAAGCGTGGCAATCACACCTACTTGTTTTTTACACTTGCGGCTTTTAGGATCTGACAGGAAAGATTATTTTTGATTTATGTCTATTTCTGAAAAGCAAGTTCTGATAATTATCAGGTAGTTCACCTGTGTCATGCAACGGCTATGTCAAAAGCCATGAGTTAAACTACAAGGCAGAATGATCTTGTATGTGGAGTTATCCCATGAGGACAGCTTTAAACCAAGCTGCAAAATTCTGAGGATGAGACAGTGTGTTTCTCACAGCTGTTGAATAAATCCCATTTTATTTTACTCAGAATAAACTCATTTATCCGAGGTCTTTTAAGGTCCCCTGGAATCATATTACTATTAATCCTATATTTTGATGCAGATAATCAATTCTTCTAACACAGATAAGAGTCCTAGGTGAACCTTTTACTTCTATTTGCAAAATAATGCGCCATAAGAGGTTTTTAATTTCTTTCATGCTGCAGTCTTTACCTGATTCTACTTTTTAACTGCAATGTTTGCATAAGAAGAAATAGGAACAATTTCATGACCATACATAGAAACTTAATGACAGAAAAGCTATCTATGGCTTAGTTTACTGAAAATTTTTGTAAGAATCACAGCTCCCTTTGGATAAGGATTCTAGAAAGGATTGTAAATATAAGCTCATTTTTAGCCAGTTATTAAAGATGAGCCCCAAAGTTTAAGGACATTTGAACTCTACAGGTAGAGCAGTAATGCCACTTTCTGCCATGATTCAAAATGTATTTAGAAACAGCAGCTTAGACCAATCTCAGTTAATATCATACAACAAAGTAAGAGATCAGCTAAGTGGAAAAGGAACTGAGTTTTACTATCTTTTCCTGAATTGGAAGCTTCCCAAGTTATCCCCAGAAAACCCTTGGAGAGGTTTAAGAAAAGCCACAAGGAAACTGTTGCTGAGCGTTCAATGCTGAGAAGTCGAAGGAGTCCAGCTGATCCAAACAAAAGATTCTTTACATACTAATCAAAAGAGAGATTCAGCAGGTGGCCACATTGCTCAGGCTCTGTGAAAAGAAACTGAAAAGGCAGAACTACATCTAGCTGAATCTAGCATGGACGTGACATGACTATTGCATTTTGCATTTGACATAATGGATATCTTCAGCCACAATGGCCAAATCTAGAGCATTTTTGCTTTCCAAAGAGCATGAAGGACTGCCCTTTCTTGGAAGGAAGTAGCAGCTGCTACAAGACTATAAAAATATCTCAGGCTTGCTCCATATAAAGACCTTTTCTAAATTTACAAGGAAGTAACTTGTTGGGTTAAAACATTTATCAAGAAAAGCTAAGCTGTTAAACACTTTGGATCTTGCATTTACTTTTCCTCTTCTCAGCTACGTACCTGCCTCTTAGCTGTCCTAAACATCTTGCATCCTAAATTAATTATAACTGTTAAAAGGAAGAGCTAAGATCATAAACACTATCATCTATCGCTTTCTTAAGAACTTCAACAAAAGGATTGGGCAGACTTTGAGGAAAGTAGCATCTTAAGCCATTACAGTGAGATTCAGTAACTTTCAGATCCCTTCTCTGAATGTAATCTATGGAAGCCGAAAGCTGACAGGAAACGTCTTAGGAAGAGGGTATCTTGTAAATCCTTCCCTTCGCCATAAATTGAAAGGGGAAGGAAGGAGAGAAGCAGCCTTTTCTTTCAAAGCACAGGAAGAAGATGCATGCTTTGTATGCAAGGCCTTAGGTGATACAGCATCTCTCTAGCCTGTAGTAAACCAGACATCAACTTCCTTGTCTTCTGAGGTGATTTGAGCCCATAGCTAGTAGGAAAATAGCCCAAATAGCAAGTCAAAGACTCCCTTATGCTAGGCAAGGGGTATATTTAGTCCTTGTTAAAGCTGATCCATTTTGCATGGAACACGATTCTCTAAACCAGAGACAGCACAAGCAAGAGTGGTCGATCTTACCTAATGGTTACAGCACACGCTGAGCAGTCCCTGCTCTTGTAAAGATGTCACAATTTGTATTGATTGCACTGGTGGCATCTGTGCCTTCACAGTTCTAGCTTCTGTGGCAAGACTTACATTATCTACTTGGCATCGTCCATCTATGCCTATGAACCAGGCATGTTTATAGGGCAGTATAAATGACCAATGCTATTTTTTAACCTTATCAATTAACTTACAGTGACCCACATATGGTTTTAAGCTTGAGGTTTGCAGACTGAAAATTTCTATTTATCTGCATAAGGGAAAAAGCATTTTTTTCCATTATACTGTGTATATGCAGATACCACTTTTTCTGCAGAAACCAGTTCTTGAAGGGAGTTTACTTCCTCCTTCTGTACAACTGAAAGAATGATGATCCCAGTGCTTCAATATGAAGTTGATTTTTACACTATACAAAGTGTCCTGAGACCAACAATTAATTTGGTATGCACCAGCAAACACCTCACTTATAGCAACTCTGATTTCTCCACTGGCACTAAAAGTTTCCAGAATAGTCTCCCTAACTAATCAGTTTTCATCCCTTCCCTCATTCCAGTAATAAAATTGTTACTGTCCAAAGCTAAGAGCAAAGAGCAAATAATCAAGTGACACTGAAAACAGCATGAAAAAATCACCCCAATGCTCCGGGACAGCAGTGACTCTGCTGCTTAGAATCAGACCACTAGGTTTTGGGCTACTTCTATATTTTCTGTTTTGAAATTATGATGCATTGTGCACTGCTTCCAGAGAACTAAAAGACTATGCTATGGGGCACCTTTTCCATTGTCTGACCATTTCTGTAGTAATTTAAATCTGTACTGATTGGCATTTAGCATTTTGCAAATGTTTTCACAGATAGGAATCGCTATGGAAGAAAAAAAGGTAGGGAAAATGCAGGCCCTGTATGTCTTATGACCTGGTTGTAATTCCATTTAAAAATGTTTGAGAACTATTGCATAGAAAAAGAAAGATCTTAAAAAAGGGCAAGGTTTATAAGGGGAATAAATATAGTTACATGAGCCAGATCAAACCAATTCATTTTCTGCTACTTAAAGTACGACCAGAAAGGTCTGTACTGGTAAAGGTCTGTTGCTGCCCTTCAAGAAGTCCAGCTCGAGGATGAAATTCATGCCTGAATGCAGAAAAGCAATTTTGAAGAGTCACAGTTTGATTTATGGCAAAATTCATGCCTGAATGCAGAAAAGCAATTTTGAAGAGTTTGATTTATGGCGCTTGAAAGGTTATGTAAAGCTTCTTACTAAAGATCTCAAAGTTACACAAAGGTGGTTTGTATAATTGGCACTCATAGTTCTCAAAGACTCTTGGAAGATACCGACACAGCTTGGGCTTATTTCTTATGTTCTGTAAATTTTGTTTTTTCATTCTGACTAGATGGAACTTCTTAGTTTACTACTACAGTAGTACAGGTGCAGATTTGCCATATATGATATATACAGACTTTGCTCTCATCTATGATAATATCAAATCAAGTAAACAAGATTTGAGAAAGTCAAGATACAGCACTGTTCAGTAAACTGTAATTGGTCAAAAAATGTTGAAAACCCTGATTCTTTGGCCTTTTTGCTCTAAGGCAGAAAATCTGTAACACAGCTTGCAAGGTCTTAAAACATGCCCCTGTAATGAAAGGGAAAAGACAAGACCAAATTAAAGCAAATGTTCACTGCTATCCAGCAAATAATTTCTTTTAGGCTGCAAATATCAGGTGAATTAAGGATTCAGTCATTTATTTTGAGGAGATTAGTTTAGGTAGAAGCATGGGTGGATTTGTTTATGAGTACATAATGCAGTTGTCTCTGCTGTAAATCAGTGTAGCTCCAATTAAATTTGGGGAAAAACAGCATTTCTGACACTTAAACATGATTTTAGTTGTGTCTAATTACAATGGCTTCAGCTTTTAAATTAAAAATATATATGTACACACATATATATGCATATCTATCTCTACTCAAAGTTTCTTTTCTCCTGATATTGTTCCTTTGCTTGCTCACATTATCCCCAGTATCAGAAGTCTGAACTCAGAAATTTCTGGCTCTTGGTAATTATTTCCATTTTTCTTTTGATGCAGTGCTTCTATTTTATTTTTATAGTTTTCCAGAAATAAATCATAATGAAATCACAAAACTTGGGGATTGAAGAGAAACTTGGGTTGTGGGCTTGCAGTGTCTGATGGAGTCCCATATTTTACAGTTTGGTCAAGGTACATTCCTTTTGCAGACTGAGGACCCCACAAACAAGTACAGCTCCTCCCAAGCTTTTTCAAGGGAATATGAGGCTTAATGTAAATTGCATCAGAATATAAAATATATTTATTTTTATTTATTAATGAGATAACAGGCTGAATACGAATTAACCTATTAATATATTGAGCAGTAAATTGCCACTAGTGATATAATTATCTTCTAGCAAATAGTCTTTTCTAAGAAGTTAATCTCTCACTCTTTTGACAGATCCTAAGCATGTATTACCATTCACTGTAAAGATAAAAGACAATATACAAGCCAGAATGTTAACGGGATATAATGCATGCTTATTTTGAAATTACTTTCCTTAATCCTCTAATGTAAAGCATATTGTACTCTTATTGATTTAACATGAAAAAAAAAAGGAGCGGCTGTTTGTAGACTGCATTACGTTATCAGCTGCAAGTAACGTGTCTTTTCTAGAGAAGAATACTGTGTAAACTAACATATGAACATTCCGCTCAATAGTGAATATTTTCTCAAATGCAGCAATATTATCACATGACTGTACTGTGTTCTTAGCAAGTTCTATAACTGAGAATAAAGCAATGTCATAACAATATGATACTTGCGTTAGCATATTCATAGACACACAGACTTCCTCATATACTTCACTGGTGGAACAAGTTCCTGCAGGTTTCCTACAATACTCACTTTACCCACTTTTTATGGATTGAAATATAGCAACTAATGAACAATGACATGTTCTATTGCCTGAGTTTAGGGAGTAAAGAATCTCTGGCAAAGTGCAGCTGAAGATGAATATTGGTAAACAAAATTTGTAGACATTTGTTTCACCAACCAAAATACTTCATACGGAACTTGGATTTCCAGAAGAGACTTTCCATTCAAGTTTACATTCAGACAGTCTTTAATTTGATACTTGCCAGCATGATAGTGTAAAGTTATGATGTAGGTGCAAGAAAAGTATGATTTTTTTAGCCACTGAGTCATATCAGAATTAATTCTAGAAGGTGTGCCATTGATTAACAGGTAAAATACTATCATAACAATAACTAAATTTACTACAAAATTCACTACAAAATTCAGGTCCCAAGACACCCCTTATAAATTGTGAGATGCTTGGGAAAAATTTTCTATTCCCCTTAAACAGTAAAGGAGCATCTAAGCTACTAAATGTTTGCAATAGATGTTGCAATTAAACACTGAAAAGAGAAAACTTCATTGATAACAATTAGGATAGCAGACTAAATATGAAGTGCTTTTATGGTTCAAGAATATGTTTGCATTAAAAATGCTCTAAATTAAATTGCAGAGGGACATTTTAACCTCATTCTGGGTTACCTCAACTTGATTAGAGACTGCAGACAGAAATACATACTTAAAAATCATATCATTTTAATTGACATATCTTCTTTCTGAAGTATTGATCACACCCTGCTAGAATGCTGGTTCCTATCAAAGCCAGTATTTTTTATTATTAATTTAATGTATTTGTCAATACTTTCATCTGGAAAATTTGATTTTTAAAAAAAAGAGAAGATTTGTCAGCATGCATTTTTTTCAAGCATGCTGAAATCACTCTCCAACAGCAGCTATTCAACAAGGTTTCACTGTTCAACTCAGCAAGGTAAATTCTCAGTATTAGCTGCCTTATTATTCTGGAAAAATCCCCTGCCTTATCTATTTCCGTAATAATTCCAGTTTTTACACGACTGGCTTCAGTGTGATAATGATAATCGCATTCAGCTTTATCTGTGAGACACTAAAGTACACTTTCTATCCTACATATGACTGGTAAAGCTTTAGCTAATGTATCTGCTTCAGCAGTGCACTTCAGGAAATGTGGACCAGCTGGAAAGAGTCAAAGAAGAAAAAGAGTGACTGGCAATTAGGAAACATAACCTATAAAAAACAACTGAAAAAAAGGTGTGTTATTTGAAGGAAGAAAATTATTCTGAGGGTGATTTTTTTTTTTTTAAATATTTAGCAGGCTGATGCAAAAGTAAAGAAAAAGTCTAATTGCTATGTCCAGTATGCAACTAATTGATATTCTTAAACTGCAGTAAGTGACATTTGTTGATTTTTCTTTTCTTACGATAAAGTCGTCCAATATTTTTGATAAATTGCTATGACGATACTGCAGTCTTCACTGCATTAAAAAAAATACATGCCAAAAATTATGTATGTGTAGCAGCTGATCTTGCCTTTAGGCCAAGGAATAAGACTACATGACCTCTTATGACTCTCTCTAGACCTTTTATTTTCTCTTGATTCTAGGCTACCAAGATATTTACAATAGGCTTAGCTCCTTCTGTAAAGACTCCGAGATCAGGCCCTAAATCTGTCATGCTGTTGATAATCATGACGATCATAAGTGTAACACTTGTAAAACTGGAATGTGAAATCCCTTACCTCACAAAATGTCAGTGAGAATCTCCTTAAAAATGACCTTGTGATACGATCCTGACAAATCCCAGCTGTATCTGAAATGGAAAGGTGATTTGATTGATTGTACACTTTATTTTAGTGTGGTGGCTTCCTGCTGTCTATAACAAAAATAAAGTGCAAGTTATAGTCAAAACACCATAAACTCCTACAAGGCTAAAACCATAGTAATATTGCATTTACTGTCGTTTTCTTCTCATATATTTTAGTTTACTGCTTTATAGTTTTTGAATGCTGAAATTCATAATTCATGGGAGGGTTAGCTTCATTCTCTTAAGTATATAAATAATATGTATAATGTAGCTCTTGTTAGACTACCCATGCCCAAAGAGAAAAACACCTTTGACTAAATTATCTTTATTTTAGAACAAACTGTGTTTGAGTGCACATTATGTACATGTACCACTTCTGACAAGTTATCTGAGACTAGATTAACTCTGGCAGCTGAGCTCTGCACATACAAAAAATGTTGTATTTTGAGAAGAAAAAGGACATCACAGCATTCTAGAAGACCCAATTGTTGGGATTTTTTTTTCCTATTTTTCCCAATCAACTTTCTTCTCTCCTCCTCAGTTTTACACCAGCATTTATTTTGATTGAAAAATGGTTTAATGAGTAGGATAAAAAAAACGCAGTAGCTTTGGATTGTATAAATTAATAAAAACATTTGGGTCTGATTACCTTCACTGAACCATTGCTTTGTGCTGTATAGGTGCTACATGGGACTGGCTGTGGGTAACTAGGAATTCCTTCAGGGAGAGACAAAACCTCCCTGCTGCTTCAACCTGTTCTTCTGTTACTGGCTCAGCCTCAGTGCTGGAGATGTGGCAGGACCACTTCTTTCTCCACTGACCCTTGACTTCTTTGTGGTTATTACTGAAAACATTTCCTGCTTCAGTCTCTTGTAAAGCGAGGCAGGGGTAGAAGTTGTGAATAAGGATAGCTGTCCTACAGCTGTCCCTCTTTGGCATTCAGATATCAGCAGAGGACAGAACCTGCCTCTTATTTCTGTAGCCGCCGCAAATTGCAAATGACATCACTAAATCTGCAAAGACTGACTGCCTCGGTAGCCCTGATTCCCTTGCAATTCAAGATCCTCTCTCCAAGTTCCTCATCAGTTTATGTACCTTTCCTTTTAACCCTGAGATTATTATTACATGCTCCCCCTGCAGGAACGGGGAATTCCTTCTGTCCATCATTTGCAGCCTGCTAGGCCGTATAGTTCCTCAAATATATTTTTCCTGAACTGGCTCCTTACCATGTTCCTCCCGTAGTCATTTGTGCAAAAAAAAAAAAAGGGCCAGAGACACAGTAAAACACTGTCAAAGGAGAGCTGGGTGTGCAGATGGTGGTTTTACACAAACACTGTACAGGCATAAATGACAAACATGGAGACCAAGGCAACTGCCAGTTACACCTAGCACTGATTTATCAGAAAGGAGAGGGAGATAAAAATGTTAGCCTCTCTCCCCTCAGCCATGGAGGGTATGGTAATCCAAGGGATCTGATCAATAGATCCCATAAAATTTACGCAGCTTCCCTCTTCCCTGCAGCACTCGGGCTAGGTTTGGTGGTCTACTACCATCTTTTCCATTTAATTCCTTATATACATCTCCTTGATTCTCTTTGTCAATTACTTCTACAATTAAAAAAAGAAAAAAGTTTCAAAAATCAAATAGAGCTACATATCTGGGTTTTACATCTTTCCCATCACCAGTTTCTAGAACCAATTAACAGCTGATTCTTGTTTCAGCTAACCATCTTTCTAGAATATGTTTCTACTTATGAAATAGAACTGGTCAGAAGGGAAGTATGAGTCCTAATCTTTGCAAAGAAAAAATATTTGCTGCTCAGTCATCCCACCACACCTACTGTTGTTCATGACTCTATCAGTGACACAGAGTGCCCTATTACATTCTTAGTGCGCTAGAAACTAAATGCATGCATCAAAAGTACTGTCCCTATCTCTAAGAATTTGCAGTTTAAAATATATTATGGTGTAATAAAGCAACAGCTGGAGATAAATTTTTCCATCTCTACTGAAATCTTACTTGTTTAGAAAGCAAATGTTTATTGTCTGCAAAGCACTTAGAATAAAATAAATGCAATATAAATGACAGTGAAAAGGAATTTTCTCCCCTAAATTGTTCTATAGAATTTTTCTTCCTAACGTACTGAAGCAAAAATATATCTGTAACACCTATGGTAACCATGGAGATTATACCAGGCAACATGCATAATGATTGAAAATGTGGCATCAGACAAATGTTCTTTGTCATGACTGGATTACTACAAAAAAGCAGGTTTCCCTTAAACAATTTGCCGAAGCAGGATAGATGCGGTTAATTTCTCAACCCTCTTTTTTGCAAGGGGAAAGAGGAAGTGTCAGGAGTGTGGTATGGGCAGCAGACTGTTCAGTTTGAAAAGACCCACCTTCCCAGGTTCTTGGTAGTTTCAACTCATAGATATGATTTGCTGAAAATATTTATCCTATGTGAATAGTCACAATAGAGCAACTGGTCCCACCGCATTACTTGCACAACATGAAAGATGGCCATGGAGACATATAGTTACAGAATAAATAGGAAACAGTTCCAATTATATTTTTTTTAGGATTACCAAAAAATGCACAAAATCTATCTCAAAAACAATTCATGCATAATCCTTGAAACATCAGGATTTGGGTAATTTAAGTGTTAGCTATAAAACAGCATTCTTTCATATTTGGCAATATTTCTTACTCTGCTTATTCCTTCTCTGCATGGATGTAAATAGGTCTCAGTCTGCCAGCTTCTAATGCACGATGAATATTGATGCAGTTCTTAATCTGATAGAATCTATAATGCAGAGGGGAAGAATTACTGGAACTGGGACATTTCCCAATAAACAAACCCCCCAAAAGAAAGTCATTTTTCCATCTAAGGAGTTAACTAAAATCTGGTGTTTTGCAGCTGCAGAGTTAGAAGGAGAAACTGACAGTGATGCAAGGATGACATCAATCCTGTTTACTTACAAACAATGTAGAAAACTTGGTTTCCTTCAAGATGGGAGAAATTCAGAAGATATTTCCTTTTTATGCAGTCCTGAAGTACTCAGCTGCTTCTCAGAGCCACACCCCTACTTTTTTTCTGCCACTGTAACTTCTTTTTTCCAATTCCTGGCATTTTTTACCAACCCTGAAATTACATATTATAGTAAATCTCTTTCCAATTCCTCATCCTCCTCCATTTTATGTTGTTTTGGCAATAGGCCATTGTTGCACCTATCACTTTCATAAAGCTGGATTGCTTTTTTTTTTTTTACATTTCATTTATTTTAAATGACAGGCCTTTTTTATTCTGTCTAATTTGACAATTCACCCAGCTATCAATGGATAGAGGTAGAAGGTAACTAATTCCTTCCCCTTCTTTTCTATAAGAGGCTACAAAGAGGCCTGATGTGGAAGCAGTAGTTAACACTACTTATTACTTCTGTACTACAGAGGCTCGGAACATCCAGAGATCAGTGGTAATAATTACTTCCATCATTTCCCAAAATGGGTGTTATCAGGCATAGTGCTGTTTTTCTAGGAGGTAGAATTTTACGAAATGTATTCACTGCAACTTCAGTGTGTAGAATTGAAATAGGTCAACATTAGAATATCAGCTAGAAAAATTAACCAAATTAATTAAAGCCGAGAGAAAAAGTGTGTTTTCCCTTGCAACTGGCAGGACAGCTATGTCTGATTGTGTGATTGTTAACATTATAATTGGACTGAAAGAATTTGGATTTGGGGCCTGATAAAAGATTTGAATAAAGAATTGCAGTAATTACAGCAATAGGCATTATGCTTTTTTCCTGAGCGGTTAAAACTGCTCTGTGTTGCGCACACACGCGATGGTATTGCAATAAAATGCCATAATAAACCGCTCAGCATCCTTGACACTTAGGAGGAGAAGCAGGGACATTTCCATTCCTTCGTCTTTTGATCTCAGGATTATTAATTTCTACAGCCCTACGATTTAGGCAATGTATTTAAGATAGAGCCCTTCCTTACTTCTTTTGGGCCAAAACAGAGCTTCGTCTTAAAAGAGAGGTTTGTGGGCTCGGCCTCCCAGCGGGGTGGTCTCTGCCGAGCTCTTTGGGGGGAACCACCATTTCAGGGGCTCCCCACGGGCCCCTTTCCCTGGCAGGCAGAAGCAGCGGTGGGGTGGGCAGCCTTCCTGCTGCTCCCGTAGCGGAAGCGGAACACCCCTCAGCAGCCCGAACCCAGTTTTCTACCGACAGCCGCTGTGCCCGGGGACACGACACCCACGGCGGGGCAGAACCCCCTGCTCCCCTCAGCGCCCCTTTCTCCCCTCAGCGCCCCTTCCCCTCAGCGCCAACGGCCACCCGCTGGCCCCG
>NW_015090770.1:5174371-5219057 GCF_001431845.1 Calidris pugnax | reverse complement strand
GCGGGGGGCGGCGGCGGCGGCGGTTAAAGCGGAGCCGGGCACCAGGCGGGAGCCGCAGCGCGGAGCCGGGTCTTAGCCCTCAGGTGAGAGGGAAGTGGGCGGGGAGGGGGTCGGGGTCCGCACCTCGGAGCGACCCCCGTCGGGGTTGCGGGGAGCTCTGCTGTCCCGGCCCGGCGCCCTCGGGAAGGAGAGGTGGGAGCCGCCGCGGCCTGAGGGGCCCTGGGCCCGCCGGCCGGGGAATGTGGGTGAGCCCCCTCGTTTCCCCGCTTTGCTGCGGAGAGGGAGGGGAGGTGTCACCCGGGGGTGCGGGACGAGGAGAGCTCGGTGGCTTCTACTCCTGCTCTGGGCCGCGGCTCCTCGGCCGGCTTTTTCGGGGGGAGAGGGGGGGAAGCGATTCCTCGGCTGTGTCCCTGCCCGCGTGGGAGGCGGAACGGGAGGGGAGGCCCCGCGGCCCCGCAGCCCCTCGTCCGTGGGTCTGGCTCCTCGGTGCTGGGGCTGAGGTGGAGTCCCCGGCGCTGGGCGGCTGCGGTGACTTGTATCTACAAGTGGGGCTCGGGGGAGGGAAGGGCGAGGAGGAGCTGGCCTTGAGTGTTGGTTTCTCTGGCGAATTCCTTCCGTGCAGGCTTCTCTCGCTGCTTTCCCTTGGCTGCCCTGCGATAAGTGATAACGTTTCATCCGTGCGAGATAGAAGGAGGGTTTGAGATGCTATCGGTCTCAGCTTTGGTCAGAAGTTTGTGGGATCTTGTTTTATCTGGCCAGGTTCTCTCTGTGCTGCTATTTATTCTCCCTGCAGCCTTACCAGTGCAGGGAGTGCCTTGGAGGAGGAGAAAGGTGGTGCCTGAATGTGACCTTACCTGGAGAAGGGCAGGGAGAGCGAGCGTGAGACACAGCCCAGTCATGCTTCCTGAACAGCTGGTGGAGGCCTAACCCATTCTGCTGGAGTCCTGCTGAATCAATCCTGATCCTACAGCAGGAGACTTAGTCTTAACTACCCTGGGTGTTCTTGTAGGGGAAAGGGAGCAGGGGGACTGTACTTGCACTAGGACCGACCTTGCCTTTTTCAAAGCTGAAGTGTGCAGTCTAGGTAGCTTTTATGCTTGTTGAACTGCCCAAGCATTACTTTTCTCGTTCTGAAATCTTTGCTTCTCTTGTGAGGGGAGGAAAGTGTCTGTCTGTTCAAGGACATCCTCAGAGCCATGTTTTTCAGGAAAAGCTGTCTCTCTTTAGAGGCCTTAACCTCTACCACCCCACCCCCCCCCACTGCACACCCCAAATGAAGTTATCAAAGTTGAGAGAAGGAACTAACAGCTGGATCCAGACCTGTGGTTCTGCAAGTGGTTTGCTTGAAGGCTGAAAACTTAATAGTGACAGCTCGATCTTACTTGGCCATAGCATCTTTACAGCTTACTTACTTAGAGCAGACTTGCTAAAAGTTTTGTCTACTTCTTTAATTGCTCCTGGCCCCTGTATACTGAACTTGGATTTTTGCTTATGATCAGATGATATTTGCTATGGTAAAAGTTTTTGCATTAATTTCTTGTATTAAGTATTTTATTCAAGGAATAGAGAACCCTTCAGACTACTCCAGTAAATAAGTTTCCTATATTAGATTTTTAGTAGTAAATCATTTGTTGTACACCTCTTTTGGAGTAGGCCAACTTGATTCTGCTTTGCATGCCTGGAGAAAAGTGAAGCTGACCTCTTTTCACTGGTGTTATGTGTATGCTGCAGAAGAATGTCTAGTTTAAAGATTTAGCTGGAATGCTTTACAAAAACTCTTTACTGAAAGCATAATTTGACCAGACAATGCCCTTTCTCAGTTGCCCTTTAAAATTCTCAAACTTGTCTCTAATTGTCAGTGCAGCGGTACTGGATATCTGGATAGAAGAGCGGTTGAGACACTTTGATCAAATCAAGGCAGCAATGATGGGACACTGCCTGGACAACTTGGATGTGTACACTGAAATCCTGAATGGAATATAGGTTATGCAATCTTATGCCTCTTTCAGGCTTTATGTTTTTTCAGCTGCAACTTAACTGATTAAGCTCCAGTTGTTATTTGTCCAAATGCTGGATAAAATGGCTTGCTTCTCTGGGAAGTGTTGGATCCAGGCTTCAGAAGTAACAGAACTGTCTTGTGAACAGAGCAGAAGTGGTCAAGTGATGTAGCAGAACAAGCACTAACATCATTATTTGGGAATCTGGTTCGTAGTTTGTTCTTGTCCTGTTGCTTTGTACAAATCTGTTCACTTTCCATGCAGTGGATACTTGCTCTTTGAACTTAACTTGATAATGTCTTATTAACTAGATTCAAACTCCATGTGACTGCCTACTGATTGAGTGAATTGCTTTCTATTACACAATGAATTCATCTGAATTAATAGCCTCTCTTAGCAGAGGTACTGAGGGAGTCAGTTTCTCATGACAGCTGTGCAGGCAGTAAGTGCTTGGGGGAATGCAAGTGCACTGTAGTATCAGGGCAAACGAGCAGTGCCTAAGGTCAGTAGGTGTCTTGTGCCTGGAGCAAACAACTCAGGGTGGGAGTAGTGGTCTCTGGGGGTTTGAGTGAAAGACAGTGGCTGGGAGGCCACAGAGGTAGATAAATGTGGGTCTCGTGTGTTTGCTGCTTTCCATACCCAGTGTGCCTGACTTCAAGTAATTTTTGTGTGACTGACTCATAAAAGGTGCTCATCCTAATTATCAGCCAGGTTAGATAGCATCTGTATTCCCAAACTCTTTCTGTCTTGACTTAGAAGTACTATCCTGCTGATTAAAAACCTTCAGATCTTTAGGCTTTTCTCTCTTCATCCACCCACCACCTCTGTGTCTCTGAAAACTGTTTTGCATCACCATCAAGCAGTGGTGATAAGGTTCCATTGCTTGTTACCTGCTAGTGCACGAATCGGCAAGGTCAGCAGTCTTGGCCGTTTCACTCTCCTAGTGGTAATAATAAATTTTGTGGGCTTTTGTTCTATGACACAGTTGATACCTGGTTCTTGATAAAAGGCTATGGAACAGATATTTAAGAAGTACTTGTTAATAGCTGCCAAAGAGCAGTCAGGTTTTTGATAGCTCTCTTTAGCCCATTAAACAGGATTAAGCAACTTTTATCCATCCCTGCCCCAGAAATATCAAGTTGTCTTGTCATTTAAGCAAGATAAGTCTATATAACTCATGCTTTGTCTCTTCATGTTCTTCCAAATACTGCTTTAATAGTAATATTAGAGGATCTGTTTTGTCTCTTGTGCTTGAGATGTGCAAATGTGTTTTTCAAGACCTGTCAAAATGAGAGTCACGAAGTCATGTTATGTGAGAATGTTATTTAGGCTGCTGTGCAAGTAGCTACTTGAATCTATATGGTGACAAAGTGCTCGCCTAGAGCTGTCACTTTCAACTGGTTTATATGGGACCTTGAGCCCATAGCTGCCTTTATGCTTGCCAAGTTGGTTGAGAAAGGAGCAAATCATAGTTGATTACAGGAATATAAGACTTAATGGAAACACTGTTCTGACTAGGAATCTTTGCAGGATCACAAGTCAAAGAGTGGAAAAATTGAGTTTTGGATTATAAACATTTGTTAAAGCCTTAATCCTGTCAACTGTTACTTTGTGAATTAGTGTTGCTGTCAGTTGATGTGATTAGTATGAAGTATTTCAGGCCACTAAAAGTGCAATGAAACTTGAGTTTTTAATATGTTCTTCTTAACTTCAGATTAGTTCTGCCATGTTCCAAATTTGAAGCATGTAACTGCAAAGCTGAGAACGTGCTGAGTTACACAGATGCTGTGATTTCTCTGATTTCTAGCTCTTTCTGTATGTGTCTTTACCTGTCGTGAAAAAGACCATTCTTTAGACAAGTACTGAAGACCTAGACTTGGCCCCAATTTTGGGCGTGGTTTTGTTCATCTAGATGGCCATGTTAAATAATGTTTCCAACTTCAATTTAATATTGATGACAGTTTTTTGCAAGCTAGTGGCCTAAATCACAGGTTTAAAACACAAATCCCATATTACAGATAAGATTATTAGGGTACTGCATTATAGTATTATACTCAAATTGTGACAAAGCACTTAAAGTTTAATTGTGGGAGCTACCTGAACTCTGGACTCCATGTTGCAGGACACTAACTACATTGGCCTTTTTTTTTTTTTTTTTTTTTTAAAGGAGTTGGTGTATAAGGTTAGTGCTACCCTGCTCAGCAGGGCACTGTCTTGTGTGCCACCCTAAAGCAGGCATTTAAGAAGTGCAGTGGTTTTTAGAGCAAGCTGCATGCCAGTTGCCTTAGCTTTCTAGAAAAGAGATGGCTTTGCTGATCGGGGAAGTTGTTCCCTGATTAGAAAGAACTGATTCTAAAGTATGTAGTGATCTCAGATACAGCCTTTCCACTCCACTAAACCGCTGCGACAGAAAGAAACCCCTCCCCATGATGGTACTCTTATGCTATTTAGTGTTCTTGGCCTACTGTGAGATCCCATTCTGGGTAGGTAAGGAATTCTCATTAGTGTAGTTACCAAGAAGTCTCATTGACTGACTTTTATGGCAGCCTTCTGCTTTTATCTACCACATCATAAAATAGACTATCCAGGCAATTTAAGGAAATGGCCTTTCAAAAGACAGGAATGTGTGCTTGAAACTGGTGCTATTTCTCATTCTACTTTCTCATTTTCAGAACACATTTTAGGAAGCAATTTCATTGTTTAAACAATTCTGCAAGTTCATAGATAATTTACTTTTAAGTTTGTCTTATCAGGCAAGCTAAAAATCAAAATAGGCTTGATGAATTGAATTTGTTCTGAACCTATAATGGAAAGAAACTGATTCAAAAAAAAATATTAGACATAAGTGGGCTGTATGATGATACTGTATATCTTTATCTTAATTTAGTTTGTAAAACAGGGATCAAGCAGTGATCTTGCCCAACTCCCTTTTCTTAAATATTTACAACTGTCTTCTAATAGAATTTGATGAGCGTGCCTCCTATTATACTTTTGTAAATAAATATTAGTTAAGGTTTCTAATTAAGTGTTAGTCATGAAGGACTTGCTGTAAGTTTGTTTTTTGGTTGGTTTTTTTTTTTTTAAGCTCTGCGCTACTAGTGCAAGTTATCAAATAGGTCTTCTATTTCCAAAGACTCTCCACAAATCAGATTTGTAGCAACTGTATAGCTGGAGCACAGAGTAGAATTTAAAGTTGCTGAGGCTGAAAGACGCTTCTGGAGACTGTCTCATCCAGCCTTTCTGCTGACTGCTCTAATCCTGCCCCATAAACTGGCTCATCATCCATCCCTAGTTAGAGCTTCATCCATTCCTGCTTTTCTCATGAGAAGGGCAACTCGCCTTGCTTTCCTGGTCTGTCTGTCCTAAAGAGCCTGCAGCCATCCCCTGCAGCCTCCTAAAAGTGAGAGCTGTCCCAGCCTATCTCTGTGATCCCGCTGTGGTTAAGGTCCTTGCAGCTACACACAGACCCCCTGCATCTCCTGTTTGTTCCCTGTGCAATACACATTAGTCTGCAGAAGCACCCTGTTGTGCTGATTTCCCAGGAAAGGCGTGAGAGCTATGAGATGAGCTGGCTGTGTATCAGAATAGTAGGTTTTTTTATTCTGGTGATGTGCTCTGTGGAGAGAGGAAATATCTCACAAGACATTGAGTGCTAAAGAGCACACAAGGATAAATATATAGTTTATATTCTGCATTGGTTCTGTATTTTCATGTGACCTGTCACTTGCTAGGTCAAAAAGGGAAATGTCCTAAACTAAATGTGTCCTCATTTCTCTGTGTTGAAGTCAAGTGATTCAGAGTTAAGTCTGCCACCCTAACAAACGAGCATGGTATATTGTGCCACTCTTCCTTCTACAGCACTCTGGAGGCTCTGTGTGTGGCTGTAAATGCTTCTGTAGTGGTAGGCAGAGCATTCTCCATGAGGGAGACCAAGGATAACACTTCTCCCATAAAGGAAATTCTCCACAGCTTTTTAGTTTTATTAACTTTACACTTACCGTAGGAATATAGAAATTGCATGTGACCCCTATATTAGTATAATAATTCAGTTTCCATCTAAAAATAGAAATACTGCTTTTGGCTTCGAGATAAAGTATGTGAATACAGTAGAGTGGAAAACTACATGCCTCTCTTATTTGAGACATCTGTTCTTAGTTCAGTAGCAAGGTAGCTTCTTGTATGTGCTGAATACCTTGGTATGGTGTTGACTTCTGGCTGGGGAAACTGAAGAAATTTGTTTAAAGATGACTTAACACAGCAGCTGAGTTATGGATAACTAGTAATTATCTGAAGCACTAAATGTCACTATTGTTGTTTTGTGTGATGCAAAAGCATTGATTGAAAGATGGGGAAAAGGTTCAGTGTTTGGCACTTGTGTGGTGTGCCTGATTGAGGGAGCTCAGTGACTCAGAGAATACATCTGTGAACCCTTCAGTTAAGTGCTTAAAATAGTGGAATTACTTTCAGAGGCTACAGGGAGATGATTCCCCAGTGCCCTGGGGAGGTGGAACTCCATGGTAAGAGTAATCTCAGAGTAGGAGTTTATTACTTGCCTGCCTTCATCAAACGTGAACACAACAGTGGCTTACACTTCCCAAATGGAAATTGGAACAAGAGACACTAACTTTGCTTTAGGAGCATACAGGAGTTCATACTGTAATTGTATGAACAGGCATAGTTGCTTCTACTGGTAGTTCCCAAGCCAAACTAAATAGTGTTTGGGCTTCTAATTTATTCCAGGCATCCAGTTCACTGGGGAAGATGGATGGCAGCATGATCTAGCATGATTCCTCTTCTGGCGGGGCAGTGGTAGCAGTTCATGGCCTGTCTGTCTACAGCATCTTGTGCTGTATTTGCAGGACGAATGGGCTAACTGACAGCTCACGATCCTTGAGCTGGGTAGTATTTCATGAGAGATGAAGAATTAAATCCTGCAACTCTGTAGTGTGCTTATGGCCAAATTGGTATTTGTTGACATTTGCTAGATCAATGTTAGTGGCAACTTCCTTGTGGATCACAGAGCTGTAGGTTATCCATGGAAGCATGAGCTGAAACCATGTTGTAACCTCCTACTGACGTAGGATTTGAGTCTCAAGTTACTTTGTGCCACTTAAGACATTGCGTAAGCTGAAATATTTGACTTGGTCTGTTGTATTTGTTATACTCTGAGTTTAACAGTTGTATTAGATTAACTATCTGAAGCATGTCATTATCTCTTAGCAGTGGTTTGGGGGACTTTGTGTATGCTGTCTATCAAAAATAAGCACATTCCTGCATGGATGAGCTTTCAAAGGAAGCACAGTTGAAATATGCTTTGCAAGTTGGTAGGATTGAGGCTGTTGTACAACTGTTGCATGGGTGTCAATTTTTCCTGGTATGAGCCTAATTGACTAGTGTGAGAAACGGTGTCACCCTAAGTAATTAGGCAACTAGACAGTTACCACCACAGTGACAAAATCCTAGTATAGTAATACTGACTAATGGTATTAACTCAGCCTTTGTGCTTGTAAAAGACTTCTCTCAGGTTTGCTAGCAAGTTCTTGCTAGGATAAGAGCAGTGTGGTAGATCCTCTTCTATAGTCTGTCTTCACTGTGTCTTTTGGGGCTTAATACTTGACCGGGGGCTTCCTGAAAGTACCTGGAGAGGTCTGGCTGGGTGTCTCCCTATAGAAGAAGCCATTTTAGCTGTAATGGCATTAATGTCTTATGATTTCTGCTTCAGGTAATGCTATTTGTTTAAATAAAGAGTATATTCTGCTTGGTACTATGTATAATTTGCTAGTTGTCAGCACTGAGTACTATAGAAAATGGGATGGTGGTTTCTCCCCCTTCCTCCTTCCCCCTCCCCATAAAACTCTGGATAACTATGATGCTTCTGTGTACCATCTGTCAAACAGTGAGGCAATTTTAGTAACTGTATTGCATTGGCCTTTAACTGCCTTTATCTAAATACTAAACTTTTTGTGCACAGGGGACTATGATGGACTGGGACCTTCCCTGAGAGACCATACCTCTCAGGAGTAACTTCAATTTAGGTTGTTGCTGTATGCCCCCATTGCAAGGGTCTGTAATGCTTGTGAGCCTGATGCACCTGCTGTCTTTTCTGGTAAAAGCAAGTGACACTACTAGTTAGGGAAGGGAAGCAGCGTGTTTTGTGCTAATCTAGTTCATCACTGTTGACATGGGTCACATACCTGCGTGACAGGATGTTACAATAACATGGCAGAGCGGGTGGGTTGCACCCAGTGAAGCAAGCAGGATGCAACGCTCCTATTAAAGTCTGAAATGACAGGTATAAGATTAAAACTGCAATTCTACCATGCTGTTGATATCAAAGGTGCATACCATCTGTAGAAAACAATGTCAAAAACCTTTAAAGACTGGAACAGGTAAGAAACTTACGAAACGTGGTCCTAGTTGCTGCACAGCTTCTGTGGACTTTTAATTTTGATTACTTCAGAGTGCAAGCAGTGAATGGAGTAACCCAGCTCTAAAAGGCAGAGTATTCTATAAACAGTGGTTTTAAGTTGTTTTACAAAGGTTTTCAAGTGTGTTAACATCTTAATACTCAAAAGATGCCTGTTGTGCAAGTTCTTTACTGCTCTAAAATGAAGACTCTTCTCATTGGCAATGCTGTGGGGACCAAACTGCTCCAGTACTTACCAGGAGGATTAATTCTAGATCTCTCTGTCTTGTTTCTGTTGTCTCCTCCTCATGTGTTTGTCAGTGTCACTGGAGCTGATGCTGCATCCAGGACAGAAATTCAAGCTTCCAAGTAGTGATGATCTCCTGAAGGCGCAGAGGCACAGTATCATGTTAGGTCTGTCTGTGACTTGGTCCAGTCATGAGTTGCATTTTCTGGCACTGTAGCAGCATGAATACAAGCTGAGCAATGTCAGAGTTGACTTGTTAACACAGATTTTTATGGTGCTCTCCCTGGAAAGTTGGTGCATGCTGGAGTATTGGCAGTTTTCCCACCATTACATTGTCTGTTTTTTCTGATTCCCCATTAGGATCTATAACGAATCCTGTAGGGGAAACTGCTGGTTTATCTCCTTCCTCCATGAGGAAATCTGGGTAGAGATGACTCATGTAATGACTGTAGGGGTACAGCACTCTGTAGACTATTTTCATATCCTGGGGGAGTTCACCTTGTGAATAATATGGTTCAGTAGATAAAGTGGAACAGCAGTGAAGACAACCATTAACTTCTGTTCCTGCAGGTATTTGCAATGCTTTGTATGCATTCAGTTTACATGAATTAAGTATAAACATACTTGGATTAGTGTCATCTGTCCACTTAGAACCACTTACCGAGGTGACTGGCAGATTGCAGTTGTACAAAAGCATTATTGAACAACAAAGTAGCTGCATTTCTACTTACTGGGCTCAATTTTGAGATGAGCTGTGTGTTTTCTGGTATCATAGCTTAGTCTTAGCTTGGTAGTAAATTGGAAAGGCTTTTGTGTAACTCTTCTCTCACTCTAATAGTCTTTTTAATGCTGCCTTCTATGATTCTTCCCTTTGTTGGTTCAATGATATTTGTATTTATAAAGACTAAGGGGAAAAACAGGCACTGCTTTATTGGGCTGGGAAATGGAGATGCCTCTGTGCCTGTGACAAAAATAGAATAATTGTAATGAAATGAGCATTTTATACAGATCTCTGTAAAGATGCCTCAAGACCAAAATGAAGCATCAGAAATAAGGCTTGCATTCTAGTGTCAGTATTCAAGCTCTAATTAAGACGATTTGCAAGGCTTTATGGGCTGCATGTGACTGCGGTATTGCAGAACAGTACAGTTTTGGGATGCCTGCGTGCAGTGATAATCTCTTGATACAGTTGTTACCTGGCTGTTAAGAGTATTAACTTTATATCAAGACCTTTGCAACTGTATTTAGTCAGGCAGATATAAGTGATTTTTTTTTTCTTCTTGAGTGCTGCAGTGCCTTAAAAGTACTATTTAAGGGAAGTCCTTTCTCTTTGTCACTTAGCTACTGATCAGAAACGAATTACTTGGCTATTTTTCTTCCACTTTAAGGGAATTCTAAAACACCCAGATACTGAAGTCCCTTAGGAACAGGGGTATGTATGCTGAGATCTGACTTAAGTGTAAATAATTGCTTTGAAATGCTACTCTTCTGGTCCTCGGACTGACCAAACTGACTCCTTCCTTTGACTAAATCTTTGAAGGTTTCATTCAGGTATGCAGCCTTGGGTAGCATTTAGGTCCAGTTTCCCTTGGACATCAAGGTTATTCTAAGCAAGGTTATTTACCTTGAAATTACTGCTAACATGTAAGATAACCATCTATTTATTTTTAATGAACAATCTAGAATGGTCCTCTACTGAATGATGTGAGAGGACACATAGTTAAGAATTTTACCTAGCAAGTAAATGCCTGCTGCTATTGGATTTGCTTTCTAAGTTATAATGATGCATCTCTCTGAAAACTTGTAAGCAAAGTTGGGCTGTGCGTGGCAAGGATAATAGGGGTATTATACAGGTATTTCATAGTTAAAATAGATCACTATTCTAGTGACCCAAATCATGAAGATGGTCTTACAGGGTGGGGTTGTCTGAGTCTAGCTGTAACCTCTTGCAAAGAACAGTGTGCTAGACTTTGTAGGTTGCTGTGGTAATGATCAGATAAAGTAGCAATGCATCTGGGAGTCTCCTGTTTTTCATGATCTTATGCTATATAACCACATGTCGGACAAAGACTGGACGTCTTTGTATAGTAAGTCACTTTTCTAGAGAGATCGTTTGATCTTATTAAACAATTTTAGTCTAAGAGGAGAGATGACTCTGCAAGTAAATGTGTGGGATAGTGAAAAGTGAGATATGGTACTACTTAAGATCACTAGTAGGAATTCTTAATCTTAACTGGCTGTTCTAATTCCTGAATTGAAACTGTTTCTCAACCTGTGCTTATCATTACCCCAGCCTTGTAGGAGATGGGGAATAATCATAGTCTGGCTTTAGGTTTGGTTTAACCTTAAACCGCTGCAACATTGCAAACTTACTTGTCTCGGGCTTACTTCTTATGTCCATTAACAATGTATGTATAGCAGCTGCTAGAGGGTAGCTGTGTCAGGAAATGTCATTAAATTTAGATACAACTCTATTTGTGTGGAATTAGTAATTCTAATTGAAACTAGTGTAATATAAATTTATAACTTTCAGTGTATCGAGTAAATGATGTATTCCTTCTGCAGTTTTTCCTGTAACCTTTAGGGGTATGGCTGTTATCGCTTCTTCCAACAAGGATCCAGTCTATAAAGAGTATACTCTTCATGCATATAGACTAAGGTAGTTCCTTGCCCTACTAATTCTTCCTACTCTTCCTCCTGATGTTATAAAGTATTAGGTTTTCCAAATGAATTTCTAGTTTCCTGTCCAGTGCCCTTAACTGTGCAATTAATAGATAGTTTACTAATAGATTAGAGAGACAGTCTACTAATAGAGAAAATGCCTGATTACCAAGAGTAAATCTTGGGCTTGGGTTTCACTCTAGTGTTCAGCCTGGACACTGCAGCAGGCACCCTGCTGCACCAGCACGTGTCTAAGGAGCATAGTGTGAACAGGAGCAGGGAACTTTCCTGTTTCTGCAGCAATATAAGTAACCTTTTGGCTGCTATAGTTTTATCTTCTTTGGCCTCAGTCCTACAAACTGTTTCTCTTCCCTCACATCAGAACTGGCGCTGAAGCATGTGGCCTTGCTGATGTGACTGGCAGACCCAGTGAGCCCTGCTGAATGGCTCTCCTACAGGAGGAGGTGGGCTTGAACAGCCAGAGGCAAGGGAGAGGGGACTGAGAGAGAGAGAGGATGGTGATGGCAGCATTGGGTGATATCAATGGGGGCTGTGAAACAGCTATCCCAACCTGCTCTGCAAGACAAGCTGAATTAATTCCCTGATCTGATTAAGCATGGCCCAGAAAAATCCATACCACAACTGGCAAGGTAGAAACCCCCAGCAGTACCTGGGGAAGGATACAAGCGTATCCCAAGCAGGAATTTCTGCCAAACACATCATAATATCTGTTTAGCTTGAAAACGGATAACTGGAAACATGCCAAGAGGTAAGACAGTAGCACAGCAAAATAAGATAGCATTTTTATTTTTAGCCTGCATATCCTAAAATTTTCAGTAGCGTTAAATATGCCACTTAATCTCAAATTAATTTTTTTAATAGTTGAATTACTAGTTCAAGCATTTACAGTCCATTGAAAGCTAATGGAGTTTCAGTACTTAAATATTTTCTGGATAACCTCAGAACAGCTGAGGAGCTCTTACAGTTCATAGCTCAGTGAGATTGTTAATTAGTTTTGTGATCCAGGGAATTTCTGTGAGTGCATTCTTGCAGGCATATCACAGACCCAAACACTTCAAAGCATCTAATTCACATTCTGATAAATGAAGATCACTAAAATACTAGAGCAAAACCTTGTCCTTTCTATGCTTGCTTTTGATGACATCATATTTAAGTCTTTAATAGGTTGAATACCCAGATTTTCCTTTAAAAGTAGGTATCTGAAGGGTTTAACAAAGCTCCTCTGTCAAGCTATTGGACTAAAGGTTTCTAGAATCCCGCTTTAAAATCCAAATAATGGCTGCTTTCACTGGCAGGATAGCAGTGAAATGAAATGTCCAAAGATATCAGCTGCACAGCGAGAGAACAAGGGCTGATCTCAGCAATTTTGAGCTTTATTTTCATTTTACATCTCAAACTGAATTGGAAGAACTAGAAACATTTCCAATTTAAGCCTTTGGAGGGGTCTAGAGGTTTTTTGTTAATTGTAATAACAGAATTTTTACTGGAAAACAGTAAAAGTTTCACTGGACTTAGTGAAGTTTTTCATGTTAACTTTTTTTCCTATGTATTTGTGTGGGTTGTAGCAAAATGAGTTCCTTTCTTGTGAAGTGACAAGTGCTTTTTCCTTTAAGTGACTGAACAACTGTGGAGTCTTAATGCAGGTGAAGTAGAAAGGGACGTAAAAGTGCAATCTGGATTGAAATATATGTAGTTATTCAGTAATAGTCTCTGAATCATGGCATTAGGTAAACCGATCCTGTTTGTTAACAGTGTTCTGAACAGTTTAATTTTAGGCTGAGGGTGGAGAAATAGCAAACTGATGCTTAAGTTTGGAGTTCATGAAGCTGTTTATAAACAAATGCCTTGAAGTGCTCAGTTTTGGGGGACCAGCCAAGAATGACACAACATCATGCAGGTTTCTCTACAGCAGGAGGCCTTAGTTAACCCTGAGAAGTTATAATCTAAACAGATGAGGCAAGGGAAGGCTGAAATAGTCGGTGAGTTTAGGGTTAGATTTTTTTTATACTGAGGGTGGCATGGTTTGATTTATACAGATAAAAATACAGATCTTCAGAAGTCTAAATAAAAACAGCTTTTTAGTAACCACTATGGTTTGATTTGTAGATCTTGCTGTTCTTCATGTGGCCAGCCTGTTTGTTGGTGTAACCTTCATTTCTTGGTCTAAGACCATCTTTCACTAGTACCACAATGCTCCTATTGTGCATGTGGCTTTGTATAACCTATTATAAAAAAAAAATTCAGAGTTACCAAGTCAATGACTTAATCCTTATCTTTTAAAGCAGATGAAGCAGGTAATTACTTCTAATTTCTTAAAGATGAAAGACTGCCTGTAAAAGTTGATACTCTGACCTGGGCTCTGTCTAGCACTTTATTTCAAAGCAGGGTGAACTACAGCCAGAAGAACCTCCCACCCTGCCAAAAAAAAAAAAAAATCTTTCAGAAGGGTTTTTTACAGTTTATGACACTTAGCACACCAAGTGCAATGTGGTGTCATTGAGCCTGAGGGTAAAATGACAGATTGAAATTAAACAGATTAATTGACTGGCATTGACTGGATCACTTCTTTTCCCGCCAGAGGAGGGTAAATCTTTTTGTTTGGGCACAGTTTATTCTCCAGCAAGTAAAGAGTAATGTGGGAGAGGAGAAAACACTTATCACGGAATTAAGTGACTTGTCTGGACACTTATTCAGCACTGGCTCTTCAGCAGATGTATTAAGACTCTTGGCCTTAAGTTTACACTCCCTTAAAGTGAAGAGACTGCTACTTTTCTTGAGATGTGGTTGGATTTTCCCAATATATGCTTTTCTGTAAGAAACAGATGAGTGTCTTGTCTGCGTCAAGGATGCCTAATCTACAGAATGGCATGAAAATTCCTCCTTGTCTACTTAGATGACTGAGGAGAGAGCTTCCATTTGTATTAGGATTTTTTTTTTTAACCTCAAGGAACTGTTAGATGTGAGCTTTGAACCATGGTGTGTAAACTTTCTTGGGCTGCAGAGGTGGAAATGCAAGTAAACAAACAGTTGGCTCCAATTATGTCTCTTGTTTTATTAGAGGATTCCTATTAAAATCTCGCTGTGCCCCTTTCTGAACCAGTGATGTGCTATTAGCCTATTGTCTTGTAAACACTGGTACTTCTGCACTGACGCTGCCCGTGTCAATCCTGTGCCACACTGTTTCAGCCTTGCCTTGTTGTGTACTGCCTGGCTGCTCTGGGGCTGGAGGGGGCCACGCTCCCTCTGTTGCCACCAAAGAAGAGATGCCTTGTGTGAAGCATCTGGGATTTCACAGAGGGCATACAACATAGGGGTTGTGTTGTCAGCAGACTCCCACATTCAGAGGGTTCATGTAGTGTTGATACTCTAAAAGATTCAAGTGGCACTTGTAACAGCTCTGCAGGGGAAGTCAAGTACCTTGGACATGAAGAGCTGGGCTAGCTTTTAGATGTAATAAAACCGTAAATTTGTATCCTATCGCATGGGGCTTGTTTAATATTATACTCTGGTTGTAAGTCAGGTACTACTGTGTATGAGGGTTGAACTTGCAGTTTCTACTGGCCAGTGTTGAGGTGGGATGGAGAAGGAAGAATTTATGTATTCTCTCCACTTAACTCTGTTACAAGCTTGTACTGAATCAAGTTGGTCAGTATTTTACCTAAAAGGCAGCTATTCCTTTATTGTGATCAGGTAAAGATGTGATGTCCCTATTGATAGGAGGGAGAGTGTTGCTATTTTCTCTCTTGGCTGTTAGTAAATCTTTTTTTTTTTTTTTTTCCCTCTTTATTGTAGTTGCATAGCACACTGGGCTTGCAGCAGCACTAAGTTTGTGCTGCCAGGAAAATGTTTAGCTTGAAAGCTTTATGTTAGATAACAGCAGTTACAACAGCATTAGGATGCTGGCTAGAGGAATACTCAAAGGTTGAAAGCAGCCACAGTTAAACTGAAAAGTTGCTAAGGGTCTCTTGGCTTCTTCAGGAAGCAGCTTGTCTGCTAGTTTCAAAGCCAGACTGCTCTTGAACTAGGACAAAATAAACTTCTCTACAACTTAAGAGCAACCTGTATTCTTAACACTTGAAGTCCCCAAATCAACTCATTGTCTAGTAAATCTGTAGCTCTTACACCTTGGGTGTCTATGTTGAAGCAATGTGAGTTCTAGTTTATCATCTGTAGAACATGTGGACCATAAGCAAAGAAAGCCTTTCAGCAGCAATTTCTGGAGTTCAGATGCTACCTGTTATGTCTTCTCCCAATTTTTCCACACTTCCCTGTCAGGGAGCTCTGTTCTCTTCCCCTCTTGCCTCTCTAGTGATTAAGAACTAAAAATCAAGCTTGCAGTCCTCTTCTGGTTTGTAATCTCTGGGGTGATGGCTGAATTAACTGTCACCAACACAAATATCTGTTTGTGCTTTACAGGGAGAATCTTAGAAGTAGATATTGTCACATGCCATTTCTGTACTAAGGGATGTCCTGGATGAGGGAGCTGATGTATAGCATAATATAGATGACCAGAGGAAAATCTGTCTTACCAGTGTTTATCCCAGAATGAGTACTTAAAGATTATTAATATGCATTACTGTACCAAATGTGTGTAGCAAACAGGTGTGAGTGAAATAGTCTGCATGGCAAAATACTACTGCTCATATGTTTGAAAATGTCCTGAGGGCACTTCTTGATTGTTGGTATGTTTGTTCTTGTATGCAGTAGTCAATGAAAACTTAGTTTGATTTGGTGCTTTTCAGAACATCAAGTCATGATGGAGGGGAAAAGATCTTCACAATCATTGTCTCCCAGGGCATGTTGCCCAGACTGGTCATGGAATTGTCAACCTCAAAATACAGGGCACATAAAGCAGTTTGCTCCAAGCAATCCAGTTTAAGGGAGAGGTTTGGACTGGACAACATCCAAAGGTCCTTTCCAGGCTAAATAATCCGGTAGTGTGTTTGTAGGTTGACAATCCCTTAGTCCCTAGTTAACTAGCTGCCCTAAACAAAATTATCCTGAAGTTTTTCCAATACAGTACTCTGAAAGACCTATAGGAGAAGTTATATTTCCATCCAGTAGAACTTGGTGTGGTGTGGCAGTTCCAGTGTCTTTCTGGAGTAATCGTGCCCAGGCAAATTTGAGACTCCTGGTTGGCCTGTTGCTTCTGGAATAATGGGTACTGCTATAAATCAAGGCTGGTATAGCCACTTTCCATAGCAGTGTTCCCTGGGTGGTCTGCTGTTCCCCTTACAGCACTCTGCCAGGATATGGACACCTGAGGCCCTTAGTTGTCCTCCTGTGGGGACACATGTGTTGCTATCATAGTGTCTCCCTTCAGCCATCGTGCGTTTGGAGTACTCATCTCTGGTGTGTTGTTTTTTCTCGCTGTGACAGGTGACACATCTCTTTGTATTGGTCACTTCTGCATTTGTCCCCAATGTGCTGTTCTTAGACCTGCTGTTCTGTGCTAGTCGGGGTGTGGCAGCTGATGCTTGTGTTTCTGTCACAGATACTGTGTTCAGCTACTCTTAAAAAAGCAGTATTATTTTCCAGAGTTCTCCAGCACTTAATTACTTAATAGGCATAACACACAAATAAAGGGTTGTTAACTAGTACTTGTTTGTTGAAGCTTACTCTTTTATGGCACTGCAGCATCAGGAGAAGAACAGAAACTAAGAATTTCTTGCAGTAAAACAGGGTTTATTTTTTTTTTCCAAAAGCAAATTTGATTTGCAGCATCAAAAGGCAAGAAGAATATAAAATAAATGCTAATGCCATGTCATAAGACTTTCTGCTGGAAGCTTTTGCAACTTGTTCCTGCCAGAATTTACTGTGTATCTCTGCTTTTTTTCTTAGCCTACATAGAGAGGAGATCAAAAGTCATCTTTATACCTATAAGCAGATCTAAGGTATAGCTCTTTTTCCAGGTTGTAACTAAGCTTCATCAACATTAAAGAAGTATTTTAGAAAAGTGTAAAGCCTTATAACAAGGATAAAAACCACTTAATTTCATGGTGTTTGAGAAAGTGGGGTATTTTTTTCTTTGGAGACTGCTCTAGATAGCAGTCATGTAGGATGAGTTTACAAATAAGAATAGCTTGTTCAGCTAGTAGCTGGTTTGACAAACCTTTGATGCTTTTATTAATGGTACTGTTGTCATAAATACCTTCTATTTGTTCTAATACCTTGTTCCGACTCATGCTTTAGACATCAGTGGCATGGTTTGCTTGGCAGTGCATTGAAATGGCCCCTTCTTCAGGCTTGCTGGGTAGGGTTTTAATCTGGTCTTTCAGTGCTGTTAAGATGCTTTTACCTGCACTCTACCATGGTGTCATGGATGGTGACTGTGTTTCTTCTGTCTGCAGATCTAATTGGTTGCCTGGCACTTCATCGGTGGCAAGCAGGACAATGGCTGCTAGCAAGAGCAAGAACCAGAGTTCCTTGGCCCTCCATAAAGTAATTATGGTTGGCAGTGGAGGTGTGGGCAAATCTGCTCTCACTCTTCAGTTTATGTATGATGAGGTAAGTAGCTCTGGTTCAGCTTCTCTAAAGCACCAATGGACACATTTTACTAAACTTTTTTAGTGGGATGGGGGGAGGTAAATATAAGTTGCGAAAGATCTGATGACCTGACTGTCAGGAGAAGAATGTAGGAATCTGGGAAGGGTGCCCTCTGGGAACATCTTTGGCTAAGGGTGACAAAATTGATGCTTATTAGTGAAAGAACAGTTGTCTGAAGGCACGCAGAAAGTGAATGTGCTTGTTTGAGTATGCAGAGGCTGTTACCTATTGGCATTGAACTTTAATTCTGTTGCAGTTTTTTAGGCCAGTTAAGGTTGAAGTCAGAAGTAAGCATTGTAGCTCATTCTGAGCTGAATGATGAAGCAGGCATGTTCATAGCATGAATTCTTCTGTACTGGTGTACAGGAAGCTAGATCAGACAATCCGGATGAGTATGAGAAGGAATATATGACCCTGTAATTCAGAAGTTTGCGTTTATCTGTAGGTTGTTCTGACATACTATAAGGATGTGAATATCTGAAGAGGTGGCATAGTCATTAGTGAAGGCCAGTTAGCTTAATCAGGCTCATGGCACAGCCTTTTGTTGTACTTTGAGGCGGAGAGAAAGGGTTTGGAAAGGTAAGGAGCTTGTGTTGGACGTGTGCTGTCAGCACAGAACTAAAAGTTGAACTGGCAGTGGCTTTGTGGGTCTGGTCAATATTGAATGAATTAAAGTATGTGCCTCTGTAATTATTGAGCAGGTTTTCATGTTCAACAGCTGGATGCTGACAACTATACCTGTTGAAGCTTCAGACAGCTCTACCTGAAGTACACTGAAGTACTTTTTTTGTGAAGTGGGAGATCTAGTTAATGCCACCAGGTTGATGGTATCTCATGTGTATCTTTGTCCATTAAATTGTGCTGCTACACTGCTACAGTGTTCCAGGTAGCAAGACAATTTCTCTTGACTAGGCAGAGTGGCTCTTTGATGTATTAAGTGCTTAAATAATTTGCTGTTTATAGTAAAACTAAAAAAAGTGGTGGAACTTAGTGGTTGACTGACTTGTGATATGGTTTTGGGGACTTTAAATGTCACTGAAGTGAAAGAGCATGGATGTGGACAAATACTGATACCATTTGACAGTAATTCTAAACAATAATCCCTTATCTTCTTCAGTTTGTAGAAGACTATGAACCTACCAAGGCTGACAGCTACAGAAAAAAAGTGGTTCTGGATGGTGAAGAAGTTCAGATAGACATTCTGGACACAGCAGGACAGGAGGATTACGCAGCTATCAGAGACAACTATTTCCGCAGTGGGGAAGGGTTTCTTCTAGTCTTCTCAATAACAGAGCATGAATCCTTTACAGCAACAGCAGAGTTTCGGTAAGTAGTTTCTCTCACAGGCAGGGGAAATATGTTTGCTGTGTTGCTCTGACAACTCTTCTTAAAAGCTACAGCTCTTTACTCATTGTCCATTACCGGTTGGTCAATAAAAGTGGCAACCCAAACATTTTGCTCCCAGTAACTAGTAACTTAAACTACATCATCCAGCCTCTGGCTCTAGTTGTCTTCATGCCTTCGACTTATGAGTACATTACGCCAGCAGCAACTTCAGGCAAGTAACAGATTCTTGGACTCTTAAAACATGTGTGTTCAAGCCAATTTCCAGTCTTTGTGGATGTGAAGTTTAATTATCTTAAAGCAGTACTTCTGGAATTAAGTCTGCCTTTTGGCCAGGTTTCAGATGCTGTATTGCTTACTGCTAGAAGCAGGTGCTCTTAGGAAAGGAAGGATTAGCCTCTACTCTCAGGTATGGATTGGTGCCAAACAAGGGTTGGCAGCCAAGCAGTACTATTGTAGACAGACGTATTCCTAGAAAGACTCACAGTAGTAATAAATGTTTCCATTTTTGTTCTTGGGATTAGCAGTTCTAATGTAAAAATCAGGACCAGGCTGAGCATAGAAACTGCCTGTGTAGCATAAAAGAAAAACAAGGAGTTCAAACCATTGTTCTGGCCTTGGAACTCACGTAACCAGGTTCTTCAGGGCAAGTGCTCTAACTCTTATTATATAATAGCTGTTGCCTCAGTGTTGAAGGTAATCCAGAGACTCCCTAGGACAGCTGTACAACTTGAAGTAAAACTTGCCAAAACATAGGGAAAGCGTTAGGGGTTTCTTATGTTTGCCAGAATAAAAGCTTTCTATCAGTCTGGCTTATGTTCACTTTGCTTCAGTGGTGTAAGGTTAACAGACTCATCAGTAATGTAAATGCTGGGGCTAAGGTAGACACCTATTTCTAGGGTTTTCTGAAAGCTCCTTATGGCAAACTGCCCTCACTCTAGGACATTGATCTGAGTTCTCACTGTATTATACTGTTCCAACAGTAGTAGGTTACTGCATCATCTTTTAAAAGGTATGAAATTATTGTTCCTTTGTCACCTAATACTTCTGTGACTTTGCTGGACTTCAGAAGGCTGACAGTTGTGGGGCACGCAAGCAGAGCTGTTCTGCTCAGTTTGCTCTGACTGGAGCACTTAAAGGAGTTAAACAGCTGAACTGTTGTAGGACTGCAAAACTCAGTACTCGGACTGTTCCTAGTATAAAATGAAGGAAAAAGTTGTATATTCTTCAAGAAATAGGAAGAAAATGAGATACTTGAAAGTACCCAGCCTGGGTTTTGACATGTATGCTTAAGCCTTGGGTTTAACCTTATATTTCAGTTAAGGCTTTGGATAAAAAGGAGTAGGGGTGTTTATCTTGTCAGTTTGTTTTTTGTCAGACTTCTGTATTTAGGTTAACTGTGTGTTGGTTCAAGATTCCAGCACAACAAAACAATGAAAAAGCAGTGCTAGCCCTGGAAGGACCTAAACACTTTGAGATGGAGAATCTTCTACTTTTTGATGATTCACAAGTAAACAAATAGTAGAATTACTTAACTGGAATATTTAGTTTAGCTGATATGGAAGAACCAGCTCCTTGGAAAGTTGTTCCCCAGGAAGGGGAGGGGAAATGTGTATAATGAGTCACCAGCATCGCAGGCTGAACTGCACATTGGTATTGATCCTCTAACTTCCAGAACTGTCAAGCTATGAGAAAGTTGAATACTGAATGAACTATGGACTTGTCTTTAAAACCTAGCTCTCCTGCTGATGCTATGCATTCAGTGTTTGCTTTTGGTGCCTCTGTAATCTGAAAATGTGTGAAGGTACAGTTGAATGCAACAGCAGATCGTCTGCTTTGGTGTTAACACTACTTTAGATTCTTGTGTACTCTACATACATTCAGTTATTTTGTGGATGGAGAGTGCAGGCATCTGAAGCAGTGTGGTAACTCAGTGGCATGAGGGGGTGTAGCACCCTGCCCATATCTAGTTTGGCTCTTGTTCATGACAAAATGAAGCAATCTAAAAATAACTGTAGACTGGTACAGTTCTGTCGGCATCCTAGATGGACAGCAGCATGTGTCAGTCCGGTTTCAACCTGTGTTTTACGCTAATAATAGCACACTTTGGGACTGACATGCAGCATGTCTCTGCCTGGATGCTGATAGGTCCTTAGAATGCCAGAGGACAGCTAGGTTAATGCTGAAGGTTCAAATATTTTCTTGAAGTCTTTGAAGAAGGAAGGCTGCTAGCACTCTAGCTCAGCAGTGTTTAGTAACTCTTTCCTTTGTGTAAAGTTTAGGTAGCCGTTAAGAATGTCTGCCAGCTACTTAAGCTTTTCCCAACCTCCTGTTTTGGCAAAGCCTTGATGTTGCCCAGACCTATATTGAGGTGGAATGTAAACTGGAAATTGAAGACTGTGACTGAATGCCAAGATGAAACTTGGCAAATGTGGCTCCTGTACTCTTTTCCATGTTCATATGTGAACTCCAGCTGTGAGTTGCTCTTCTGCCATACAGCTTTTTATTAGAGCCTGGTTAGTAAACTTACTAACTAAACTGTGGAACTGCTGCCTTGGAAGTGTGAGGCTTTTATTTGTGTAAAGCCTATAGCATCAGTGTGTTAAATTTGAAATAACTTTAAAGTGTGTGTTCAACTGTTGGGAAATGACCTGTTAAGTACTGTTGTAAACACTAGTTACACTTGATCTACTCCTGATAAGGGAGGAATTTTTGTTGCTACTACTAACACAGATATTTTTACTTTGAATACCTGATGCATTAGGGAACAGATCCTGCGTGTGAAGGCTGAAGAGGATAAAATCCCTTTACTGGTAGTGGGAAACAAATCTGACTTGGAAGAGCGCAGACAAGTGCCTGTAGAAGAGGCAAGAAGTAAGGCAGAAGAGTGGGGTGTGCAGTATGTAGAAACTTCTGCCAAAACTAGAGCGAATGTAGATAAGGTAAGACAAATGACATCTGCTCAGTTAGATCCTTGCTACTTGTTTAATAACCAAGTGACTAATTCTTGACTCTTGCTAGGACAAAAACAAATCAACAGTTGGTCCTCTGAAAGCCTAGATAGTCAAAATGAATGAACCTAGCAGAATATGTACACTTAAGCAAAAACCTAGCTTGAAGGAGCCAGATACCTAGTACAATTTAATGCTATTGTCTTGTTTTAACTGTTTGTACCCGAACCAGTACCTTTCCAATAGTACACTGGGTAAATGGGTTTAAGGATTCCCTGAAATATGTTGTTTTGTTTATAGGCTGTGTCCTATTACTGTAACAGCAATAAATAGCAAGCTTATAGACACTGATAAATTGTTCTACCTTCCCTACAAAGCTACGTATGATGTGGCTAATGTTAAAGATTTCATTCTTGTTTTCTGCCAACACTATTTTGAATTGTGAGAAGAACACAAATCTTCTTGCTGTATCCCTGTCCCTGTTTTGACTTTTCCATGCTGGTCTAGGACTTGTCATTCTCAGCATGTTTCTGCTGCTGGCTTCCTGCATAAACAGTGGTGATGGTACATTATTCCAGAAGAGAGATGAGTTATGACTATGGAGTGTTTGCCCAGTAGGGAAAAATAAGTTCCAAGCCTTCCCTTCATTCTATGTGTACTGGGGTTTCTTGAAGAAGAGGATGCCCCTTTACTTCATGAATCCACTGAAGATGATCTGAAATTACTGTTGGGCTCCCTAAGGACTCCAAGGGTGTGGCTGTGGTTTGGTAATCTGCATTTGTTTAATGGTTACAAATGGTAATCAATGTTACTGGTTATTGACAGAGAACACTTGCAGCTAGCTGTACTCTCAGGTTTTTGCAGACAGCTTCCTGTTCTAGTCTGTTAATTTTCTGATGGAAATGCTGTTGGTGCATAAGTATGAACACTGTTTCTGTCATTCTTTGTTAAAATGGTGGATATTAAACTCTTGACTTGTTTTGGTTATCAAGGACATAGCATAATTTAAACTCGATAAAGAACTATTCTAATTTGTGGAATGTTATAGGGAGTCAGACTGTCAGATGTATAAAGTGGGTGATGTAGTAAAACATGAATAACTAGACGTGCTTTTGCCTATGAGCTGTCTCATGTGACTAAAAAATGCTTAGCCTGTTTTATGCTTAGACTAGCTTTCTGATCAGTTGGGATTAACAGCAATGTGTCTGGAGTATGCTAGCATGGTGTTCTAGACCAGCTCTTGGGTCTACTCTAGCTTGTGTGACATATACAAAACAGTACTTACACAGAGGATAATGAACATGTTAAGAAAAGTTATCAGCCATTGTGATGATTGTGCATTGAAACTGTAGCAGAATAAAAAAAGCCTTAAGATGGTTTTGAATGACAAACTATTCTATTTCTGATCAGTAGTGTGGTCTTGTTTCCAAGTATCAGATCTGTGTAGTTCCTTATTAAAAAAGCTGGACTCTATACAGTGACAATAAGCTCTTGTCCTGTAATCCTAAAAATCATTTTTCCATATAACTCTCTACAGTAAAACAGCTGTTGCATCTTAAGTGGCATGTACTTAGACATCAGGTATACAGAGTTGAAAGCAGCTAAAATTTTGGAGAAAACATCAGAATAATGACCTTTTCTGATTTTTTTTGTAACATAGTTGGGGGATTTTCTGTGTGTGATGCTGTTGCTTGTACGCTGCAGCTTTTTCATTATAAAACAGGCAGAACACTACTCAGCAGAGTGTGCTTGTAACTACATGAAAAGGACTGGACTGAATGCTTTGCATAGTTAAAAGAATGATTTGCCTGGAAATGTTTGCTAGGCACAGACAATTGTTCTCATGAATTCTGAATGCTACTTTTGTGCAAGACTGATACTCAATAAAAAGCTCTTAAAACAGGGCTGTTGAATGAACTGGTAGCCAGGTAAGATTGTCCTACTTCTTGCCACTGTTTGACATGCTACATAGTTCTGGTACTGTGTTTGTCACTGGGATCTGTCTGGACTTATTTCTGTTGTATTAGGCAAATTATGGTGCTACATCTTTATTTGCTGCTGAATACGGTAGTTTTTATCTGCTTTCTGGTGGCAGACCTTACTTAATCTTCTTTTTTTTAATTTTTCTTTCCTAGGTATTCTTTGATTTAATGAGAGAAATCAGAGCAAAGAAAATGTCAGAAAACAAAGACAAGAATGGCAAGAAAAGTGGCAAGAACAAGAAAAGCTTTAAAGAACGATGTTGCTTACTGTGATGCTTGGGAACTGTAAATATCTATCTACAGGTGGCATGGATAAAATACCACTAAGGATATAGGGCTGGATTCATGAAAGGAAGTCTGTATTGACTCCCTTATCTTTTGCTTTGCATATCACACCTTCAAAATGTGAAAACAGAACTTTGAAACCATTTCTGGTATCCAACAAAACCTATGCCTACTTAAACTGAAACGGGCTCCGACTTCCTAGTGTCTTTCAGAACTACGATCCTCCTGCTTGGTTATACAATAGTACTTTTGTATTAACTTCCTAGTTTACTCTAATGTTTCTCTTGAACCTCTACTGGCCTTAACAAGCACAGCTGTTCAGGTTCAAACACTTTGGTTTTTTTCTCCCCACTGTTGCTGCCCTCCTTGATGTTGCAAACTGCAGAAAAGTTACATGACAGCTGTTAAAGGGTTTGAGTCTCCATTCTCTGTTAGTTGTCACTGGTATTTCTTACACTGAAATCTGCTGGCTTCCTCCCCACACTCCATGTAAGAAATAACAACTGACACTTGAGAGTCAACTCAAAAAAAACTTTCTTCCATGTTATGTTAAGTCAATACAGCATTCATGAATCAAGCCTATGGACTCAATTCAGATTTATTTAGGCAATGCAAAAATTGATATTTAAATACTGGCTAGGTGCATTCCCCATGGCTCTGTTTTCTCATCCTTAAATTAATGATATGGGTTGAGAAAATGACTATAATCCTTTCTTCAAAAGGAATAATATTATCACCATCTCCTTGAAATGCTGTCCAGGGTTTCTTCCATGTATTGTGGCTAGACTCAATTACACTCACTCTACATCCATCATCCTTCCCCTCCCTGGTACTGGTATAGTGAAAATCAAAGTGTTGATTTCATTGGTTTTGTTTATATTGGAACATTTGTGATCATGTTGGAAATGCAGGAACATCTGCATCTGTCTCTTGTCTTGCTAAAGATGAAAACTCTGAGTAAGGATGGGTCACATCTCACAATCATGACTTGGAATAGGTGAGGCATATGTGCTACCTCTCGGTGATTAGTTGGCTAGTGATTTGTATGGTGTCGAAAAGCAAATGAAGTTAAGCAGTTGCCATGTCTTGTTACTCAATTTTATATGTACTTGCTGATGCACAGCAACCTAGCACATGGAGACACATGTTGAGTTTTGCTGTCAATTAAACGGTGGTGGTCACAATTTTTGATCAACAAAAAATGGAAGAGAAATCAGTATGTAGGCCCTCTTGTCAGCTGACTGAACCAAGCTTTCTGAGGCAGTTTAAGTGCAGTTGCCAAAAAATACTTCTGTCACTGTTGTGGAAAGTAACTGTATCTTCTGATTGTGGAGTCTCTTAATGAGTTATGGCTGTCTTCTGTTTTGAAGGAGTAGAGAGAACTTGAAGTAGTGACTGTATCTTGCCTGCTAACTGGATGCTTAAAACACAGTTACTTGGTGAAAGGAATATGCAATGTGGCTGTTCGATGAAGCACACTGCAGCACTAAATTAACAAATACTGTTCCTTTTTGAGGTGAAGGAGTAGTGAATACCATTTAGTATTTAGTATGGTAATTTGAGACTGAAGAACATTTTTAACATGTACTAGATTGCTCTTGTGCATTCCACTTCTGAACTTTGAAAAAAGTAAGATATGTTAGATATCAGAACCTCTGTTGGTCTGAGGTTTCACAGGGACTTAACGCAAACTCATTGTCTTCCATAACTAGTTCAACTTATCAGGCAACTCATTGGATTGGGGAAACTGTACTAAATAAAAGGTGCTGTAATCTTAATTCTTGTCAAGTTAAATTCCTTTGTAAATGCTATCTTATATGTGCAGAAAGAATGGTTAACCAATTCTGGAAATATTTATCTTTGAACAGTGTAATTAATTGGTATTACAAAGCCAGCTTGACGATACAGTTTTGAAGCAGAGCCTGGGATCCTGGTGGCTTATAGAACGTATTGTTTGAGCTGTGTCACCTGTGTCTGTAGCTTAAGCACCTAATGGGACACTTGGAGCTGTAGCACTTTGCTAACAAAGTTTCCTTTTGAGCTTCCATGGAAAAAATCCATTTTTGAGTGCACATTGTGTATACAGCAAACGAATGCTTCTGGAGGAAGACAACTCATTTAGGTTTGGTTTTAGTTGAGACCTAAAGGTTAAGTCCTTAATTAACCTAAAGGATAAACAACAGTTGAGTTCACATTACAAGCTTATGTAGGTCAAGCCCCTCTGAGGCGGATTGTAAAATGTGTCTAACAAAACTGAATAAGCTTTCCTTGCTATATGAATAATGAACTCAGGAAAGCTCACAAGGAGCAGCTCAGCTGTATTGGCTCAAGAGACTTGCATGCTTTGACCTTTGATCTCTTTAGTCTTAAAGTACCTGACAGTATTTGATGGGACAGATGAATTTCTACTCGGAACAGTGAGTCTGCTACTGGTGTTCTTACAGTCCATGTGCTGTTCTCAGGGTATTTTGTCTTTTTTAACTGATAAAGCTCCACCACCGAGGTGGACTTGGAAGATGGTGCTTGCTGTTCTGTAGCTTGATGCTGCATTTCTTCAGTGCTCTGTGCTTGTCACCTTTTCCAGAGAGATGAGGCATGGAGACTAAATACAGCAGCTTTTGTGTATTCCTCTTCTGTGCTAGGGGCAAACTTCAGTTTAACTTTCTAGTTACAGCTGAACACATGATAGCTGAGGTAGCTGCCTTGTTTATTTTGTAACAGTGGGCAACAAGCATTCTGACTTGTACTGGGAAGGCAATAAAACTGCTTCCCGGACTTGGAATCCTGTTGCCTCAGCCTCATGGTGGAAGTGCCTGAATGCATGCCTTTCTGCAGGGGGACAGTACAATTTGAGGGTCCTTGAATGACTCCCAGGTGTGCTTCACTGGACATCAGCATCAGGTGGGTTGACTAGAGTGATTACAAAATGGCACAGACAAATGCTTCTTTTGGGTGTGAGGGTTTCCTGTGAGGGGAGTGAAGGGAGATTTGACTTCTGATCTAAATGACTACTTGCAGATCAGGTACATCAAACAAGGAGGACTTTGGCAAGAGGGTGTGTGTGGCTGCCCACTAGCCATGCTGTGTAGCTGAGGCAACTGAAGGCTGTATTGAAGCTGATACATTCTAGCAGCCTTCGCACATTATGTAATTAAGGAGCAAGACTTGTCTTCATCAGTATAATGTGCTCTTAAATCTTTCTAGAGCATGGTTGTAGGCAACTAACTGAATATTTGAAGCTGGAGGTCATGCAAGACTTGACTATGCACTTGCACTTAAGCATTCAAATACTATTCTTGCATAATAGCTTAACATAAAGTCAGGGAGCTGTTTACTGCTATATGCAATATTACATATGTGGCTTAGCAGTGGGTATTCAAGTGCTCCAGTCTTCTGAGCAAACATCTGAAACAAGGCCCCATTATAATGGCAGCTAAGTCATCATATGAAAAAAGCAGGTTAAACTCCAGGAGTGCAAAGGCAGACTTGACTCCTTTTTTTCTTTAGAGTAGCATCTCTCCAGATGAGAGAGAGTATAGATGCAACATGAAGTGCATCTTCAATGACTTGTGCCATATGTGTTCTATACAGACTAATATGCCTTTATTGCAATTTCTGGGCCAGCAATTGGCTCAATGAAGAGAAAGATGTATACATACGTTTACTGGGCATTAAATTTCAGTGAGATATTAATAGCCATCTGAAGTTCCAGTTGAATCCTGTTTGGCTAATATTAGTGCTTAAGAACACTTTAGGTCAGAGGCATAAAGCTACAGTCTGAAATGTAGCAAGAGATGGGGGGAAATGCATCTAACTAAACATTCACAAAGATCTTTAAGCTTTCCAAAGTGTTAACCCAGTATTTGGGGCTGACAGGTCTATCAATTCTTGTACAAAATGAGGATACTTTTTATTAATTCAACTCAGAGCTTATGCAGAGAGAAGCTTTCTTTAATTGCTATAAGCATATGTTGCAGTGTTCACCTCTTGTTGACTTTAGTTGGGAGAAGGAGGGAAGAGGAACAAAAAAGCAAACATTTTCACTGTAATCTCCACACTTCATTGGAATGGCAGGTGTTCCTCTTGGGAGGGGAAGGTGTTATCTCTAACACCATGAAAGAGGTTTAGTGTAGAGGAAGTGATTATGATTGCAAGATTTAATAAAACTGCTTCTAAACTATGTGTGCTAAACTATACAATGTAAATTCATATTTTTTTCCTTGCATAGCTTCAGAGCTTTGTCTCTAACTTGCACAAACATTTTTAATGTCTATAAAACTGGTCACTTTTCATTATCATGCTAATACAACTGATTTGTATTACTATTGATAATAAAAAGAAAAACAGGCATAATATTTGTTTGTTATTGATTTCTACAGCATTCTAAAAGCAGGTCTAATCCCCAAATTCTTGAACCAGGCAACCGCTGACTTTCAGTGTCTGGAGCTAACCTTTGTATCAGCTCTAACGTGATAATATTACAGACTGTGGGAGGGAGGAGGAGGAGGTGGCTGAGGACTCTGTCATTGGTTTTCCAGAAACGGCTCAGGACTGAACTGGTACAATAGTTTGATTCATTCATAGATAATTTTCCACAACCTAATCGGATCAAAGAGCTTGTATCAACTGTGTAAATGACAGAGTTGCTTTCCTCTTCAGTCTTGTGGCTCAAATAACAGAATAAGGAATGTTTTGTGGAAGTATTGATCCTTGGTCTTTGGAGCGTGCCAGACTCCATCCTCTGTGTTGGTTTGTGATGGAGGAACTGCAGCAGAGCAGCTTCAGGACAGACTCACTGCGCTGTTAACCCACTTAATTTGTAGTGGCATAGAAATGGGATTCACAGTAAACTTTGGGTGCAGTTTGTGCTGCCACGGCTGTGCAAGTTGGAAGCAGAACATCCCCTATCTGATGACTTCTGGCCAAGGGTTACAGCAATTTACATCATATTGTTTATGCAGTGTTTGCCCTGTATTTCAGATGGCCACAGTGGTTTATGTAGCTCTCCTTTCCAGTGAAGTAATTTTTTTTTTTTTAAATATTCTGCAGCAGAGGAAGGGTAGCATGAAAAGTGTTGTGCAGGAGGCAGGAGAGGGTTCTGAGCACAGCTGTATTACAAGCTGCACCCAGAACAGCACCTCTTTCTTCAGATATTCTGTGGATGCTTGTGAGGAACTGCTTCCTTAGGTTGCAGCGGGATGAAATTGGAGATTGATTGCCCGTACATAGCTTGGCTTCTGCCTTCACACTGGCCTGTGTTCTGCCTCAACCAGAGCCCTCAACTAGTGTGGGTCTGTGTGCTAAATGCCCTGGAGATCCCATGGACGGCTACAGGAGTCTCTTCCTGAGAACTTTTGGCTCCATCTTGTGGCTTCAAGAGTCAGAAGCTCTACCATGGAGAGGGGCTGCTCAGCCAGCTCGGTCGAGCACACAAGTAGCTGCTGTTAATCTGCTACCTGAATTACACGTAGGAATCCACGCTAACTGGGTTCTTCTCTTCTCGCTGCTCTGCCCTACAATTCTCTCATGCAGTAGGAGACCGTGTTCTAAATTAAAATGTTCCTTTTGCATGCAAATGCTGATGTTAATTCTTCCCTAAACATTCCAGCGTGCAGCAGAACACCCCATTTCTCATGAGGATGGTGGCTTTATGATTTCTATGGCATTAAACCAGTTTGCATTGCAAGTATAAGTTTGTTCTGCTGGCTGAGCACTGATTTGCATGCCAGAGAGAATAGTTATTGTTCCAGGGGACTGTGCAGTACTTCACAAAACATTTTGCTTCTAAGGGTGACTAAAGATGCTGGGTTTTCTTTGAAATATAAAGCCTTGTTGGGGGGAGGGAAGGAGAGAATATCCTATTTAAAAATCTTTTTTTTCTTTTTTTTTTCCCCTGCTCCTCAGACTCTCCTCCCCCAAACTACTCTAGTGTCTCTTGTGGGAATAGGATCTACTGGGGAAATACCAGCAAATGGCCCCTTAAGCCTTATAACCCCAAAGGGGGTTGGAGGTAAAATGCTGAGGTGAGACTGGGACTGTATGCTCTGCACTTGCCTTCCTGATAAAGTTGATTAATCTCTAGAGTTTACAGTAAGTTCCCTTCAATAGGCTTTGTTAGTTGGCTTTGAGGCAGAATCATGTTTTTGATATAATCAGAGTTTATAGAGTTTGTTTTTAAAGTCTAGTGTTCAGGGTATCAGAGGCTTTATGCATGTTGGCTTCATAGGCCAAATACCAGAATTCAAGGACAAACTTGTGCATACATGTAGCATTCAGAGACAAGGAAAGTTACTCCCTACTGTTTAATAGTGTTCTGTTTTTGTTTTAAAGGGAAAACACATACAACAAACTGAACTTGCTGTTTGGATGAGTGTTTCTCAACCTGTGGCCTGTAAGAGTGCTCTGTAAGGTGATTACCCTCCCCACAAAATGACGGCGTTACGCTTCTGTACGTGTAAACAAGGAAAACAACTGTGGACTGGGGAAAGGAGTAATTATCTAGAAAACAGCCAAATTCTTTCTTACTTTTAAATGAAAACCATCATGGCAATGTTGCCTGAGAGAGCCTGCAGTTTTGCCCCTGAAAGCTTGTCTGGCTCTTCAGTTTTAGAAGCACTGAGAGAGATGGTGTGGGTCAGACACAGATCTCCCTGACAGAAGTATCCTTGCCCAGAATGACAGGATTCAGAAATCAGAACTTAAAACTTTGTTTCCTCCTTGGAACGTGGAGCTATAAAAACCAAAACCTACCAGGTTGCTGAAAAAATGCCTGCAGGATAGACTAAGTGTTTAGTTTTAAATGTGGCTATTCTTCTACTTAGTGCACTGGTCATGGATGTGGAAGAAGCTCTTTCACTGTGGGGGTCTCCATTTTCATTTCTTTATTAGGTCTGCTTGGTTTTTTTTGTCCTTGGATGTTCATCTTTGCCCCTAGGGTTTCAAATATTCCTGGTTCTATTTGGGTTCAGGCAGCTTAACTAAACACGAGTCCTTCTTTCCTTTTACTTCTGGTGACTGTACTCCAATTCGGCGCTGAGTAGTTCAACTGGATGACAGACACTCATGAACTACGGCCAGCTACCCTGTCCCAGCTCTGAAGACTGCAAGGCAACAGAGTGTGAATCAGGCTACTGGAAGAACAACTACCAACAGGAGGATTATGAGCATGAGGAGAGCTGGGCACTTCAGACTTTGCTAATGAGAGCTGCTTCCTACCTGAGGAACAGTAGAAAAGTATGTGATGCACCTATTCCTGCAGCCAGGTTAGACCTTTCTTATGTGGTACCTTGAGTAAATCCATTTGGGCAATGACGGTAGCGCAGCAAACAGCTGTGGAGCAGAGGGTAACATTGTGCCTGTTTTAAGTTGTTTTGATTTGTGCTTCCCTCCTGCCCCCCCCCCCCCCCCTTGCAGGACCTCACACTAGAGAGACAAACCAAATGAAAGCAGAAAGAATATACAATCAAGCAAACATTGTGTGGGAACTGTAAGGCAGTAAGGAAATTTAAATACATATTCCTAAGGAAGAAAGAACAACAGTAATCAGCACATGCAACACCCCCTCTCTCCCTCCCCCCCCCTGCTCCCCCCCCCCCCCCCCCCCCCCCCAAAAAAAAAAAAAAAAGTATGGAGGGAGGAGAGCAGGCAGAGCTTCTCCTGCGTGGGAATAATTTGCAGCTTTGCCTCAGGAGCTTGAAAACCATAAGTCAGGCCTCCAAAACTACATTTGGTTTAGAAATAATGAGGTGCTTTAGAAAATGAACTTGGAGTTCTCTTTCACAGTCTTTTTGTTTCCAAGGCTTTTGAGTGCACTTGCTTCATGTTTGCAAGCTTTCTTTCTTCAACAATGATGGTAGAAGTATTTTTTTCAATGAAAACAAAGATGTTCTTATGCTTGCTGATTCCAGCACCTGGGGCATAAATTTTCAAATATTGTGGCATTTGGCGAGGAGTGGAGGCAGGACACACAAAACATTCAACTTTTAAGCCCTGTTTCCGCTGGATCATCATCCTCCGCAGTAGGAATCTGAAGGATTGCAAAAGCTGAAGCATAAGGACCCCCTGTTGGTGGTCCCAGTGTCTGTCTTGGCAGCTTGCCAGGAGCCCAAGGGATGCACTTAATTTTCTTTATTCATTAGCATATTTTTAATCAAACCCATCAAACCACAATGTTTCCACATGTCTCTCCCATGGCAAATGAACAAAAATAGGTCAGTGCTCAAATGTACCTTTAACACACTGCAGTTCTGCAGTTCACTCCTCTTCTAGAGTGGCAGCTGGAGGACAGCAAATGACCTGTCCTCTGCACCCGGTGGAAACTTGTGGAGAAGACTTCACTTCCCTCCTGCAGGAGGAAGGCATGTGAAGTCTGTCCGTGATACAAACCGCTGTCTTTCCCCTGCCCGGTCAGGAGGCAGGGAAAGCTGCATCTGAATCCCCTCCAACTTAGCTTCAAGTTTACAGCATTTGTTTCATGTTCATTTCCAGTGAATAATCAAGCAGGTGTAATGTCCAGGGCTGAATTCCCTGGCCCTAATGAAGTTTCAAGACTGCTTACACCTAGTTTAATAATAGGCTTTTTACATTCTTGTCACCTGTAACCTACCTTCATATACCTCATGCTGCCAACCCATCTCTAGCCAGGCAAGGAAAATGTTGCAGTGTTGAGATCATGTTCACACTTGCAGCTGAGACATGTCTTGCCTTGTTTCTTATCTCTGAATTGTTCATAACAAGAGCTAAGTAAAAATTACTCTTCATGTTTTTTACATGAGCTTTCAAAGTTGGTTACAGTGTTCTGGGTGGGGTGAATATTGCATCAACACCAAGTTAAAACTTATCTTTTGTTCTTCTTTTTTGGAAAGAAACGGGGATATAGGTTCCAGGAAAACAGTCTTCCCCATGAGTCAAAAATCGGGTAAAGTCCAAGGTATTAAATAGGTTTGGAGCATTGAAATGTGAGTCTATGACAAGGGGATGCATGCTCTGCTTTCTGTTCTCTTTTTTTTCTTCCAAAAAAAAAAAAAAAAAAGAAAACCACACACACAACCCCAGGACTTTGAGTTAAACAAGTTGATGGAGTCCTATCCGGAACACAGAAATTGGAATGGGCTCGCAGCCTGTTCCTAGCTGCAGAAAAGCTAAGGAAGCAAAAGGTGAAAAGCTCTGCAGCATCCAGGCCCGTTTCCAAGCAGCCCCACCTCTCCTGGTAACCCTTTCCTGCTGACAACACTGTCACCCCGGGCAGGCTGCCGCAGGTGACACATGCACCGAGCGACTCCTGCGTCCCTCTGTGCTGGTGGATTCTCCCTTTTGGTCGTCACAAGCTTCTTGGAGGTTCCTCTTGTTTTGGGAGCTAAACCAAGGGGTGAGAGTAGGAAAGGTGTCTTTGCAAGACTCTTAATTTTGGCCTTCCAGTTAAAGGTGCTAGGCATGGGGTTTTTTTGTGTCAGAAGCCCAAAACCAGACTATTACCTCTAAAATCTGGAAGTCTGTAATGAGAAGATGAAATTTTCTCTGCTGTGCACCGGGTAGTCTTTGCTAAGTAACAAAACATCCCAGCCATGGGGATGGGAACCTGTTTGCTCCTTCCTTGTTGCATACCTGTAATAGTTCACAGCAGCAGTCCTGTTGCGGGAAATACTTTGCTTCTATTTACTTTTCTATTCATTCAGCTCTTCCACTTCTGCTGTAAGAACAATCTCCATCCACTGCTATCAATCACTTGTTTACTTTCTGGTCTTAATACGTACAGTTAAGTGTTTGCCTTGTCTAGATCCACCCTTACTTACACCTGTGTCCTTCTATAGTCCTTTAACAGCTACTGTTAAACAAATTCAGCCCTGTTGCCTAGGCAGAAGTTACAGAGGGACCAATTTTGCTACAGGCGCAATCCTGCAGGTTTGTTTGTGCCTTGTCACTTAGAGAGGGGGAAGAGTCACTTGGCAGCTTTAACTCGTGATCTCTCTGTTCTCCTGTAGTGCCCGCTCCTTGGGCAGACCTGGAGCTGTACGGTGTTTATCGTGCAGTGATCTGAACTCTGGGGGAACTCCATCTGCTATTGCTTTGTGGAGTGCCAGCATGGCAACAGCCGCGGCGTTTCGGTTTGGGGGAAGCAGACTTTAAAACGGTGTTGGGCATCAGCGTGGAGTGTTGCAATGCCCCGTTCTCGACAGCAGCCACAAACTCCAGATCTTTGCCTTTCTTGGCAAAGCTTCCTCAACCACTCGCCACCTCAAAATGGCAGCCTCCAAGCCCCAAGAGGCTGTTTTGCTGCCTAAGCAAGCGATGGGGAACGCAGCTTCTTAAATCTACCTTGCCTGGGGGCTGAGGATCCCTTGGGCTTCACAATTTAGGCTCTCTCTTGGCTTCCTTCCAGAAACAGAGCGTGGGTCCGTTCCTGCAAGGGCAAGGTAGGTCTCTTGGCAGCGTGGTGATGTTTTGTATACACTACGCTCGGCGCTCAAAAGGCTAGTGCCGAACACGGGGAATTTCACATGGCTCAATTCCCTTCTGCCCCAGGGAGTGTGTATGTCTCCTCTCCCAGCAGAGTGCACTTACCCGGGCATGCTCTGTGCCAGGGAGGGGACTGCCTCTGTCCTCTCAAAGCTAGTCTCATGTGGGTTAGGTAGTTCCAGATGTTTTGGCTAGCAGGGTGGGAAGTAGAGAGACCTGGCCTTCTGCCTCTCTGTGAACTGCCTAGAGAGCTATGTGGAATCATGTTCCCCTAGGTCATGCACCGACTCAACTGGAGACTTAGAAAGTGCTCCTGTCCCAGCATCACCCCATAGCCTGCTTCTTCTGAGGGGACCTGACCTGCCTCGTGTTCCCTGGGACTCGTCAGGCAGAGAAGGGGACTGAGCCCAGCTCTTCTTTCATGAACCATTGGACTGCTGACTAAATTAAGGTAGGAATAAAAATAGCCTATGCCCATCCCCTCCGCCCACCTTGAGCTCTTTTAGAAAAAGGGAAGAAAAAAAAATATATTTATTGCTGCATTTTTGGACACCTGATCTGGAAGGTGGGCAGACTGAAAACACCTGCTGCGCTGAGTCCTTAGGGAAGAAAGTCAGAGTGTTCATTGTAAGGGATTGAAGTCAGAGATGGATGCTGTAGGCTTTACAAGGCTTTTGGCTTGCCATTAAAGCCAGTGACAGGCACCTGGGCATCTTGAATAGATCATGGTGGGAGTCACTACTGCATCAGATGCCCAAGGTTTCTTTGAATTTTGCCATGACATAAGTCATAACATACAAAGTTGATTGATGGGAGGAAGAATTCAGCATCAGTTAAAATCACAGACTTGAAGTTGCACCAGCAGAATTTGAATAAGGAAGAGCTGTGTCTTCTGTCTCCGTGAGCTTTTTCTTGATCTGTGTGCACAACATGGTTTGTACTGGGAGTGACAGGGAGTGGACAAATGACAAACATTGCCCCAAAGCGGAAACTCATTTCTCATAAGATTTGTCCAAGCAGTTCATCATGCGGTGGTCAATTTACTTTGTTGTCGTCCAGAAAATTCGGGTAAACAGTGTGCAATCCTACTGGTGATATTAAACAAAATATTCCTTTCCATAGTGGCTGCAAACCATTGGCATCTCTAGTGTCCATTCTGTGATAGGGGAAATGCTCTGACCCAAGGGACGTCTCAGAAAATGAAGCAAGAGCCCTTAGAAATTCAGTGTGATCTGTCATACCTAATGCTATTTATGTCATGATGAGGGGACTACCTTCTCCCCCCCACAAATATAGCAGTACTGTGATGCCTAAAAAATTTATTGTCTTAAATTTCCCCTAACCCTGACAACTGGAAAGAACTGTGGCTGTGTGGAATACCATCTACTGCTAATTCTTTATACAGCCATAGCACCTCTCACCCTGAAGGACCAGACCCCTTGAACTCTGGCCCATGACTACCTTCCCATTCCCCCCAAAAGGCCACAGTAAATGAGGTCTTCTTAGAGAAGTCCAGCTGCATGATAGCAGCTGCTGCCTTATGCTCCCCTAAAGGGAAAGTGGGGCCTGTTTTGGGGTGTGATGGGACCAACTGGCTGCAAGCCTTGCATTTTCTCTGTCTCGGTGCCCTTCGCTGATCTTGGAGAGGTGGCCCTGCAGAAGAGAGTCCCAAAGCATGTGCAGCAGCCAAATACAGCCTCTGCTGAAGGGAAAATTCGTCCACGATTCAGGGCAAGGACCACTTTACAATAACCTCTAGTACAATAACCTCCACAAGCTGTGGAGAATAAAACAACTAATTGGGTCTGCATCAGGATGCTTTAGTACCCATGCTGAAATTTGGCCAAAGGAATGAAGCTCACACCTTTCACTGTTGCACACAAATAAACCAATATTTCCAAGGGATCTTTCACAACCTGCAAGGGTAAGGATTTATCACGCATAACATCCAAACCTGAACGCACCTGGCTCTGGTATGGGATCATTGGTGGTTGTTTTTTGGTTTTGGGTTTGTTATTTTTTTTTTAATATTCCATTTTCAGCTGGAAATTACTGATGTGACCAAAGTCCGATTCCCTTCAGCAGTTTCTCCCTTCCTCCCCCCACCTTTTCGCACTCCCTGAGGTCTGACCATCTGGAAATCCTCCTCCACCTCTTCATCATGTGTGAATTTCCACCTAGGGCTGAAAGTGTCACTGTACTAAAGTGTGATGCATTAACACATTGAGGCAGAAAGCAGAGGGGAGTTGGGGATTATAACACTTCATGACCCACTCCGCAGTCGCTCTATGATTTAATCATCTTTATCAGCTTGTATCCTTCTCTTTGTATCCCTGTATTTTCCCTGTATCCTTTATTAAAATATTCCCATAATTTAAAAAAAGAAAAAACCCAACCCAAAACTCTACACAAACAAGTAAAGTGCAGTACCTTGCTTTGAGAGTAAGATCAACTGAAAAAGGCAAATGTCTCAAGGAGAGCATGCCTCACTCAGGCAAGCTGGGGGACCTAGATTGTTCATTCACAATAAAACTCACTAATTACCATATCTTCTATTGCACATTGCAAACTTGAGATTCTTTCCTGCCAAACCTCATGCACATGATCTGAGCGATTGTCATTTTTATTTTTATGCATAGATATATATAAAGTATAAGCAGTAATAATGCTATCTTGTACAGAAATGAAACTAAGCCCTGCAAACTATGTGCGTTGGTTTATCCTTTCAGCAGAGTGGAATGGAAAATTCACTAGTTTGGAAGTCAGCTGCTTAGCCGCCTTCTAACTAAATACTGAGGCTTATTATGCTTCAAATAAATAAATATATATATATATATTTCTTTTGTGGCTTGGTTGCTGTAATCATCTTGGATGTAATAATGTTACTAGCCTCAGGGCTATATTTATTAAGATTTTAATTTAAAATCTTTCTGTCCTTCAGCATTTAAACAGAGGAAAACCCCATCTGGAGTAGCCAAAAAAAAAAAAAAGTTCATCCTTTTCTTTTTCATGCGTTCCCCTCCCCTAGGCCCTGTCTCTCATCTTTTAAGGAAAAAACCGAGAACAACGCACTTTCCTGTTCTAGCTCTGCACCCTCCCCACACCTCGGTACCTGTGTAGGTTTGGTAGACCCAATGTCTGCTTAATATGATCCATGTGCTCCTGCTCTTCTTGTCTCTGGAGCAGTCGTTTGGTTTCTTATCCTTGTATAATAGTACCAGTGTATTTCACAGTAATATTTCCACATAGTATGATTTATTCTTAATAACGCTCTCAGTAAGGATCTAAACCACAGCAATAAATGTCAGGGGGGTGAGACTATTACTCAGAAGTGGCAAAGAGCTGGGGAGAAGTTTTAGGGTTATTCTTCGTTAATAAACTGCCCCACTTCTGAGGAGATCGTGGCAGGGAGATAACACAACAGTATGAACAGCTTGTAACCTGGGGAGTGAAAAACTCTCACCATCTTAAAACCCATTTGAGGGGACATCTCAGTCAAGGAGACAGCCTGAGCTGTCACATTGTATGTGCTTTTTCAGGTGTTTTGGAAGAAATGGCAGCATTGGGTTAGCACCCAAGTTGTATAGAGTCTGCAATCCGTTTTGGTTTTATCCCATGGCATATTCAAGCCATTCCCTCAAGAGGGGACAGGCACTGATGACTTATGAATGATAAATACCAAAAAGGGCAGAAGGTGATTAAGATTTTTTATTTTTGTGTTAATAAATCTCTCATGTAATCTAGTAATACTGGAGTATCAGCGACGTGTGGTTGCAGAGGACCTTGCTTGGAGCTGATGTCAATGTAGCAAACATGGATGGTGAGACACCCTGAAATGATTGCTAGAGGCCTTCAGTGGCTACATAGCGCTGGGCAAATGACTGTAAATTGTGTGGGCCAACTCTCAGCTGGGATAAATTGATGGAGCTCCACTACCTGTGGCAGTCCTACTGCTCTGCCTCAGTGGAGGATCCTCCTTGCTTGAACTGGAGGACTTTGGTGCTGTTGCAGAAGCCCCGTGCTCCTGGCCCCAGCAGTGAGTGAATCAGTCAACCATATCACAATCATCTTTAAAAACACACTCTGATGTTCTTGTGCAAACAGTCAACAGTTTTGGTTTGATATAAAAAAAGACTCATGGAAACAAAACTGGACAATTAAGTATGAGAAGACTGAAAATGACTTTTGACATACAGCACCCAAGGCCATGCTGTGAGCGTCTAGCTCTGTGAAGAGGAGGAAGTCCCGTATGCTACTTTTCTCCACTTGATTTCAAAGTGACTTACAGAGGGTTGAATGCCATCATCCTCAACTTGCAGCTAGTGAAAATGTGGTGAAGAGGAAAAACTTCAAGCCTAAACACAGGTCTTTTGGTTGCAGCCTGTCTCACAGGCAGTAGGTGTAGACACTTCCTCTACGTTGTGCTGCTTGCTTGTAGGAAAGAGAAGGTAGCTTATGTTCAGGTACTTGTCAAGTGCTACTGATTGTCCATCATGAGATGACTCAAGCTTCTGTCTCCCATGTCTCCAATGGCATTGCAAAGGTACCAGCCATTATTTGCTTCTGAGGTCCATTTAAAATTGGAGGTAAGCCTCTCCATCTTGTCACCACCCCCTGAAAATCACTGATTTCCTCAGGAGAGCTGATTTTAACATTGCTCCATCCTACTGTTAATTTTCCTGATCTATAAGATTTATCAAGCACATCTGGATGCACAGAAGAATTGCACCAGTTGAATTCTAAACGCGTTGCCTCAGTAAGTAGCGTTCAAGTTACGAGAAGTCAAGTTTTAACTATTTTGTTTACCACTTAAATGCAGATTTTATTTTTACTCACTTTGCTACTTTGCAAGGCTTTTGGTGTGAACTTAAACATGAAAATCATGTTCTTTAACAGTATGTTAAAAGTGCTTATATGTTAAAAGTGCTCACCACAAAGCAGACACTTCTTTGTTGGGCAACCAGCACAGCTTTTTCATGTTGCCTGTGTGTCCTCACCCGCCCCAACCTATTTAGGTCAATACAAGCAACTTCAGAGGAAGTCACTGCCTGGTTATAAGGCTACAGCTTTGGACTGCAGAGGACAGACTGTGCGAGGAAAACAAGAGCACTTCTGGGCTGTCACCAGGCAGCGGATAGCTTTTGAATATCACAGGGGGTATCCCCTCGATGGTGTTTGGTCCCTTTCCTTTGGAAATTGAAGCAGAACCCTGAACTCGGTCCCTTTGCCAAAGGGCACGCTGCTGTGTGTGGAGACCTGCCCGAGGGGAGGTACCTGCCCACAAGATCCACCTGTGCCTTGTTCCCTACCGTGAACCTGGGAGCTTGGATGCAAACCTTCCCCGAGCGCAAAGGGGTGGTTGAAGAGGACCGATCGGCCAACATGCTGCCCGTGAGGCGCCACCAGGTAGCTGAGCTGGAGGGAGCGGGTCTACAGCCACGTTAAAGCAGGTGCGGTGGGAAGGGGAGGCTGAGGCTGAGAGTATGATCATGATCTCTGCAACCCTGTACTGCTGCCTCCCCCGTGCCCCCCAGCCTCCCTGACACTCATGTGAGGAGCTGGTATTCAGTATGTGCTCTTCAAAACCTGTTGAGGGCTCTGTTTTATTTCTCTGTGACTCATCTTCCAGATTCTTGTTGTACCTGCTTTAGGTGAGGAGTTCCCAGTTTGGTCAGGTCCTTTGTTCCTGCCTGCTATACCCCCTTGTTCCAAGTGCTGTTCAGAATAGGACCCTTATTTTTTTAGAGAGTGCAGATCTCTGTTAACAGACAGTTTACAGTTAAAGAAGCATGGGCACAAGCAAAGGAGGCAGATTAACTTGTTAGTGGTTTTTTCCTTGAGTTAGGTCTACCTTTGCCAGTTCAGAAAATGTCCAAGTCGCTCAAAACAGCATTTACCTACTTGATTTTCAGTAGGATTTTTCCCTTCTGCAGATTTAATGGTGCTTTTGAAACATCTTCTGGTTTTGTTGCAGTTGTTTAAAGCGTATTTGTGCGTAGTGAGGAACCAGCCTGAGTACAGATACATAATTTCATCTGAGGCCAAAGAACGGCATGAATACAAATTCCAGATAGAGCAGGGTGCTCCCAGCCGGCCTCTGTAACTGCACGTCTCAGTTTCTCTGTATTTCCAGCAAGGTGACAATGGCCACCTTGTAAAAAGCTCCTTCAGATAGGAGGCAGAAGTTTATACTTCAAGGTCTAGCCTTGAAACTTCTGTGGGATAGCAATGCTCTTCTGAAGTGCCATTTAAAACAGATTGCGTCTCACTACGTGCAAAATTCCCCTATATAGATGCAGCTATATGAGCAAAAAAAAAAAAAAAAAGTGCTTTTGCCAGTGTAGCCTATTTTATTTGGTAAATGCTTGCAGAAAAAGATGCTTGTGCTAGTAAAACTTGTATTTGCTGGTTACCAAAGAAGAAGCATTTCTAGTGCAAACCGGGCCTCTTATACATGAAGCTCTATTCGGTTCAGCCATCAGTAAAGAAAATCCTTCCTCAAAGGGATTAATAAGGTTACCTAATAGATATTAATGGTTTAAGAGCGTAAAAGGTGCTTTATCAATATGTGAGGGCCTGCTGTAAACTGTTATAGGTCCCACTGCGGGCATCATGGAAACAGAGGGTGGTGAGGGAGCTGCCTTGTGCCAGGGGTCTGCTCAGTCTCCAGAGCTTCCCAGTGGCTCAGGAAGGGGCAGAGCTGCACTGACTGGCCTCTCCCAAAGCCTGACTTCTGCTTCTGCCACCCCCTGAGGTAAATGTGCATAAGCAAATATCTAGATTATAGAGGAAGAGTTCATAGAACCATAGAATCAAGTGTGATGCCTTGGAAACATGCCGATTCAGGCTGGCTGAGGATCTCAGTTTATATACATGTCATTATACTAGTAGCTTTAATAAGCATCAGATTCCAGTCATGAGACTTGATGTTTCTACAGAAAATACCCTCCGATACTGTATGTTGTCACAGCAGGGCTCCCTGGCTAACCATGCGCTTGCCCATTAAGCACAAATCCCAGCCATTTCCTTCCCAGTTCTCCCCTGCATTTAATGTATGGAAAAGCATGACCCTGAATCAGATGAATAGCAGCCGGTTTGAGAAGGTGTGTGTGAAAATGTATCCTCACGCAGATGAGCTCAGAACAAATAGAATAGAGGGGAGGAGGGGAGGAGAGCAGGGGGGGGAGTGTGAAGCTACCCTTTCCCTGATAGTTCAGCCACTGCCTGTAAGCAACAAGTTTAACCCCAAGGGAAAGAACTGAAAGCCGAGGAGATCTTAAAATTAACAGAGCTTTATGGCTCAATCAATAGGCCGTGCTCCCTCAGCAAGATTAGAAATCAAATGGCACATTTCTCTCCGTTAACCCTGTTAGTTCTCCCGGTAGGCTTTCCTGCCTGAAAGCATCTGAGGTTTGATTAAGTTATTCTCTAGGAGGAAGCTAGAGAAAGTCCATTGTGAGAGCTGCCTCCAGAATGCTATTGGACACACTTTAAATAACAATAGAGGTTATTACTGTATTAGTTTGTTAGTAATTGCTAGAGAAGATAAGTCTTCCCAATATTTGAATATGCAAAATGGCTTTGGCTAACCCAAAGAGAGGAGACAAAAAAAAAAAAAAGCTTAAACATGCCACTGCAGTGAGCAACAGGGATGATTAAAAATCACTGTATGTAAGAAAGAAAACCTCTACCTTGTTTTACTACTAGAAATACCTTCCCAGATTTGTTATTCGCACCAACAACATAGTATTTTCCCTCTTTGGCATTTCATTCTCACTGGGGCAACGAAATAGTTGTTTTCAAAGGGAGAGGGACTGTGTTTGCACCTATTTCTTGTTTGACAGTGACCTCTATGAACCAGTCATCACTGCTCTGCCTGTTGTTTTCTTGTTAGCTCTTTGCTGTCAAATTAATTACTGTGAAGTACTAAGCTTGTTGAATTCACGTGCTCTTATTAGCTCACAGGATGTCAGAGTGATTGGATTTTTAGCATTATTTCTTTTTTTACATTCCAGGCTTTCCATTCAAAACCTGTTACTGGCAGGGAGGAAATACTCTATCTAATGCTGATCTCCCATCAGGGTAGCTCCAGTGATACCGAGGATTTGATTTACAGAGCTGTATATGCAATTAGACTGTGTTTATATCAAAACCAACAATCAGATTGGGATTGCAATGTGATTTTGAAACCCAACGTTAAGTGTCTTTCCCCTTGGAGTAGAGAACAAGAAAGAAAATATTAATGATGAGAATAGCATTTGTCCCGTTCATTCTTAAATCACAGTAACGAGCTGATCCTCCAGTTGACCCTCTTTACGCTCCTGTGTTGCTTTTATTAGTGACAACTCACACGTGTAGCTCGTGTGTGTGTGTGTGTGCAGTTCCAGGAATACACGAGAAGTTTTTATTCTTCTTTTAAAAACCAAAATGCGCAGAAGGAGCTTTTCTTTGCTGTCACGCTCAGGGAAAAACGCGTGTCCTGCTCCTACCCCTTGAAAACCAGCATTTGGCTCATTGAAAAAAAAAAAAAAAAGAGGGAAAGTCTTGAGATTTGCTTTCATTCTTGGAGGGAGATGTTTCTTTTAATAAAGAAAAAAAAAAAAGAGATATAATTAGCACAGCCGGCAGCCCCGTTGCCTGTAGGAGGCTCAGCCCCCGGCTCTCCTTTGCCCAGTTCAGAGCATCACCGCTTTCCCAGTGATATATTTCCCCCCCAAAAACACCAGCCTCCCCCCCACCCCTCCCCCCCCGCTCGGGGGGGGGGGTGGGGAGGGGGGGGGGGACCGAGGGGACACGGGACTTCTGCCGCTCGGGATCCGTCCGTCATACCGGGGGACGGGACGGGGACGCGGGTCGGTGTGCGGTGGGTGTGTTTGCAGGAACCGTGAGGGAAGGAGGGAGGGAGGGGACGGGGGGGAGTTAAAGAAACAGCATAGTTAATATTTCCACATCAGGAAGTTACTGTAATAGCCCAGGGGGCAAAAGACTTAACTTAATCTCCTAAATAGTGAGGAACCCATGGCGTCTCTGTTATAGGTTGGAGTTCCCACGTGGTTTTAACTCCTGTATAAAAGTTTCAGTAGAAAGTGCCACAATGTCGTGATTTTGCAGGGGGGGAAAATTAGCAGGAGGAGATCAGAGGAAGATAAACCAGGAGCGAGCCGCTTCCCCGAGACCTTCCACTGCGGATCCGAGAGGGAACATCAGACGCGTTAAAAACAAAACAAAACAAAACACAGCGTTCAAGCCAGCACAAGGCGAGCGAAAGATCAAAAAGACGCGGAGACAGAGAGAGAGAGAGAGGAGAGAGAGGGAGAGACAGATTAACTGGAGCAGCAGCAGCAGCAGCAGCAACAACAACAACAAAAATCACACTTAAATTAATAATAACAATAATAATAATAATAAAACCCAAACCACCAACAAGGGAGATATTGTTTAAAAAGGGCGAGCGAGGGAGCGAGCCGAAGAGCTGGTCTGACCGAGTGGATCCGCGCAGCTTCTCCTTGGGATCGCCGGGATCGCGCCGATTCCCCGCTCCTCTCCGCGGCCGCGCAGCGTGCGGTACCGCTGCCCGCGGCGGGGGTGTGTGTGTGGGGGGGCCGAGCCGGGTGCCGCCGCCGCCGCAGCCTCATCCTCGCCGGACACCGGGACCCTCCGCGGCTGCTTTTGAAAATAAAAGCATCTCTCGCTCCTAATAAGCGGGGCGGTGGGGAGAGAAGACTCGCAACTGTGGAGCTGCCAGCCACGCACCCCCTCCCCGCCGCCCCCCCGGCCCCCTCCCCAGCTAT
>NW_015090770.1:5089102-5173734 GCF_001431845.1 Calidris pugnax | reverse complement strand
CCCCCCAGCTTGGCTGCCACCGCCCCCTCCGCGCCGCGGAGCGCACCGAGCGGCGCTGCCTGCAGACGGGCTCCCTGCGGCGCTTCGGGGCGGCCCCCAGCTCGGCCCCCCGCTCCTCCGCCATGGACGGGGCGGCTCGCCGGGGGGTGCTGGCCGCGCTGCTGGCCTGCGGGCTGCTCCTGCTGGGTGCCGCGGCCACCCCGACCCCGCCGGCCCCCGCCGGCGGCTCCCCGCAGGACACATGCACCTCCTGCGGCTTCCGGCGGCCCGAGGAGCCGGGCAAGGTGGACGGGGATTTCCTGGAGGCGGTGAAGAGGCACATCCTGAGCCGGCTGCAGATGCGGGACCGGCCCAACATCACGCACGCCGTGCCCAAGGCGGCCATGGTCACGGCGCTGCGCAAGCTGCACGCCGGCAAGGTGCGGGAGGACGGACGCGTGGAGATCCCCAGCCTGGACGGGCAGGCGAGCGCCGGGCCCCCGGCCCACGACCCCGTCTCCGAGATCATCAGCTTCGCCGAGACAGGTGGGCGCCGCCCGGCCCCGCGTCCCCGCCGCCCGCTCTCCCCTGCCCTGCCCGGGCCGGCCTCGGCCCCCTCGCCCTGCCGCTCTGCCTGCCTGTCCTACCGCCACCCCTCTCCGTCCCCCGGCTCGACCCCCGGCGGTCCTCCCGCTCGCCCTGCCTGCCCTCCTGCCCGTCCTCCCCGTCCCCCTGCCCGACCCCGGGCGGTTACCCTGCCTGCCCTTCCCTGACCCCTCTGTCCCCCCGCCTGTCCTGCTGCCGGGATCCCCCGCATGCCCTCCTCCTCCTCATCCGCTCTGCCCCGCACCGTCTCGCCCTGACCCTGCCCGCTCCTTCCCGTCCTCTCCGCCCGTGTCCCTGTGCCCGGGCTTCTCCCCCGGCTTGTTCCCCGCAGCTCCCCTCGCTGCCTCCCTCCATCCTTCCGTGCCCCCCGGTGTCCTGCTGGTGGACCCTTCCAGCTGCCCCGCGGCTCCTCTCTGTCCCTGTGCGTCCCAACTGTCTCTCCTCCGCCTGTCCCGCTCCATCTCTTGCATCCCTTGCCTCATCTGCCTGCCCGGCACATTCGTCTGGCTGGCTGTGTGCATCTGGCTGTTGAGGCTTGCCTGCGCCCGTCCTCCCTTTCCGCTTGTTTCCCATTTATTTAGCTTTCATTCGTGGTGTTGGCCTTGTCTGTGTGTCCACTGTGTGCAGCCTCCTCCCAAGTGTGCCTGTCTGCTCTCTGTCCGTCCGTCCGTCCGGTTACTAACTGTGCCGTCCACTCGCACGGTACCAGCCATCTCGGTCCTGTCCAGCCCGTTGCAGTTACGTGTCACTGCATCCCTTCAGCGTAGCTTTCCAGCAGTTTATCCAGGCAACCGCTGTGCTTGTGAACTTTGCACATCTGGCCATAACACCACCACGCTGCAAATTAGCTCTCTCCTCTCTATCTGCCCATCTCCCCTTTCCTTCATCGCTCAGTTCATTATTTTTTTTTCCCTCTCTCTATCTTCCTGTGGCATCTAGATATCATTTGTCCACAAAATAAATCTCTTTCTATCCTGTATACTGCCCACTCATCTTCTTTATCTACCCTCCCACTTACCAAAGGCATATACATTTACAGTATCTATGGGATCTGTTGCATTATACATATGCTTGTTATATTCACATACAAAATTTATGGGCACACACAATCTCACACAACACAAGTGATGTGGATCGGTGCAGCAACACCGTACTGTTCTTTTTCTGTCACTGTCGCCACAGTTTATAAAGAAGTTGTGTATTTACTAACATGCAAAAGGCTTTCTTAGGGTACATGTTTGGGTTTATTATTTTTGAATCGGCTGTCCTTGGGAGATCTGGGGTGGGCTTGTACTGCCATTTAGTATTCAATCAATCGCTGGCTTTTGTAACACTTCCAAAATCGACTTGATGTAAAACATAGGCAAACACAGTGAAAATTTTTGTCCCTGAAATATTACAAGGTACCGAGTGAGCCCTGGAGGCACATTTGAAAGGCATCTAGGGTAACAAATGAAGACACCGACTATGCAAAAAATCCCATTCAGGGATTGACAAAAATAATAAAGATTCTTAGGAAAAGCGAAGGAAGAAAAAAAATATCTACATTTGGCACTGTTCAGGAAGAAGCGAAACAGATAAGGGCAGATGAGAAAATGCCTTTCCAGCAATAATTTTAAATAGCAATTGGGAGGCTTTGATTCAAGGACCAGAATTACAATTTCAGCCGTAAAGGCCAGCTTGCACATTTATCACCTACGCCAAATTCGGGTAGGACCTGTAGTACAAAATTGCAGCAGGGCCGCTGGTATTTCTGAAACATTGGGCGCAGCAGGCTCTTTTGTTTACAAATAAGGGGTTATGTCAGACATTTGGTGACATTTGGTTTTTCCGTGATAATTTCACTCCTTTAATTCCGAAGCTATTGAAAAGCGCATTGAGAACAGCCAGTGACGGCGTTACAGCCAGAGCGACCGCTTCGTTGCCTCGCCGTGTAGGGGAGTTTATCCTTCCCGGGCAAAAAGGCAGAGATCGAAAGGATTAATAATAGCAGATATTCTACCGGGCTAAGTGGGGGTTAGCTTGATGTGCTGGGCAAGCAGGCACGTTACTGAAATATTTTCCCCTCCGTCTCGCGAATCCGCTCTGTTAAACTGCGACGAGAATATGTGAAAATCGAAACAGAATCCCTGGCTTGGCATTGGCGTCTCGGTGGTTATTGAAAGGGCTCTCCCCGTGAGAATTGGTGGGTAGCTGAAAGTTAAAACTATTCTTAAACCGAGGAGATAGCAGAGTCGAGTGCCGGTCTTTCCAAGGTGCTGCTGTAGCGTCTAATTTAAAGCTGGCTGGCTGGAAAAGCCCCGTATTGCGGAGAGCTGTCACTGGTGTCTGTGGATCTGACACATCCGACTACAGCCCGGTGATGAACGTTGCTGTGGGAAGTCCCTTTTCGATGCCTTTCGATTGCAAATTGGGGATATTTGGTTCAGTGTGTGCCTTCTAGCCGGCTCAGCCCCGCCGCCGCTCCCTCCATCCGCCGTGCTCTAGCGTTGTCCCTGAATCCAGAATGGCACACGAGCTAACGTTTCCTTTTTGACTTAATCTTGCTGATCTCTCCTTATCTTGCAGACGATCTGGCCTCATCTAGAGTCCGCCTCTATTTCTTCATCTCGAATGAAGGGAACCAGAACTTGTTTGTCGTTCAAGCCAGCCTGTGGCTTTACTTGAAGCTGCTTCCATATGTCTTAGAGAAAGGCAGCAGGCGAAAAGTAAGAGTCAAAGTCTATTTCCAAGACCCGGACACTAGCAACAAGTGGAATGTGGTTGAAAAGAAAGTTGATCTCAAAAGAAGTGGTTGGCACACTTTTCCCATGACAGAGGCGATCCAGGCTCTGTTTGAGAGAGGAGAAAGGAGACTGAACTTGGATGTTCAATGTGAGGGCTGTGAAGAGTATTCAGTGCTGCCAATTTATGTGGACCCCGGGGAGGAATCCCACCGGCCTTTTTTAGTGGTGCAAGCCCGCCTCGCCGATAACAAACACAGGATCCGGAAAAGAGGCCTGGAGTGCGATGGCAGGACCAATCTATGTTGCAGGCAACAGTTTTACATTGACTTTAGACTCATTGGGTGGAATGACTGGATCATAGCACCATCAGGTTACTATGGGAATTACTGTGAAGGGAGCTGCCCGGCCTACTTGGCCGGCGTCCCGGGGTCGGCTTCCTCCTTTCACACCGCCGTCGTGAATCAGTACCGAATGCGGGGGCTGAACCCGGGCACCGTGAACTCCTGTTGCATTCCAACCAAACTTAGCACAATGTCAATGCTGTACTTTGATGATGAATACAACATTGTGAAAAGGGACGTTCCCAATATGATTGTGGAAGAATGTGGTTGTGCTTGATTTAAGGTGTGTTTTTTGGGGGGGAGAGAGAGAGAGAGGGAGAGAGAGCGAGAGAGAGAGAGAGAAACATTCCCGTACGAGATGGTGTTGGAGGAAGTTTCACTGTGTATCCAGGCATCAGTGTTGGAAAGTCACTGTGGAAAAGTTTGACAAAAAAAAAAAAAAAAAAAAAAAAAAAAAAAAAATCCTTGAATTATTAATACATGACTGTGCTGCAAAATATATTTTTTTCTTTTTATCTTTCCACACTTCTCTCCCCCTGCCCTCCCACTACAACTGTGTATACTGAATTACTTTTACATTTTGGGCAGAAACTTCTGGATCATTAAGTAGGAAAAGGGGGAGCAACATTGTCTTAGCTCATATTTCTTCTGGCTTTAATCATGAAACTCAAAGACAAAATATATAAAATAACTGGTTCTTATCCCTAACAGTCTAGGACTCTCCCAAAATGAATTGTCTAGTATTTTGCCCATTATTTTCACTACTTCCCTCCATATATTACTTGAAGAAAAAAAAAAAAAAAGAAAAAAGAAAAAAAAAATATCATTTCACTTTGGTGTCAGGACAGTGGCAGTTTGTGGATCTTGGACACTTATATATTCTACCACTTATAAGTTAATGCTATGAAATATCTTAAAGACACACGTAACACACGCGCGCGCGCGCACACACACGAAATGTGGGCACGCACACAGGCACGCGCTCATGCACACACACACACAGACACACACACAGACACACACACAGACACACACACAGACACACACACAGACACACACACAGACACACACACAGACACACACACAGACACACACACAGACACACACACAGACACACACACAGACACACACACAGACACACACACAGACACACACACAGACACACACACAGACACACACACAGACACACACACAGACACACACACAGACACACACACAGACACACACACAGACACACACACAGACACACACACAGACACACACACAGACACACACACAGACACACACACAGACACACACACAGACACACACACAGACACACACACAGACACACACACAGACACACACACAGACACACACACACAGACACACACAAGGCAGCTCGGAAAAGGGACATGAGCACAGAAAGTCAGTGACCAGTGACGACGGACCTAAATGCCTGCCAGTACGAGTGAGCGGCTGAGCAGCTGTTTCCCCGCCTGCCGGTGGAGTCACACCGAAATGAGCTCCCTTTGCTCAGGCAAAAGCACAGACTGCGAGAACACGACGTATTCTTGCACGCAGGTGTCGAAATGACCAAACTTAGAAAATTTAAAAAAAAAAAAAAAAGATTTTAAAAAAAAAAAGAAAAAGAAAAAAAAGTCGACCGTCACCTCTTAGGTCTAACGGGAAGCTGCAGGACACCTGCCTTGGGAGGTGATCACTTCCTCTTAATTTAAATCTATCTAGATGTAAACATCACAGATACCCGCATCTTCCTACAGCACTTCCAGTAAGGAATCGTGTGGTACCATCAGAGAGAGAGAAGAGGGGACAGAGGCGTAAGCAACTGCTGTACTTCTAACATCCGACCGTTGCAAAGTCACGAGCTGGGCTGGCGTGATCTGATGCTGTAACTGCCCGCTAGCAACCCGTGGATGGCTGTACCAGCAGTCTCTTGGAAAGGGGGATCCCATACTGTATCTGGACTGTGTTGACCGTTGGCATCTCTCACTGCTCGGAGAACGAAAAGTCCCGGTTGCAATCCGTGTTCTTCAACGGGGGACTCGGCAAGGACACGTCACGTGGGGGACGAGCAAACAAGCAACCGCCGCCACGACGAAACCAATGAACCCTAAAGAGGAGTGACAGAGTGGAGACGTTCTGAAAAATGCAGTGCTTTCAATAACAGGCGAGGAACATTTTATCAAGTCTTGGGAAGGAGGAGAGAGGAGAGTGCTTTCTATTTCCTTACCAGGAGGTGTCGAGGATGGCCATAAAGATCAGAAAATAATGATACAGCATAGCACTTGCAAACTGCTTGAATGCACGTATAATAGCACTTGCAAATTTCAATGCCTTGAAAAGTGGTACTTGATAGTGCACTTATCTTTGCTCACTATCTAGGTAAACAGGTGCCGCATGAGCTATGCAATTTAAAGTGTTGACCCATACTAGACAAAACTGGACTTATGATATGACTTTTTTATATTTTTTTATACTTGAAATTAAATCTTTTGCTTCTTTTTTAAAGCGAATGATTGCTTTTAATGTTTGCACTGATTTAGTTGCATGATTAGTCAAAAAACTGCCATTTGAAAAAAATGTTATTTTTATAGCAGCAAAAAATGAATACAGTTAAATGTATTATACATAAATTTTGGAACCAAAGAGGCCAACATATTAGTTATAATTTTTATGAGATGGCAAAGCCATCATATATCATGTAGTCATACTGAGCAATCCCTCACGAGGCCTACCAATTGTTTCAGGGTACAAAATGGATTCTGTTTGTTCTATTCAGTGTCTTTTCTATACCATACGCACATGGAACGTAGAGTGAAAAAAAAAATGACTATTGTAGAATACATTACAATATGTGCATCCTTTAAATCCAATTTTTATGTTTATTTAATAAAGTTCCTTTTAGGTTCTGTTCCATAATAATTTAAACCAAACAATTTTCACTTAGATTTGCTGTTGAAGTATTTTACATTTGTGTACAGTTTAAATAAATAAAAAAGATTGAAAACTGGAAGTGCTTTTCTTTTTCTTTTCTCTTTTTTCTTTTTTTTTTTTCTTTTTCCTTTCAGTGTGTAACATCTGGAGAAACTTGCTTACTTTCGGGACTGAATGCGGCTGCAGACGGCGAACTGTCGCATTAGACCGTAGTCGTATTAGTCATTGCAGAAAGCCTTGTCTGAGAGCTCAGCTGCCATCCTAAAAATGTTACACTCGAGTTTTGTTGCCGTCTACACATGTGAGCATCTGCTGCTTTCTATCTGCATCAGCGCAGGGTATCTGGGCGCAGGAGCCAGCGCTGTTCCGCATACCTGCAGGTCGTTCACAGCCAGTTCCTGGTTCACCTGCTGCGTAAGAATGTAACTTCTCCCCTAGGTCACTCCCTCATCGGTTACCAGAGGTAAAAAAAATAACGTGGAAAGCACTTCCAGGAAAAAGAGGTCAATGCTAAGTTTGATGAACTTACTTTTTTTTTTTTTTTTTTTTTTATTAGCTGTCACCAAGGAAAGGTTTTTTTGAGTTAAGTGTTTCCCCTCTAACTAATAAAAACCCCAAATGTTGAAAGATACTCATAGAAATTCTCGTCAGCTGTGCATGTATCCAGATACTGATTTAATTGATCTTCACAGGTAAATTCTTCCTCCTGGAGATGTGAGTAAATGCCAGCTGAAGCTGACAGAAGGACCTGTGTTGTCTTAGCAAATGTTAGATCTGACCCTGAGACCCGGAAAGTGTTGAAAAAGCAAGTTTTTGCAACTAATGATGGGTTCTAGTTCCAACTCACACTCAAAGGTAGCTCTGCCCACCCCTACCCAAATCCAGGCACTGGGGTTAACTGGCTTTGTTTCAGGAGACCTCTAGGAGCAGTTTGCTGTGGCTGTGTCAACAACCTGCTGCACGGTAGCTCTGCCCACCCCTACCCAAATCCAGGCACTGGGGTTAACTGGCTTTGTTTCAGGAGACCTCTAGGAGCAGTTTGCTGTGGCTGTGTCAACAACCTGCTGCACAGAACCTTGGCCCCCAGACCAAAATTTTTGAATATTTCATAGCTTTCTCATCACCTCGAATGGCACGTTCTTGTTTCAGGAGACCTCTAGGAGCAGTTTGCTGTGGCTGTGTCAACAACCTGCTGCACAGAACCTTGGCCCCCAGACCAAAATTTTTTAATATTTCATGGCTTTCTCACCACCTCGAACGGCACGTTTCTTGTCAAAGCCACCTCTTGCTGCTCCAGCTCCATCTCTCAGCAGCTTTCTCCCCTGTCTTTGTGCCCTGGGTCAACCGTGCTACTGGTGAGTTCAATAAATTCCCCTTGAAATCAGTGGCAAATCCATGTCCCTTCAGTCTGAAGGCACGTTTGACCTAATATGACACCGTCTTCATTAATAAGACTGGGCTGCTCTTTTAAAAATGGGATATATTAAGACATATTGCCCATTGAATGCAAGGCCCTGGAGGCTGGGTCTGGTTAGGTTTCATTCTTAATTGAAAGTGGTTGGTTTCTGGGGTCAAAGCCAAGCCCTGCATGGGACACTGGGACTTGTGCACTCTCCCAGGAGGAGAGCAGAGTGTCTCAACATGGGATTTGGACCTGTAACCCCGGGGAACAGCAAGCTGTTGGCAGGCAGGATGCCGTCAGCTTGGGCAGCCATCAGCAAGGAGCAGGAGCAGGCTGTGATCTGCATCTCACAAGCAAGCCCGGGATCCTGAGCTCTTTTCACAGAGACCAGCAAGGAACACCCCTTTCCTTCCTAGGAAGCCTTCACAGCTTTCTTCCCCTGCCTTCCCCGCTCCCCCATCTGCAGCTCCGGCCCTGACGTTGGTGGGGCAAAAATAGAACTGCAAGGAAGAGCATGAATCATTACAGTGTGAGGGGCATCATCTGGGAGGGGATGGATCACAGTCCAGGTTCCCAAGTCCTTTTACTCTGCGTGAAACAGTCTCTGGAAATCAATCTGAAGAGAACTCGCTGTGAGTTTTCTGCAGTGAGGACTCACCCACTGCTCGTCACGCTGCGCACAGGGAGGTATTCCCGAGTCCTGGCGCCAGTTGCAACCTGTCACACAGATTTCTCAGGCTAAAATGAAAGAAAGTTATAAAGGGTCTTTAATTTTGAGGGGCCAATCTGAGACAGATTTGGGCTTGATTTGTCAGAAACGTGACGAGGCTACTGCTCTTGCTCGCTTCTTGCAGGGGGCTGCACAAACATCACCTTCTGCAACTCCTGCATTTTTGAAATCAGGCAAAATGAAAAGTGAGATTCCCATGATGGCTGCTTTTGATAACTTTGTTTTTTATTTTCCCATCTGTCATTCTCATCGTTATAAAACTCAGCATCCAGCTTCATTGCCTTAGGCTAAGTTAGGTCATCTGGGTCAGGTCCGTACCCCCCCTGAGGTGACTACGTGTCTCTCTCTTGTCTCTGATAAGCTTTGAATTTGCTCCTATAAATGCTAAATCACTGTATTCCACCACGCGGCAGAATCAATCTCTGCATCTGGGAAATCTTTGTCCTTCAAAATAACACAGGCAAAGCCATCGTCCCTGTGCCTGGATGTCCCACTGGTGTTAGCAAGGGCGGTGTGAATGGGGTGACCGTCACGATGTGGTGCAACAGAGCACTTGGTGGATTAACTCTGCATACATCATGTATTTCCACACATAATAGACACCTGCTCCAAAATTTCTAGGTCTCACCTTCTTTGCTGTGTTATTTGTGAAAGATGAAGTCAGCAGCTGAAATTAATTGCTGCACTCCCTTGCCTTGGGAGAAGGGGGAAACCCCTCACTGAGCGAAGAATAATTTTTGTTTGGAGTGGTTTCTAGTGTGAAGGATTGAAGAACATTTTGAAAAATGGATCAGAAATGCAAATTTTTGTCTTAAAGGAGAGTTTCTGCTAATATAAGTTTCAGCCTGCAGTAGCTCCCCTGAAGTCTGCAGATGTAATTCAGGCTAGCACCAATATAACTAAAGACACACCTGAATCTGGTTTTCTTGAAATCCTGATTGGGCCCAGCTCATTTTCAGTATTTCTAAAAATAATTTCTTTATTTTATTTTTTTTTTTTCTTTAGGATCAGCAGCTGAAAGATTTAGCAAAACCCACAGATGCTGCATGACAGATCAGAACAAAAGGAGAAGACACCTTACTTGGTCATGAACACAAGGAAAATCTCCCTCCATACATGGAATTTGGCCAGGAATTAGCAATCTCTGGCAGTACAAAATACCCCAATAACATTCATTTGCTCGTCCAGTCAATACCTTGCAACCAAAAGCTGGATTTACCTGACTGCTTGTAATGGCAGGGGCCAATTTTATTTGGGTAACTTTATTGATTTCAGGGGAATTGCTTCTGATTTGTACTAGAATAAGTGGGAGCAGATTTAGGTTCTTTAATGTTCTTCCAGTTTAGCTCTTGGAATAACTTATATTTCATTATTATGTGTTTATGTAATTAGTGCAATTATATCAAATTACATAATTGGTACAATTACTTGGACTCATGTAACCACTGCATATAGCATTCCATGCTGTAAAATCTTTTACTCTGGAAAAAAAAAAAAAAAAAGTCAATATTACATGGGAATCTTAATTTGTTTTTAAATTCCAGTATCAAATTTAGGCCCTGACCACATGCAAGGATCCTCTGGTTCACATCAGTGGAACCTCTCTGAGCAGGCAGCCTGCAGCCTTCATCATAGATATTGGGTTTTTAATCTGATTTGGCCAATTCTATGCAACAGAGGCTCTCCTTGAATGTGTGCAGCTCTACCCAGTCTTCCTTGTACAAAGCAGAGATGTCAAGTTTTGACACACACACCACATAACCTGAGAGCCGTGAAGCCATCAGAGACCTGAGACGTGCATATGGTTTCCTTATACTTGGTCAGATTTACCATCTTTATGGTCTGCCACTGAGAATTTTAAGTCAATACTTTTGTTAAATTCATAGGTTCCCTCTTTTTAGTCCTTGAAAGTGGTTATTTTTCCTCACTATAATTTGCTTTTAGGGTACATTGTTATGAAAGCTTGGAAACAGAGGGGTGAGCATAGGAATCTGTTGTGGGCAGAGACAAAGTAGGCCTTTCCAGCAAACCAGAAAAAAGGGCAAGAAGAAAATTTAAGAGCTGTATTGATTTCTCTGGATCAGGCATCACCCTCAAGGAAGAACCAGTACTAGAGCTGGGTGGTCAGCAACTGACCACCTGATGTGCTTCTCCTAACGAAAGGATGGCCCTATCCAGGTGCTGAGTGTTTCAAGCTCTTGCCGGGCCCAAATGCCATCCTTGAACCCAGCTGCGAAGGGCACAGACCCCAGGTGAGGCACATCTCTACCTAATGACAGCCCTGCAGAGCCTGGATGCTGCCTGCTACTTCTCACTTTGGACCTGCTTTTGGGGAGGGTCCACCTCCCAGTCTGTCCTCCTGCAGGCCGGCCTTTGAAATCAGGCCGGCCTTTGAAATCAGGCCGGGAGAGGCAGCTGCAGCCCTAAAATGGCTGTGCTGTAGTAGGCTGTAGCTAGTGCTGCCTCGCTGCCTTCCTCCAGCTGGTAAGTGTGCTCAGTGCTTGTTATTTTTATCTTGAGCTTTTGCTTTGTTTTTGAGGATAATTGCACGTTATTGCTGCAATATGTTATAATAAGTGCTATGAAGATGACTATTGTATCCAAGGCGAAAGAAGATGTGGCTGGGGAGCAAACTTAAACCTATGTGTCAGCAAAACAAACACGCCGTGTTTGGGCTGTGTCAGTCAAGTGGTACCAAAGTGGCATTTCGGTTTTGCCCAAGTGGAGGCTGCAGGGCTGATCTCGCCCCTCTTTGCTTTGTCGGATGGAGTGGCTTGCACCCGTTGCCGCAGAAGAGTTTGTCACAAGCTGTGGAAGAGCTGCAGCCACCGTGCTTTCCTGTGGCCAGAGTTCAGCTCCTCACTTGGGTGATGGGGCAGTTGGTCCTGGGCGGCGTGGCCGGAGCGAGGTAGGAGAGGTGGATGCTGAAACGACATCCGTTCGAGGATAAAGGGTTGTAAATGCTACTAGATCTAGTTCCTGCAAGCAGGAGCAGACTGGGTTCTTGGACTTCTGCGACCCCCCTGTCCCATCTCCTGTTCATTATGATCTCTGTAATCAGGTTTGGTCTCCTATGGGTTGTTTTTGGGTCGTTGTTTTGGAATTGACCCACGGCTTTGGGGCTCCAAGCTTAAAAAAACATAATACAGGACCTTGTAAATTAAGGCCTTGGGCTCTTGTTAAAGGAAACAAACAACTTTTATCTGTGTTAATGAGAGTCGTATGTGTGTATTTTGTATCCAATTGTATGAATTATCTTTAGCAGTGATACTTTGTAAGACCATGTAATTTATGAGGTGGTTATCAGTGACTCATAAGTATTTATTTATGTCTTATATGCATTGTGTATGTTTGGCTTGATCAGGGTGGCATGTTTGCATGGGTGAGCGTGCATTTTATGTGTAAACACACACAGACGAGAAATGCAAGGCTTTCTCTAAGCAAATCAACTTCTGCCATGTTAGTGCCTCTGTAATAAAGTGTATTTTGGGGGAGCCTGATGTTAGATTGGAGGTAATGCAGGGTAACTATCCACTGTTTTGAGTAGTTTTCTTGACTTTTGGGTACCTTCTCCGAAGTATGTTGTCTTGCATTATTAAGTACGTAGTATGTAGGTGCCCTTCTGATGGCTGAAGAGAAGGCAGCCTGCTCTCAGATGTGGCTGTGCTCCAGCCAGCTCCACATCCAAGAGAGCACAGCGAACCACTTTTGCTCAACCCATGTTTTGAAATTGTTCAGAAGCTGGTTTGGTCTTTAGCACAGTTCGGAGCAACCTTGAGGCTGCCTTTAGGACAGTTGCCAGGGGTCCCCAGCGCTGCTGTAAAAGCTGAGAAAGAGCCAGAATATCATAGTGCCTTGGTCACGCGTCCTCCGTTGGGCCATGCTTCTTATACTGGGAGCTGCTGGGTGGCACTCGGGCAGAGTGGACTCCACCTAAGTGTCCATGCTGAGTGTTTCTTATTAGCTACGTGATGGGCACAGAAACAGAGCTGGCTTACATCCTAAAGTTATATTAGCTGCACACCACAGTGGTCAGAATCACTATGTTAACAGTGCATGACAATGAATCGAGCCCTATATTTCATTTATGGGTGGGCTCCCTTTGCATAGTTCTCATTTTCTTGCCCTCCTCCCCCAACAATTGTAGACATGTGAAGCTCAGAGAAAGTTGCTTCCAGACCATATCTCCTTGAATTGGGCTACCCGCATCAAGCAGGGAAAGTAAAGCTACGTTTAAGTTCTACCCAAATGAAAGCTTTTTCTACTCTGTATGCTGCAAATAGACTTTTAATTACGGGAAGCATATACTGTAAGTGCACCCTGGGATTTGATTCTATGCCTGTGAACGTGCCAGCTCTTAAAAGACTTTTCAGCATCACCAGTTGCAGTCCGCAGTTACTGGATATAACAACAAACGGAATGGCAAACCAGTCCACGTGCTAATGGCCACGAGTTTTCTGTCTCCACCAGACTTTCTTGTGATGTTGAACACCACAGCCATTCAGATGTGCTCTGCGACTTGCTGGGCTTAAAAATCTGTTGGTGTTAATGTGGGGACAGATTCAGTTATCCACACCTGTGCAAAGCGGATTCAAAATCCTACCAGGTCGTTAATTCCCCAGTCAATCACAGTCATAAACAGGCTGCAGGACTGCACAGAGCAAAGCCCATAGTACTTCTGGTACTACAGAGCCTAGCTGAAGATGCTGCAGCTCTGTGAGCTTCTGTTCAGTTGCACCTAGCTGCACCAGGTGTGAATTTATCCTGTTGGCTTGTAGACAAAGCCCTTGCTTTAGATCAATCAGCAGTCAGGCTCCTGATATTGTGTTCCATGTATCTCCATAGCTGGTGATAGAAGCTATTGTTCTTTCTGCAATATGTTCGCAGCATCAGGCATTATGACTCATGTCATAATACCATTGTGAGCCGTTTGTTTAATAATACAGCATCCGTATCGTGTCACTCTAGCAATGTTCTTAATTCTTTCTATTATTAACTTCTGTTTTGAAGTGTTTATACTTGTAATTTAGCTTTTCAGATTCTCACTGGGCGTAAGCTGGTGTAAGAGGAAAAGGTTCGTAAACACATCTGAAAGAATCTGGCAAATAATTTATTGGCCATGCCTGATGAGAAAATAAAGTAGTAGTGTATTTGTCTAAGGCGTTTTTTGGTTAGCAATAAATGATAATATAGGCTCCACCAACACCTAGAAAGGAAAATGCTGTGCTACTTTTTTTTTCTTCACTTCTGTAGGACTAGTCGGCTTTAAATGTTAATGGTATACTTTAATTTGACAAAGCAGGATGCTGGGGAAAAAAGCTAACTTGCCTTTTCCCTGTCAGCTAATTTAGTAATTTGTTAGGGTGGTTGTTCTTTTAGGCAGGGGTATATCTATGTCCTATCTAGAGCTCTTTGAAGCTATTTGTTCATCTCTGGCACTGTGCAGAAAGCGAAGAACCTCCTTTCTGTCCTCTGGCAGAAGAGAGGAGCAGGATCCAGCTAATATTTGGGCAGCAGATCTCCTGTTGGAGTAGGAACCCTTAGCCTATAAACAATTTGGGGTCAGGGAACATCTAAAAAACTTCTTTGTTGCTGTTGTTCTGTTGTTGGTGTGTTGTGTTTAGTCTTTTCTGTCCGATCAGTTTAGCTTCTGGCAATGTTGTTACACAATGACAGCCCAGAGGTGTCTTTCTGGAAAACAGAAGAGTTCTGGAACGTAAATGTAGCTCTCTTCTATTCTGCTGGGATGTCTGCAGTGACCCTTTATTGGGGCTCTGAGTAAATCTTGCCATAATTGATAGAAACAGCTTTAAAAGAAAAGCAAAACAGATCATGAAGGAAAGAAAGAGCTGATAAAGCTTCTAGCATCAAGAGTGTGCATGTTGAAACACTCTCTAATTATATATTTATCCAATCCAGTTAATACTACAGAGCTTGCAAAAAAAGCCCCATAATTAGGGGTTATGAAAATGTCTACATAGCAATAATATGGCACCTAAATATAGCATCTTTCCTCCTGAAGCACTTTACATCATTTGAGAACCATGGCTCAATTCACAGCTGGCATTCACAGGTGCAACCTTATTGATTTCGATGGAATAGTGCCATTTTTACCAGGGATGAATTTTGTCATAAATGGAAGTTTTATCTATCCTACGGGCTTGTGGGGCTGCCCATCACAATAGTATCTGCATATCTTTTACATCAAATTAGCTGGCAATAGCAAAACCTTTAGCAGACTTCACAGAGTCTCTGCCACATCTGCCTTCTCATGCTGCAGAAATCTTTGCTCAGGCTGAACTTGCTTGCACTGTGTATTTTGGGGACAGGGAGAGAAGAACAGCTGATGGTAGCAGAGATGCGTGGTGCTCTTTAGGTGGGTAGAGATGGCTGTGGCTACGGGTTTTGTTCAACCTTTCTGTGGGAAGCTGATTTCACAGTTGTAGCATCTAGATTGAGAACGTTAGGACTTTGGGACTCGTGTTGCTTGGAGCACACCTGGAAGCTCAGACACATGTTCCTGAATGTAGCAGGACACAAACTAGATGCTGGTCATGGTATCCATCACTGATGGGGTGAAAGAGTAATGCTGCACATAATTTTATAACTGAAATTCAGGCTGCTTCATACAATTTAAAAAAAATATGTAAGTGAACTTTGTCCAAACTGGAGTTTGCCAAGTCACCGGGGCTAAGGCTCAACATTGGAAAGTTTCACTAGGCTCCCCAGTGTCAGAATAGGCCCTGGAGATTTTGGTCTACTTCTCTGTCACTTTGCAGATTTCCTGTAAAACTAAGGACAAACCTTTTAGCTACTTCATACTGCCTCTAACATGAGAAACATAGTGTTTCCTGAGTGTGAAGTGAAATGGTCATACTGGGAGCTCAAAAGGAAAGGAAAAGGAGATGGTTTATATTTCAGCCATATTTGCCACTACCTTGAATAGCAGAAGCAGTTCTGGACCGCTCATCTCAAACATAGCAGAACTTGGAATAGTCAAGAGAAAGATAAAAATGCTGAGCTGAACGGCTTCCATGTGAGGAACAATAAATTAGGCTGAAACTCCTTGGCCTGGAGAAGAGGAGATGTTGGTGGGGTAGGAGTGCAAGGCAGTGGCATCAGTCAGAAGGCGGGCAGGGATTGTTCGTTCTGTGGCAGTACATCAGCTAAGGTCATTAAATGAACTAGAAGAAGCCAGGCTTGAAGCAAAAAAAGGAGATGTTCTCTGTGCAACTGGCAGTGGACACAAGGAATTCACTGCCAATGGTGGCTATGGAGGCTACAAGCTTATTAGGGTTCAAAGGATGACTGGACAAGTTTGTGTAAAGAAATGCATGGAGGATTACTAAGGAGCTAGAAACCACATCTAGCTTAGGAAATACCTTGATGTGAAAATAGCTGGAGGCTAGCAGAAATGTCAGGGAAATAGCGTAAGTAGTTGCTGTGCTTCTACTGCTTTCTGGCTGTTTGACTACTGCAGGAGACTCGATGCTGGGCTAGATGGACTGGTGTGGCCATTCTTCTGCTTGTAGTCCATGTGTCAGTTCTGCTGGGCAGGTTGTTGCAGCAGGTGGACACGAGTCACTGCTCCAGAGGTGTTGTGTGCTTTGGTTGTCCTCCAGTCTCAACTGGGGAACGTGGCCTCATGTTGCCTGTGAAGGTCTGGGTTCAGATCCTCAGTGAAATGCATCTGGATGATATTTTGTGAGGGAATACCAGCTTAATATGAATGGAGGGGAGAGGCTATGGAGGACTGAAAATTGGACCTGTTTCCTGTAATAACTGACTTTCCTTCGAGGCCTCCGAAGCTTTACAAGACAGACCCTGCATAGCTTCAGAGCTCTGAAAGGCTCAAGGAGCTGTAAAGTCTTATTGTGAAAGAGAATAAATTATATTGAGCAACTCCTACACACACACATACAGGAGAAAAAATTTCACCTCCTCCCATAATATCAGATTGTTGATATTCCCTGCATAGAAGTGTAGGGAATAAACAAACGCATTCATTAACATTTACCCAGTAAGGTGAACTGAGGACAGAATATCAGTCCAGATCTCCAGGCTTATCTCTGAATTTCCTGGATTTTATGGGTTTAAGTCTGGCTCTGAACAGGTCTTAAGGGCATTTTCTTGGTGGATTAGAAGGGTCTGTGTTTGGACAGTCCCATCTATAGTACCTATGGGGATTGTACAAAACCCTAGTTTTATTGTTTGTATCTGTTTTAAAATTCTGCTAGTCGTTTGCCTGAGTCAAACAGCTTTCAAACTGGAATTGGAGTTGGGTACATAGCATAAGGAGAGTACACATCTGGAAAGAGCTCGAAAGACTCGACCAACATTTCGCAGACAATGTTGGAAAACAAACAAAAACCCCTCCGAAAATGTGGTCTGCAGATGGATCTTTATATTCTCTTCCCCATTATTTTAACAGGGAAAATTCGTCTTTAACAGAAAGGCATTCAGCACAATAACAGCAGGAAAATGACTCAATGGGAGTCATTTTCCAGGATGTCTTTCTGTCTGGGTCAGAGCACAACTTCTGTGCCAAGAGACTCTTCTCTTCATGGGGCGGCTGCCGTGTCGGAAATGCTATCACCTTCATTGGTGTCTTCTGCTGAAGCAGCACTGGATGAAGCTTCACATTCGCTGGGGGTATTTCTCCAGTAGCGATTGCTGGTGTGGGGCTCTCCACAGGCTTTTGCCCAATTTGCCACAGAAAGCGTTGCGTGGCTCGGGCGGCCAATCCCAGCTCCAAAGATGGTGTGCTTGTTGCAAGCTCGTGCCAAGCCATCTGTAAGATTTGTCAGATAAATGTGACTAGCGAAGTGGCACTCGTGAGCAGATGAAGGGAAATTCCCTGGGGGATTCTTTATTCGCTCGTCATTAGCAGGAGAGGCAGTGGGAAAACTCATTGTTTAGCTGTTCAAAACACTGGCGAACATTTGATACTGAATGATCTTTAGGTGGTGGTGGGGGGGTGGGATGTCAAACATGTCTTGAGCAGCCCAAACTCTGTGCTGGAGGCAGAGTATCATGTTCTGTACGTGGGGCTTACCTTGGTGAAGAAGGATAAGGATATCAAAGCTCCTCAGTCTTGTATTTTACCTCAAAACCACCTCTCCTTCCTGGGCTAGCCTGAGTCAAAGTGAGCTGAGGCATGGAGCAGCCTAAAGGCACATCGCTGCTCTTTACCTGTGTGTATCCCTGATCTTAAATGGAAAACCAAGTCTGCCCCTGCTGTGAGAAAGTGCTGGCTGCTTGCTAAATAAAACCTTCTTACAGGCTCTTTGGTTACAGCTTTTCACTGAGGACTAAACCTTGCTTGCTCTAATCATGAGACTGACTTAGATGCAATGACTTGCAGAGCAAACTTGCTGAGCTCTGCCATCAATTTTATTTTTTCTCTGAGCGAAAGTGAGCCCACAGTCCCTACTGAGGGGAAACAGGCCACCGGTCTCATGTTCTCCACAGAACTCCTTTGGTGCAACTCGCTTCACTGCACCAAAGGGAGTTTTTAGTCTTGGAAATGAATAATCTAAGTTCCCGTGACTACCTTCCCCAGTCAAGATGCTTTAGGCAAAGCCCTTGGTTCTTTCTTGGTTTTTGTGGTGGGACATGGAGGTTTTATGGTATCTCGTTTTACTTGCTGACAAGGGCATGTGTAGGTATCTGCAGGCACAGAGTATCCTGTTCCCCTGCTATCAACCCTACTCATCCAAATTCCGTTTATACTTGTTTAAACTGGGGCTTGGAAATTAATGGAAACATCATCCTCTTGAAAGTTACAACGTTCTAGTCACACTGAGGGGACTGACCCAGCATGAGGGCAATAAGAGAGGGACTTGCGATGTTCCCAGTTCCCCAAACTCCACTAGGGGCTAGAGACAGGTACAGGTCCCATCTCCGGTGAGGTTGACTTAGTGGAGAGCTTGTGAAGGGGACATAGGGAGAGAGGTTTTTCTCCTACTGAATCCCATAAAACTGTTCACCCAAAGGGCTTCTGGCATAGAGTACTGTGGAAGACTCGGGTGTTATTTCCCACCACTTCTTTGCACAAGTCAAGATCAAAACCAAGCTAATCAATCCAGAAAACCATTGTTCTGTAGAAAGGGTCACAAATCCACATTTAGCAGCTTCAGTATGTGGGCAGACTTTCAAAAGCCGAACCCCCCTGCAGTTCCACTAAGCTTGAGGGAGACATGAAGCAATATCTGACTTTAGATGGTATTGGCTGAAATGTAAGACTGTATCAGTGAATATTTATCAGTGACTACATCGTTTGCCAAATGCAGCAGGTTTCGTCAGCGAAAAGGTATTTGTGAATTTGGGTTGAATGCACTGGATAGCTAGAAAAATGAGGATATCCCAATAACAGCTCCAGACTTTGATTCATCTTTTGTGTAAATAGATGAACTTCTGTTGACTCTAATGCAATGTTGCTTGCTCACATGAGATCAGTCTTTTTTTTATATAAAGGAAAAAGTCACATCATAAGAACCCTTTGATGTTTTAATGTGTCCTGGCATATCGATGGATACATCCAGTGGAGAAGAACAATCTGGGACACTTGGTCTGCATTTGTGCTTTGCTGGAGATTTGCTATGTAACCTCAAGCAAATCTATTAATCTCCCAGTACCTCAATTCCCCAAATGCAAAGTGGAGATAATAAAACATAACTCCCTTAGCAGGGTAAACACATTAAAAAATGTACTTAAAAGCAGTTGGGTACTAGATTAATGGAGACCTATATCTTGTGGGGAAGATTTGTTGTATTATAAATAATACGTCTTCACAATTATTCCATTTAGTCTGCCTTGAAGCCTTCAAAGACATACCACGCAAATGTTTACTGGCAGCGTGTTTCCCCCCTTTTATTGGCCAACAACATGTTTAGACCAGACTTTGCTGTGGCAAAGTATTTCAGCGCATTGCACATGGCAAATGGCTCTTTTACTGTAAAAGTAGATTTTTCTTTTTTTTTTTTTTAAAGAATACCCCAAATAATGCTGTACTCAGCAAAAGCCTGTGCACCTGGAATAGTTGTCTTTGAGCAGATTTTCCCTGCAAAATGTTCAGTTTGCTTCCGCCTAGAGCTTTCGGTTGAAATGGAGAATGAAGGAGATCTGGTGGGTACCAAGGACAAATTTGAAAGTGCAACTTAACTTTGTAGGCCACCCTGAAAGAACTTGGGTATGTCTCAAGTCAGCTAAGCAATGCTGGTGCCAAGGTGTCCTGGACAAAAAGGCCAGTGTTGCAGAGCATGGTTGAATTAAATAGGGTTCAAAGTGGGGCTCTGGGGTGTTCCCATTACAATGTTAGTGCACAGGAGCTATTCAAGCCATTAGACCACCCACCGTTTTAGCAGTGTTACCTAGCCTCCCTGGGCTCTGTAATTACTCTTGTCACGTTACTGAGGATAACATAGAAATATTGCAAGCATTTACCTTGAACTTGGAGTGTTGAGGCTTATGTAAGGGGAGGGGGAAAGGGCTACACAGAGACTAAAATGAAGGGTGTATTCTTATCCCACTTGTGCTAGTTTTATACTGGTTTTCCCTCTGCTGAAATAATTCCTCTTGATTGTTGATGTAATGGGTTCAGAAACTGGCTTGTGTTTGTGAAACATCTTTGCCTGCCTAAAAGAGGTGTGTATTTTGAGGAAAGCAGCAGCCTGGAATTGGCATTTGCTTCAGATAATTTTTTTTTTTTTCCTTCCCCTCGTATGGTGAAAGGCCAGCATCATGTGAAGAAGAGCGAAAGCTTTGTTTCTGTGATCAGGGCATCAGATAGACAATTGTGTTCTCTCAGGTGCCTTTCCCATGGGGATGTTCTCCAAGAACTGATGATGGCAGAGGTGTGCTGTCACACCCTCTGCTGCAGGCTGCTGGAGATGGGGAGCTAGACTTGCTACTGTGTGAGACCTTTCATGCTCCTGCCTCCAGGAACAGGAGGGAAGGGGGAACTGTAATATAACTGTGGTAACTCTGGTGACAGAGGTAATCCCAGATCTGCTTTTGCTGCACAGCTCAGGAGGTCTCATACAGCCAGCTAAGAAGGGTTGGGTACCAGGAGGGTTTGCTTTTAACCTCTGCCCTGCAGCACAGGAGCTATTGAATTGACGGTTTTCTTGGTGTTTTTGACTTCAATGTAATGCTTTTGGGTGAAAGGTAATGTGGAAGAACAGCAGCAGCAGGAAAATATGAAAAACCCCAAGAAGAATACCCTGAGATGAAGATTAGCTGGGAGGAGAGGGGGCCTTGGCAGATGGGGCTCCCACATCGAGCATTAGCACCTGACGGTCCTCCTGATCTGATGCTAACAGAAAGCACAGCAATGTTTATTTTAATCTCTGGCAAACATCTATGCATTGAGTAAGAATGAAAAGTTGATCTCATGCTGGGGAGGAGTTTAGGAAAAATGAGTACGTGCTACTCTGCTGTTCTTCAGGCAGCGCTGGCCAGTCGCTCCAGTGGGTGATGCTGGGCACAGCAGGAGTGGTCCCGGTCTCTCGTAGGCTGTGGGTGCTGAAGTGGGCACAGCTCTGAGCCCCTCTGCAGCCTGATCTGTGGTCTGCATGCTCTGTGTCAGAAGAACCTTTAAGAGGGCTGAGATGTGGTTGTCTCTGACACCCAGGGTGGGATACTATCACTGAGAAGGTAGTGCTGACTTGTGGGTCTGTGTTTGTGCTGCTGGGATGGCACTTCTAGTTAGACATTAATAATGTTTATTCCACAACAAAACCAAAGCAGCCTAATCATTGTTCTCTAATAAAGGAAACAGGAGTTTTTATGTTATTTCCACAGCCCATTGTGGAGAGGCCCGTGGAGAGAGACTAGGTAGGAGTAGATACCCCAACCCTGGGGAATTATCTCCCCATAGTGGTAAACTGGATGTCAATTTTTTTTTTTACTGCATGACTTCTACTGTTGCTGCTACATGCCCTAATGAAGAGCATTTTTTTTCCTCTGTATCTTGGATATCGTACCTCAGTATATAGGTTAACAAAAATCCCTGTTTTATTGGAAAATATTACAAATTACTCTAGATATTCCTTTGATGATGTTGCGTCTGTACTTTCTGTTGTTCAGGTTACCTCCATTGGTAGTATCTCATGCCTTCTCCAGTCAGATCACTTACAAATATGTGTTGGTTTTAACTGTTTAGAACATGAAATCATATAATGCAGGATCTATTTATCTATTATATTGCATTATCTATTATAATGCATATAATTTATTCCTCTGTCTTGTGATCATCTGTTACCTAGACTAGCAGACAACAAAGAAAAAAGTGGTAGAACCCATCTATTATGTGTCACTGTATGTATGTATAGCACCTAGCACAGTTGGGAGTATATATTATTGACACTGCTATGGTGTGAAGGGACCTTATTGCTCTAGGCACTAGGCAGACAAGCAAAATATGGTGCCTTCCCAAAGAGCTTATGAACAAAATGTAGTTAATGATCCATAGATCTTTGCAGCAGAATCCTGTAGGGGACCAGTGGATCAAAGCTGCATAAAAAAGAAGATGACACATAGAATAAGGACACAAATTTATCCTACTGATGCTATTGGGGAGGTCTGTGTTATACATGTGCAGAGGTGTGAGGAAGGCCATATTTTAGATTATTTGGGAAGAAACTCCTCGTGTGAATAAGAGGGCTTAAAACCATGAAGTCAAGGTCTAGATAAAGGCCCTTTACAGGAAGAATGGCCCAAAGTGACTGGTAAGAGATAGCAAGGGTTGCTTCAGAGAAGACTATCAGAGTATTTCTACCCATGCTAAACTTCCACAACCATAAAGACAAGTCAGCCAGAGGCTGGGACTTTTGGTGGATCAGAGACAGTTTGGGAAGTTACACTGCTAGACCTGAGTGTACGCATTGTGCCATCATGTTGCAGCAAGGAGAGGCAGTGAAGGCCCAGGCAATCCTCCTTCCTAGAAAGTGGAATTGGGAAGAGGCAGGATAGAAAGCAAGTGATAATGAGGATGCAGTGGAAGTGATTAAGGAGGACCGGTGTCACGGAGTCTAAGGGTGGACAAGACTTCAAGAAGAGAAATGCAGATTTGTCATTGTGCAGGTGCTGATGAGGGCTCAAGGCTGAGGATGGGAAGATTGAAATTCATATTTCCACAGGAAAGGTGTTCCAAGAGTCAGACTGTAACCTTTCAAACTGACAGAGTGAAGGAGGGGGTTGCAAGATGATGAAACCACACAATCTTTGCCTGTATTTTGGGGAAAAAAGTGCTGCAGTTGCATGGAAAGAAATGTGTGGAGGGAAGGCTGAAGGAGTGTCAAAAACTCCAAGAAAAGATCTGAAACTGTGGGAAGTAAGGCTCACTTACCCCGGAGGAGCAAAGCTGGCCCTAGAGGAAATGACAAAGCAAGGGAGCGAGCATGGAGACAAAACCAAAAAATGCTGGTCACAAAGATGTGGACAGGCTGCCTTTGGAGAACATGTGGTGAAGGTGGCCAGCAAGTAAGGAAAGGAGGACAATGGAGCTGTGACCAGGGCAAAGAGATTGAGTTAAAGCAGAAAACAGCTTGTAACTAAATGAAAATAAATATTTGGTGTTTGGCTTTCTTTTCTCCCAGATTTTACCTACAATTTTTGTAGGAAGTACTGTTGAGAAACAGTAGTAATTTCAGTGGGTAAGGAAACAGTTCAACATTTGGTGGTAATTTCATGGCAGAATTTGGCTGTAAAAGTTCAACCTGCATTTCTCATTTTAGCATGAATGTACGAATTTCTTCATATGAATAGGGCAGAGCTTAACACTTAAATAGGCACAGAAAGCAGGGACTGGAGACTAAAAATGCAGATTAAATAGATTCAATATGAATCAAATGGATTCAGATGTGAAATCTGCAAATGCAATCTACTGCAGTGTAAATCAGGTTTATTTCAAGTTCCCAAGTTTGAACTGCACCTGAAAAAGCTTAGCCTAAATAGAAATATGCATCTGTGCAAAGCTTCTTGCCAGAGTTTAAAAATTAATTTTAAGTTAAATTAGTGCAGCTTTTAGTTATAAACAAAAGATGTATGTTGAAGTGGAAACTGAACTCAGATTTATGGGCTTCCAGTAGAACGCACATACTGCAAGCCTGCAGCTTACAGCAGGAAAATCAGTGCAACAGTGGCAGATGCACAGCACAGGGCATAGGGTGGTGTTAATTTTTGATCTTTGTCATGGAATATCCTACTGTAAAAACTGCAGATGGGGGGGGGGGTGAGGAGATGGGGGGGAGCCAAGAGGAGACTCTCTCTAGCCCTAGGTTAGTGGTGAAGTGTTTATATTGTAGTACTTTGGGGACCCGAGTGTTCCATACCTTACAGATTGTTGGTCTATAAATGGATGAATTTCCTTGTCATTCTTTCCTTTCCTCTCGTCATGGTGTGGAAAACCATGACTAGAAACATCACCTGCGTCTGTGAATTGCTTTTTTTTTTTTCTTCCCCTGCGGGCTGTGGATGCTCAGATCTTTCCACTGTGAAGTCAAGAGCTGATAATCCTCTGCAGGGTCATCGGAGCTGCTGAGGTGCCAGACTTTGGCTGCTCCTTTGGTTCCCATGAGCGCAGGTGCCCGTTCCTCTTGCTGTAGGGGATGCTCTACTTGCACAGCCTTAATCAGCAGCACGTTATGGTTTTGGCCAGTGCAGTTTATGGTGGTGACATAGTATATTTATTTTTAATGTGGAATTGGCCCGTGCCTGATTGAACAATGTACAAATAAAAGATATGGAAATCAAAACTGGTTTGGCTTGCTGGCCAGCACAGACAAGAATAAAAAAAGAATGCCTGAACAATTCCAGCAGGTAATTCTCTCTCTTTGGTGGGTGCTTAATTAAACTTCCACATCTTGGAGGGAGGAGAGAGCAAGACTTTTCCTAGTAGTATTGCATGCGTTTTGGGAATGACGGCTATAACTTGGAAGCATTAATTCTCATACAAGATGTTCCTCATTGACATTCTGGTTTTATGAATATTAAAATCTTTATCATCTGGTCAACAACTCCTGGTATTCATTTCAGAAAAAGCTAATATTTTCATACTGTTCTGTCGATGGTGATTACAGAGAGACTGCAGGGTTGTGGCATACTGTATAACAAGATCATGAACAAAATGGGAAGCTGGACGTAGTCCTGTACTATAATCAATCTTGCTCAAAACTTTAGGTGAAATAAAAGGACAGTTGTAGCACCTTCACAGGTCTGACCCTGTTGAAAAGCCTCAGAGAGAGACTAAGTATCTCACTATGTAGGCAGGCTGCTTTCAGTATCTATCTCGGAAAGATTTCACTTGATGACAGAATTATTATTAAATCATGTATTTGGTTGCTGGGAGTTACCTCAGACTTGAAATTCAATAGATAATAGGCTTTATGTCGCTGATAAAGTAACTAAATTTGCATACATTATGTCTGAAATAAATGGAATGAGTGAAGGGAATCTCTAGTAAATGTTTTAAAGACCTGTTCTACTATACTTTGGAAACAAGTGAAAAATGAAACATTTCCCAGTGCTTGGCTGAGTGCAATGACATCATGCTTGTTAAAGGGTTTAACTGCAGCAAAATAAATAGTCCAACTGCTCTGTCTCTGCTGGGGTGGAGAAGAACTTTTTGGGTTCTAAATGTGGCTGTGGACAGTACCCAGGGGACACCCTAAGGATCTTGAACTGAGAAGTGTTTGAGGCCCAAATCTGGAATAAATAATAATGTCATTTTCACATTTCTTTTCATATCTATTTTTCTGTTTCAAAGGTACCTACTAATGCAATGTGGCTGGAGTAGTGAGATCACTCTCCCTATCCCTAAGAAAAAAAAAAAAAGATGATGCAAGGATATTAATCATATTAGTTGTAGCAGAGGGCGGCTATCTTCCCCAATACTTTTTCCATGACATAAATAATTTTTCTGGGTGTCTTCAGGGAGGATTAAAAAGTCGACTATTAAAGAGCAAGGAAGATATGGATATTTTGATTTTGTCTTTCCCGCTGTTACTCCTACCCGAGATAAAATGTTAGCAGCAAATTTATCTCTGTTATGTCTTCCATCCAAGTCAGCTTGAGTCTCTGCTTCAGACTGTTCGGTATTTGATAATTTCCATTTATGTCAAAGCTCCAGTTAGCTTCTGACGGTAATAGCTGTCAAGGTGTAAAATACACAGCCTCCATGCAAGTGCTGCTTAATTGGTGAGTAATTCATGGTATAGGCCTTCAGCTGTGATTGCAAATCAAACTGATAACATGAGAAATCACTATAGTGAACACTGAGCCCTTATTATCTTTCAAAAATCGAGAACCTTGCAAGTAGTTTCTCTTGCTAGTGATGGTGGTGGGGGAAAAAGTCTCTGGCCAAGCTTAATCCATTGCAGAATTCAAAGGAATTCGCAGGGAAAATGATTAGATGTTTTGTTTTTCCAGGCATTTCTGTAATGGATTTTTGTCTCGGAATAGAAAATGGAGGTCATATTGAGAAAAGGAAAACGTTTCTTCCTTTTATGTGGTCAAAGGTGGAAGCCTTCCAAATTTGGGAAAATACAGTAATAAATCTGAAACCATCTAGAATTATGTGGTGTTACAAGTGAAGACAGCTCCAAACTTCATTCCTGCAGCAGGAGCAAAACCCAATTCCCCCACCTCAAATCCACTGCTGCCTGAGCTCATCTCCAGCAGCCACTCACACCAGCTCCCTGAGGCTGAGCCGGGCTGCCTGAACCACTGCCTTCCAGGGCATGGCTGCCCACAGCAGGCATTCTCAATACATTTACACCATGAGTCTTACGAACAGCCATTGTCCGTGCTGCAATTAACACCTGGGACAGTCAAATTCAGAGGACTGGGTGGTACCTTGTGGGCTCCTGAATCCCTAGATACAGCAGGTGGCCACATAAGGTGACTTCAAGAGGGGAATTAACATGAAAACTGATCTGGTTTTTCATCTCTGTTGCTCTTCAGAAACCATTCAGGTGCCTCATCTGTCTGACGGTTAAGCAGTGGCTGCTTCCCTTGGTGAGGTCCCCCTCCTTGGTGCCATCCTCAGGCCTGGGAGAGCCCCTTTGCTCTCTGGCAGCCTCTCCTTTACATTCATTTCTCTTTTGCATCTTTAATACTGTCAATTAATTGAATTTTCCCCCCCCCGCCCCCGCTCCCTTGCTTGGGGATTTTCTGCCCATTTTCTCTGTGTTGCCAAGTGGTTCTGTGTTGTAGCTCGTTAACTGCCAGTGTGTTGGTGTTGCATATGGTAAAAAAGTGTAGCTGGCAATGTAGTATCACCTCCGCAAAAGAAAAAGATGTGAAACTGAATTCAGCCCTGAAGCTGCTCCCACAGGGACCGTCCAGGGCAGGACCCCATTAGGGTACGATTAATTAGGGATGCTGCACAGCTGGAGAGCCTGATGCGAGGGGGCTGAGGTTGAGCCAACTTCTGGCTGTGTGTTGAACGTCCTGCTTTGCCGCCAGGGGTTTGAAACGTTGAGGTTAAATGTTGTCGCTGGAAACCCTCTGGGAAATGGGGGGACTCCAGAGAGAGCAGAACAGGTGATGAGGGCGGAAAGTGAGCTCTGCTCCCGAGCTGGTGTGAGGGGCGAGGGGGAGAAGGTTGCTTGCTGCTCAGGAGAAAACGAGCCCCCCAGAAAAGGAGGTTGTTTTCCTCCGTGGGGACCGGGAGGGGAGAGGAGCAGAAGCCTGCGGAGGAGAGGGGCTGGAGGAGGAGGAGGAGGAGGAGGGGGAGGTAGGGTGAGCGGGGCCCAGCCTGGCAGGCGGTGGATGTGCCAGCGCCTCGGGTTGTCGTTTGCACCTCGGTCACGTGTGTGGAAAACATTGCCGCTGTTGTAGCTGGGTACCGCTCGCTGCGCGTGGGTGCAAATGGCAAGGCGAGATGTGGGACGGAGCAGAGCTGGGCCCAGCTGCTTCTGTTTATGCTCCGCGGGAGGGAAGCAGACGTTCGGAGCGACTGTGGCTTGCCGAAAGTCAGCCGGGGGCTGGTGGCCACGGGGAGGCTGGTGAGGACCAGAGCCTTCCTGCTGAGCCTGCCCCTCTCCCCTTACCCGTGGTCAGACTGCGGTGCTTGGCCATGGGGTTCGTTTCACTTGCGACTCTCTGCTCATCTTCATCCCCAGCAGTTCAACCCTCATCCCTCCTCACTGTGCTTTGGAGGCTCTGGCAGAGTTCAGATTCACTTCCCCCCTCTCCTTCCCCTGCTTCTTTTCCATCCTGAAAACAATAGTAAAATTCCTGAAAAGGGGGTGAGCGTGTACCTGCATGCAGGTGTGTTTGGGGAGGGAGGCAGCTGAAACTGAGAAGCGGTGGTGAGAAGAGGCAGCTCAGGGCCTGGTGTGATGGTCTCCTGCTTGCACCAGTGGCTCTTGTGAGGCCATCAAGCCTCTGTGGAAATGAATCGCAAACCCCAATTCCACTGCATTTCTGTTTTCAAGCCACCTTCTGTATTCCTGAGGACCATAAATCTTTATAAAAAGAAAAAAGGAATCCGTTCCCTATAGCAGCTGCAGGAGCTGTGGTCTGAAGATGGTCTTGGTGGTGTCATGGTGGAAGCATGGTGCACCTGGAGCAGATGTGCAAGGAAATAGGGGAGAGACCAGATCTCTCTTGGTTCTGCCTCTCTCTATTTCAAATTTGAATAGGGCACGTGGCTCCTGACACATGTTGTCTAACCAGCTTGGTTTTATGTGCTACTTCAGTCAGGAAATTAATCAGGAAAAAAGATAAGGGAACATTATGCTATTCAGAGTAAATCGCGGCGTTACACAATGCTGCTCCCATTGCCTAGGTAAAGCTGTTTAAGAAAATGGGCTGGCTTGAGGGCTTCCTTCTGATTGTCTAATTAAACTTCCAACCTTTGCAATTATGAAAATAACCATGTGGTTAGAACTACTTGTATATGCTATAGGTAACTCTTGAATTAGCTAGAAAGAGACTAAGACATTTGCCTGAAGATCTTCTTCTGAGATTTCTCCTTTTTTTAATGCACTACAGGTTTTTTCCAAAGATACTTTTCAATGTAGAGTAAGCTCAAACTCATAAATGCAACTGCTGTGATGGCTGAAACTAGAGGTCCACTTGTTGCAACATCCCATTTGCAGCAACGCCCAGTTAAAAAATGCCTCTGAGGAAAGTGCAAGAAAACAGACACAAACCAGTTGAGTCTTTGTAGCCCCAGCAATTAGCTTCCATTTTAAAACCTCTCATTCAGTCATAGCCAAGCAATTGGAAGATAATGCCTTGTGGCAGAGAGTTCCACTGGTTAACTGTGTGCTGTGTTAATGCTTTCTTTTAACTCTTTTCATGTTTTCTGGCCTGCAGTTGTGCTTCCTGTGCTATTATATGACAAGATAAAGTTGTATTTTAGGGTTTGTTTTTTTTGAGTCTGGAAACATTATGTCTATTATTTGTATTATCTGCAATTCCTAATACAGGTAATTCACCTATAATTCCCATATAGTCTCTGTTTATCTCACTTCAGTCAAAGTCAACAAACTCCCTTAGGATGGGTATGTGTCCTAGCCTCATATAATTTTCTATTTCATCGCGGACCTATAAATATTGGAAGCAGCTGCCGGCCTGATCTCCTGGGGTACAGTCCTTCTCAGGTGAAGGTGACTCCATCTTTCACAGTATACCTGTGCACTGTGCAAGCAGCGTGCTCTGCCTGCCATAGCAGTGAAGGTTTTCATTACAGCAAGGCTACAGATGCAAATATTAAAAATCTGGCCTTCAAAGAATTGTCACTTCTCTCTTAACCCCCTGGTTCACCACTGTTGATGACTGTGTCAGATGAAGGACGGGTAGCAGAGGCTGTGTTGTCCTCCAGTACATCAGAAATGGACTTCATGTCACTCAGTGTTTCTTGTCAGGCTCTGTTAGCACCTTATCCTCAGCTTTTGTTGATATAAGTGAGCACATCCCTTTGTTAGCTTGCTTGTGCCTTATAATGTCACCTTTTTTCCTCCTGTTTTATCTGATCCTCTTTATAAAGAAAGCAGAGCTACGTGATGCACAGCTGGATGCACTTTGAGAAATCTGCTGCTGCCTGAGTGCTACCTGTTCGTGTGATCGGAGGGGAGTGCTGAGCTGAAGAATAGAATATGTCTTTTGTGATTGATCTGTCAGGCGGGTTTGATAGCGCGGAAAAAGTAGTAGGTGTTGTACGTATAGAAACGTTCGGGCTTGGACTCTGTTTTCAGTCTGAAATATGAAGTGTGGTTGAAATTTGAAGGGAAAGAGGGACTTTGCATAAGCAAGTGGTAAGCGCAGCTGAGTGGCTTGTCTGATGCGTTCGAGTGATTTTTCGTTCTCTAATGGTGCTGGTTGCAGTGGGGACTGCAGCGTGGTAGCCCGTGGAGGTACTGACAGAAGCAGGGATCTGGTGGTGAAGGTGCGATACATGTGGTATTCAGCCATCACTCAATGCTTCACATTCTTGTGAGAAATCTGCTTTAATCTGGGTCTGGTTCCAACTGGCAGTGCATAACAACAAGGCTTTCCAGCCTTCTCCTCCCCCGGGGTTTCAGTCCTTAAAGATGCAGGTTCTGATAGCATGTTTTTCTTTTGAAGCCAAAATTTAGTGAAAAAATTGACAAGCGCTTACACCCAGCAAAATATTTAACCTCACTGCCAGGCTGGAATTAGCCTTTGAGTTGCTTTCTGCTATTTTGTGGTTAGCAGCACTACAGTGATCAGAAAGCTGCATAGCTACTTTGCTCCTGTGCTCTTTGCGTCCAAGAGCTCCATGAGGTCACCCTGTTGTCACCAGGGCTTCTCTGAGATCTTCCTCTAGTAAGATCATCAGCCATTTCTTTTTCCTTGCAATTTGAAGACCACCTGCTCGTGAGGTCCCAGGAAGCAATAGGTAAGGGATCATGGCCTCTTAGGACACAAGTGTGGTCCTTGCTTTCCACTCTCAAGATGCACGACTTCCATGCAGTGGTGGTGGTCTCAGGACCTGTTTTGTGACTGAGCAGGGCTATGTATGGATCAGAATATGCCCTCCCTGGTTTATTTCAGGGTGACCTTTAGTATTTTAACACCATTTTTCATATATCTGGCAGAGTGAAGATAATGTAGACTAGCAATTACGTGTCTATATGCGTGGTCTATTGCAAGCTGTTTATGCCCCTAGCCACTGAAATGGCCTGTTGTCAGACTTTATTATGTGAAGTGAAAAATATTGGGTAAAAATAGGTTTTATATGCAAAGTTGATGCCTTGCTATCTTTATATGAGGCTAACTCAGGGAAAACCACTTTCTAGCCATAGCAACCAAACCAGGCTCACTTTGCTCCAAAAGGCCAGTTTTTCATGTCCTTTTACAGTTGACATGGTCTATGGTTTTTGTCCTACAAAGGAGCCTCAGCTGTTCTCTCACTGGGTTGTTGTTTTTGTTGTGTAAAGTTGATGCCTTGCTATCTTTATATGAGGCTAACTCAGGGAAAACCACTTTCTAGCCATAGCAACCAAACCAGGCTCACTTTGCTCCAAAAGGCTTTTACAGTTGACATGGTCTATGGTTTTTGTCCTACAAAGGAGCCTCAGCTGTTCTCTCACTGGGTTGTTGTTTTTGTTGTGTGTGGTTTGTGTTTTGTTTTTTTTTTTTTTCTTGTGGACAGTATAAAACAGCTCTTGCCCTTCCCTGAAGACTTCTGACTTCTGTAAGTCCCTCTTAAGATATTTATCTCTATCGCTATAAAAAATGCAGTCTTGGTGTCTTTAAAACCCTATCTAGTATCAAGAAGCTCTTGGTAAGCTGAATGTAGGAGCAAGTCTGCTTTGTGCTGGCACCTCCAAGTAGGCCCGATGGCAGTGATACTGGCCATCACACCCCAATCTATCCAAGGGTGAAGGGATGAGGTTTTGGAAGGTTTTATGGGATCCCTTTGTTCAGAGTCTTGCGTTCCAGAGCCACAGTGAGCATCATAGTGCTCAACCCACATTGCCTTGTGTGCACAGGGGCTGAACACGGCCCCCGCTACCAAGCATCAACTTTGGTGTGGCTGAGCTCTGACAGCACAAGGATTTTGGTATTTTGCCGTTTGCAAATCAGCGAAGCTCAGTTCTTTGCTGGTGTAGGACTTAAAAATCAGGTGGTAGTGATCTGAGTTTCTGGGCAGAGAGACTCCAGGTGACCTCTGTCCAGTCCTCCTGAGCCTCTACATATATTATTTTTGCACACGCTGCTCGGCTTTCTCCAAAGAGAAACCATAGGCACCAGCTGTCTAAAGCACACTTGATTTAGGTTATTTTTCCATTTACTTTAATCATATTCTCAACCCATTTAAAAAACAGACAAATGTGTAATCCTTGGGGCAGACCCAGTTCGCCTGTGGGAGAAATAGTTATTTTAAATAAAAGCAGTCTGATTTTTTTCTGGAGGTGATGAAGACCCGCAATTCTGATTGACTAGTTCACCAATAGATAAAAATCAAAATATCATCAAACTTATCTATTTACAAATTGTCCAGGAGCAGATTGTGAAATTGTCAGGTTTGTCATGTAAAGTTATTCACTAATTTCTTCAGGGAATAATTAGATCATTAGACAAATATGCCATAGGCAATCTGTGTGGGAACTTGTGTAATTAACCAATCCAAAATGAGTGATAAATTGTATATCGGTAATTTTCACACTTAGCAATTTAAGATGTGTTAAGTAGTTTTGTCATCAAGTTAAGGAACAGAAACAATACATTGTGACTTATATAACTAATTAGCATTCCCGATTTTACAAACACAAACAATTTGGAATTTACCTTGGGCGACAGTTTGCTCATGTGAGGTAGGAGAATATTCATGAGCGCAGAACTTTGCACTCACTTTTTGCAAATGCTTGAACGTTAAAGAGGTCATAAATCTGGTTAATCAGAAATTTGCCTTTCATTTCTAACAAATGTTCATGGTATGTTACTAAGAAAAAAAAATATCTCTTTTCTTTCCCTGATATTGGCTCAGCTTCTTGTAAAATCCTCTTGACAGCACTTACTGAATCAGAATTGTGTTGTACTGAGGAATGGGCCTGTGCATGTTTTTTAAAGCACTGGGTGATTCCTTTGTTCACCAAATTGCTGAATTTATGGTGCAATGTCAAATTATGACTTTCATTGTAAACGAACTAAGGGTGGGGAGGGGGGAGCAGGTTGGAAATGGAAGGATGTAGCAATTGGGAAAGGTTCAATTGAGAATGGATGGAAGCTATTGGGAGAGGTTAAACTGTGGCCACAAGTAGACAAAGGGGGCACGAGGCTCATTACGGAGTGGAAAGGCTGTGATATAGCCAGGAGAGGTGTCATACCATAAAGTGGTAGAGGTTTGGGGTGAATATCAAAAAAGAAGAAAGCTCCAGATGCTGCAATCCATTTAAGACCATAGTATAGCCACCTTAAAGTGGGATATGTGATAGTAAACTGGGGAAAACAAAAGATCTTACTGAAAGTTAAATATATATATTTGCATGCATTTATTTTATATGTATATATGTGCACATACTAAGCAAAGGAAGATGGAGCAGATGACCTCATGGTCCTCTTCCACACCTGAAGTCATGGTCCACAAACCCCATGACTCTGCAAGTGTGTTAGGCACAAAACCCTAAACTGTTCTCTCATCCTTTCCTTCTCTGCAGCATCTTTTAGGTATAGAGTGAGCTCATCAGTATAATATTAGGTCAAGCACCATGCAACACTATGTATATATAACAAGGCTGTGGTGTGTGCAATCCAGGGCTACTGATGATATCAAGGTCTCTGGAAAGAACAAGCAGCTGTCTGCTTTTATACATTATGCTGATACTACAGGAACTGTGAATGGTCTCTGGTTTGCTCAGAACAAGTAATTAAACACAGACAAATCAGTAACACTGTCCAGTTGCATCAAGACACCAAAAAAATCCACAAACCCACCTGACTTGAACCTTTCAAAGGTCAGTGGCTTGGATTCTCATTTTCTGCTTGAAAAAGATGAGTTAGAGTGCCAGGATGCTTTTAGAATGAAGAGTGTGTTGTATAGCCCATTAAAAATAAAAATTAAAAAAAAATAAATAATCCTCTGCACCACTGGAGAGTCAGCAGAGGGAGTGCGAGTTAGGAAGCCCCTCTTTGAATATTTGAATGGCTGCAATGCAGGAGGAGGGAAGTAAACAAAGACATGTGTGAGCTAGAATTGTGGGAAAGAAATAGACATAAAATAAAATCTTGATGATAAAGTTAAGGTGACAGCAGCAACACCCCTTGATGAAAGTTGTGATACCCCTGCCCTTGGAGGCATGTGAGCTGGATTGAATACGCGCTAGAAAATGTAATAAATTTCTTGAGGTTGCCTAAGCGCAAAATCACTCCCGTGATTTTAATTATTATTCTTGTAATATTTTGTGCTCACACCCTCTAGTCCATCAAATTATAGTTACATTAAAATCCTTTGCTTTTCTATATTTTGACTCTTGAGTTTCTACTGAAACGATATTGAGTCTCAATATTACTGAGATGGTTGTGGAGTCAAGCTTGAATTGTGATCCGAGTGCATTTAATGTGTGAAAAAGCCATAAGGCAAATAACAAGATTCTCAGGGCTTGAAAAGTCATGATGGTGCTTAAACACTTTGAGCTGGCAATGCTAGCACTACTTAAAATGACATTTAATGAGAGTGCATTTCTGGGCAACTCCGCAGAATCTATTTTACTTCTGCATCTTGCAGGGCTTTTCTTTTCAGTTACAGAGAAAATATGCAATAACAAAGCTTGAAATGGTGTTTTCACATTTGTGTTTAATTTATCTGTTCCAAGAGTACACACTTATTCCCTAGAGCTTATTTTTTTCATGCAGTTCAGGGTTTTTGGTTCAGCCATGGCTATAGCTGATCAGGTCTGAGACCAACCATTATTTTGACTATGTTTTAGAAGGGTGACCACTAATGGCCTTAAAATTTAAACCAAGCTGTAGTTTTAATTAGGGAAAAACTTCTGTTTCTCAATCCTAGAGGTAAGAAGCAATGCCACACTAGCTGGATGATATTTTAAATAATTGAATGTGGTTTTTTCTTGTCTGGTGCTTCAGAAATACATACCATGACCTTTTTTTACTTTCCAAAAAATCTGCATCTATGTTGAAGATAGAAATTAAGATAAGCGGTTATATAGGAGATACTTGTGGGCTACTTAAATTTTTGCTCAGTTTTGAATACTCTTCTTTATCTGTATAGTAATTTACTTTGAAGTACATGCTCAGAAATAAATGCTCCTTGAGATTGAGGGGGAAATGATGCTGAAAATCTTGGGGTATTTTTGTTTGTTTGTTGTATGGTGTGTGTTGTTGGTTTCTTTTGGGTTTTTTTGTTGTTGTTGTTCTGTGGTTTATTTTTTTTTTCTTAAAAAGCACAACAAAAGTGTATAAGGTCCACTCTACTTTTGCCTGCTGAAAAATCACTCTTTGTAGGACGTAAAGGTGTGGCTTTTAAATGTATCTCTCTCATACGGGCTATTGTGCTAGCAACCCCTCATGCATTTTCAGTTATTTTCTATCCAGTATTATGTTACCCAGTTTATTTTCAGAGGTTTGCTTTTTTTTTTTGGGTTTGCTTTTTTTTTTCTTCCCCCCTTCCTAAACTTCTGTCAATGTGTTATGGTAATGCAGCTCTGCTTTCCACTCATGAGGTGCCTGCATTCATTGGTGGGTGATACGAATAAGTAAAACCTGTCTCTTAGTGCGCATTCACAAGAGTGTTGAACTGAGATTACACTGACATCTGAAATTCTGGCAGTTTGTAACTCCAAGTGCTTACACTTTGTAAATCTCAATCGCGTCCTTAATGTAGATTTTGTTTCGTTTCTTGCTAAAGAGTAAAATATGTAAATTTAGAAGAGACTGTCACTCTCCCCCTTGGTCTTTGAGTGATTTAAGTCATTCCTTTGTCAACCGATTTAATGTGTTTTTGCAGCGATAATGTCTGCTTAGTCTCCAACATCTGTGCGCTGGACAGAAACTGAGATTCCTAGATGTGTCTTGGGTGCACTGTGTCTTCACCGTCGCGCAATGACATGTAGGTAAAACACATGGCTTTATGCAACAAGTACAAATGAGGCTGATTTGAACTGAGCATTGTTTGAAAGCTATGATGAAAGAAACTAGCATCAGGCACAGGCTTATTTGATTTTATCGAAACTGTCCTCTTACTTGAAGAAACTGGAAGTGAAGTGAGTCTGCGGTGCCATGACTGGCTCTGGTGCTGCCGACTCCTGGGGAAGGTCAGATGTGGGTGAGAGTGGCATGACTCAGGGCTCTTTCTGGCATGGGTTGAGTCACAGGGCCAAGTTCATGTGCCTTTCTGTTGCTTGCAAAATCTGAAATCTGTGACTATGGCCTCTCCTAAGACAAGACTGAACCATGTCCTGGATGAGCAGAGCAGAAATCTGTGAAGAATCAAATGTTTTCTTCTGATTCGTCCGAACATCTTGCTGGTGGTTGCCCCCATTGAGACTGCAGGACACTTTTGGTTTGTTCATGGGTTGAGTTTTGCTACAGCTATGGCTCTCATAACTGAGCATGATCTGTTTCTCACTTTCATGCTTTTTCCACAGATATCCGCCACCTTCTTGTCCACCCTACGTGTGTGCATTTAAAAGAGTTTTTTTTTTTTTTTTATCAGCTGAATCAGCCTGGATGTTAGTGTGTGCTGCAGGGTGCCTGTGAATATGGCTTTTTGACTTGAAGCAGAAGGAACCAGAAGGAGTTATATCCATGCCTCTGACCCTGAAAGAGCCCAGAGGCTAAGCAGGTACCTGAGATACAGTTGTAACCCACAGAAGACTGGGGTTTTTTTCTGCCTTGTTGTTTAGTGAGGCTTGAGTTAACATTGCCGCAAGGGTCTTTCTCTGGTCTAGACCTTGGAAACAAAAACTGTTCCCCAGCAGAGAGCTGATGAGCCTCAACATGTCAAACCAATGACTACCATTTGCCCTCATACAGCATCACCTGCTAAGTAAGGAAGGGAAAGTTCCAGCTACAAAATTATATGGTTATACAAATACAAAATACTTCTTACAAAAGAAGAATATCATGCCAAAATAAACCACTGCTCTCTGTAGCGGGGAAATGGAGCAGCTGCTCTTGGGCAAGATGAGGGGTGTAACCATAGATGCCAGAAGTCAGCCTCCGTGCCGGAGAGCAGCGATGGAGCAAGATGGTTTCTGTTGCGCAAAGCGTATGGTCTTTGGGTAGCAGAGCCCTATACTTATTTAATCTCACGCCTTCCTGAGGAGAGATTGTGAGATGCGGCTGTGTTTGCTTTGCAGGCTTTCTGAGATGGCTGGTTTCATGACACTGGTGCGGCCGGTGGCCACTGTAGGAGGAAAAGGGAGAGGGACTGGTGGTGGTGGTGTCAACTCTGCCTGCAGTAGTGGTTTACAGAAGTACGGCCATGGTTTTCTGAGCTGTGACCGAGGTGGTGATGGAGCAGAGAGCTAAGACAGGCTATGGTTGCCGGTGGGGTCCAGAGCTCTGCTCACTGTGGTGGGGTTTGGCTTTGGGCTGTGTCCAGCCAGTTTCTTCTGGTGTCCCCTGTGACTGTCTTTGCTCAGTCACTTAAAGGGCATAAAAATAATTACAATTTTTATATAGGATGTGAAGTAGGTAGCACCGCTGACAATGTAAATGCAACAGTCACAGACCTTTTGACTTCTCCATTCAATGTCTCCCTGTAAAAAAGTACTTTGACCCAACTGAAATGGACTTAATTCTTCTTCTTCTGAGTAGAAAATTGTCACAAGCAAAATTTGCTTCTGGCCAAATCAATATGTTTCATTTCTTGTTATCTGAGCCTTCTATCATTTTTTATTAAAAAAGAAAAGAAAAACACATCTCAAATTAAAGCTCATTTTGCTGTTTAAATCTTCCCCCAACCCCAGAACTTTTTTAAAAGCCTGAGAGAAGCAGTTTGACTTGCAGAAGTTGTTCTCAATTCTTTCAATATACAGATCTAAGTTTGATGTGCAGTATCAAGCCCCGTTGATCTGAAATAAATTGATAAATAAAATAATTGTCAAGAATGTTTCCAAGCCTTCCCCACGTAGACTTCTGAATGCCAGCTGCATTTGGTTCTTATTCTTAGGATTTCTCCATATTGTAACAGGGTTAAGCCTTAAAAATGAGAGCTGACACCTTGAAGACCAACATCATCATCTATGTAAGCCTAGGCCAAAAGACAGTTGCAAGATCACTGACTTGTGTAACAATACATTTTCTTGTGTTTGAATAATAAAAATGCTGCAATTACTTTTAATTAACTTAAGCAAACCAAATTTTCAGGGATGCTCTACTTTTCTTTCCCAAATGAGAAGTGGGCCAGCAGAATTTCATTTAATTGGTAGCATTTTGTTTTTAAGTTACTGCAGGTCACCTTACTGGTTGGACCTCATATTGTGTTTGGACCCAATGGTGGGTGGATATTCTGATCCTCTATACCGGAGGCTCTTGTAGTGGTGATGCCACCAGCACACCCACAGTCATCCCCAAGGGGACTGGGTGGGATGAATGCTCTTGTGTGCTTTTTGCAGCACACAACCAAAGCAAAGATGCATGAGCTGTACTCTCACTTCTGGTGTCTTTGGGTCCTACTGCCTAGAAGTGAAGAAATATCCAAGAGTGGAAGAACCTCCTGGATCTCTGTGCTGTTTTATCTTCAAGACTTGTGTGTTGGCTAAGTGGTTCTGTCTCTTGATCAGACCACGCAAGCTATGCCTTATGGTTTCAGGTGTAAAGTTAAACAGTGCAAGAGGAAATACTGATGGCAAAGCGTTTGGTTAGTGTGCACATAAAAGCAATGTATTTGCCAAATATGTCGTACAAATTGTTTCTTGAGCTCTGGCCTCGGCTGAGCACGAGCAGTTGTCTTTGGAAACTGAATTTGGAAACCCCCCTGGTGCCTGCAGTCACCCACAGAATTCTGAATATTTTGCCAGCGCAGTCCCTTTTGCTGCAGAAAGCTCAGAGGGGAGCGGGTGCGACAATCCGGGTATGTCAGCACTCCCTGCTGCTTACACTGAAGAAAACTGCTTGAGGTTGACTATAGCAAGTCTGCTGTGTGATCTGTAGGGCAGCCATCTGGGTCATCTCTCTCTGTTCCTCTCCTTCACCCAGTAGCTTGTACTTTTCCAAGAGTCCATGAGCTGTCTGCCCACGGGTTTGGAGGGATCAGGTTTTGCTTATCCTTCCTACTGGATTGGTGCAGGTGAAACCCTAGGTATGGTATTTAGCCTGTCTGCAATATCAGCCTCAAGGTCTACGGTGGAGTTTGAAAATAGGTAGAGTATGTAGCTGTTTGTTGATTTAAAGACTCTTAAAAAAGAAAAAGGGGGAGAAAAAAAGCCCCACCCTTGTAATTATTTATTTCTTGGCACTTCTTTCAGTCTGAGTTGGACCAGTGCTGCTTCATTGATCCATGTGAAGATTGTTGAGCCATATAAAGACCCTGCTGTCATATTCCTGTCAGATATTCTGTCGTGTTCCTGCCCAACTAGTAAAATGTCATGAATAACACAGCCTTTCCTACACAGAATAGCCTTGGGCAAATGCACTCTACTGGTGCCTAACAGCCCATGGGATCTAATCTCTGCTCCCTTACCGACTGTTCGTAACCTTTCTGTGCACTTCAAGACTTTTCAGACTAATCCTTTTGCATATAATCATAGCAAACAAGAATTTGGGAAGGGTGCATGCTCCAGGGCTGGGTCTGGGGAACCAGGGGTCTGCTATGGTAAACCTACATTTCAGCCACTTTTCCACAGTATTTTCCAGAAGCAAAGTGCTTGTGATGACTGAACCACAGTGAAAGGTTTACTGTGTTGTTGCTGATTTGCCAGTAAGAATAATCCTTTAGTTTAACTTGCTATGGACTGTGCTTTGAGATTTTGGAAGACCCTCTGTGTGTGATCCCTATGGAGCTTTATTATACATGGCTGTCCTTTTTGGATGACACTGCCCTGCATACTGAGATCCAAGGAGAAGCTAGCAGAGGGATACCTGACACTTGGTAGCAGTGCGGTAGTTTCCAAATAACTGTGGATTTCTGCAGTCTGCCAGTGCTGGTTGATACACCTGGAGAGCAACATGCCTTTTCTGAGCTGCAGAGGGAGAGGCTTATTCTGTGGAGGTCATGATTTGGCATTTTCCATGGGATGGTCCACTTGGGGGCATGTTTGCCAAAAGTCCTGTGAGGTCCTGGAATAATTACTATTATGGAGATAATTTTAGAGTGAAGCAGGTGTTGTGAGGTGACATTTGAGGTTGGGTGGAGTTGAGATGCCTGATTAATTGCTATAGTTAATTAAATCCACCTCTGAACGTGGAGAGAGGTGGAGATGCTGGCTGAAGAGACAGGGGAGTACAGCAAATGCAGCATTGCAAACTGTGCTCAGGTGAGGTCCAAAATGTTGGAGCATGCGTGATGTTGGTGTGTTCTTCCAGAGGCAAAGCGCTCTCCAAGATCCAGTGGTAATTGGTCCTGGATACCTCATGGGATGGCATTAAGCTTCAGATCTTTTTGTACGTGTGACTCCAACTCAGTTTAGTAGTGGCTGTAGGAAAATGAGTAGAGTCAATGGGTGCCTGGTGGCTGCTCTTTGCGGTGTGGTATGGCACCATGTTGCAAACCAAACTCACTGCTGTGAGCTGTGGCACTCAGCAGAGCTCAAAGCTGCAGACACTGAACTTGTGCTCTCATCTCCCACAAGAAATCCAGCCCTGCAGGTCAGGGATGGGCTGAGGTGGCCTGGCAGCGAAGGTGCCTGTAGATAAAGAGATGGCATTTTTCATCAGCTCTGCTAAAATGATTCCTTTCAGCCTGTGATAATTCTCTGAAGTATTTTTACAGCTACACTTTAGAGAGATGCAGATCAGGTGATTTGTGTGTCTGCAACTAACGACCTTTGCACTGGAGCCACACCAGGAGCAGTACAGATACCGTCAGCTCTGCTGTTGAGCTGAATGCAGGTCCTCCGGTGGCAGGAGCCCCGGTGGCCTGCCCTGCTCTCCCTGGGGCAAGGAAGAGGCACCTTGTGATTAAAGCAGGGCTGGACTCGGGGACCACCTGTAACTCACAGTTCTGCCCAGAATTGTCTCTGTGGCCTGGGGCTGACCACCTAGATGAGTGACCTGCTGGTGTGGTTGCTCCCAGACCTATTTCAGACTAGGTGAGCTGTGCTAGCCAAGAACATTTGCTTGAGTGGTGGCGGTGGATGGACCTGGGGTGTTGGTGTGAGCAGCTCAGCCGGCTGGGCTGGAGAGAAGGTGGATACTGCTGGGTTTGGGAGGACTCAAGTTCACATCTGCGAACAGGGAGATGCCACTTCCTTTCTCTCCCCTCCCCTCAATAAACAAACAAATCCCCCAAGCTATTAGTTAGTTCAGTGAATTACACCTGGGATTAACCTGTGTTCTTGGATTCTCTGATCTTTGTGCAAGGCAAACAGGAGGGCTGAGGTCATCCCCAGGAGCTGGGAGTGAAGGACTGCTGTGCTATGTGGCATACTCCAAGGGCAATGAAAGACTTTGCATTATTCCTCACTTGTGTAGCAACTCTGAAAGTACCAGGAAGCTTGCCCTGGTTTCTCGGTATGCTGTAATCCCACGGAGGTGTTTGCGATAGCAGCTTTGATTGTGTGGTACCTCTGACCTCTACAGACCGGGGCGCTGGAACAGACTCAGCCTAGGATGGCTCCACTGGTCGAGGGGAGAGGTCAGACAGCCTGGGGACAGACGGAGGAAAAATGTTCACTGGGACAACTGGCGTCTGGACTGATATGCTTTCTTTAGTCTTGGAAAAGGTTCAGCAGGCTTAGCTTCTCTTGAGACAAGCACTCCTTAGAAAAATAAGTTCAACCACGGGAAAGTGCCCAGACATCACATTTTCAAAACAGAATGTTTCCATTTGCTTTCATGCATTCACAATGTTTTAGTCAGGCTGTCTGAAACTGTAACTGTGCTGTTACAGCAGGAGACTTGGGGACTCTCTGTCTTACTGTATAATCCCCATGTTTGCTCTAGGTATGTCTTAGGAAACAGCCAGAGGCTGGGGTCCCTTTCATGAATCGCTTACTGGTCTAAATGACAGATGTGATAAATGAGGATATAACAGACATCAGAAAAGGGCGGAGCAGGATATTACAGCTTGTGGATTCATGGTTTCTGAGTTTAGATGCACCTATATTTTATTGGGTCCTCTGTTTATACCAACATGGGAGGCCAGATTCTCATGCCATGTGAACGACGAGCTCAGCGCAGGGCTTGCTCTTTGATGTTTGTAGGCAAAGGGATTTCTCAGGAGCAGTTTGAATGAGGTGAGGGGCTGATGTGTGCTGACTAGAGCTTGGAAAGCTGTTCCAAGCATGAGAGAAGGTGTGGGAGATGGTGCAGAAATGCCTCTGTGATGAGGGAATGAAGGGGAATGCAAGGTCAGTGCTGCAGGACTCGCTGGGGGGTGGGTCGGGTCACATGCGGGACCGTGGGCAAATCCATTAACTGCTCTGTGCTTAAGCTTTACCGCTGTAAAGCAGGGCTGGTAATGCAATATACTTGGCTCCTGTGGTAACTCACAGTTGATAACAGAGATGTCCAGAGTAAACACAGCTAAGCCTGGATCTGGGTATGCATTTGGGTTTGTGCTGTTCTTTCTTCTCGATGCTTTTAGAAATCCTGCCAAAGTCAAGGGGCTATGAGAAACCGAGCTTTCTATCAGCATCCGGAGACTGAAATCCCAGCAGAAGTCCAGTTATTGTATTATTCTACTTCATTAAGTACCTCCTTGAGGGGTTAAAGTAGCCTGTGAAAATGTGTTATCACAAGCAGTGGAGTGTCTTACAGCCTTTTGGGAAAAGGAAAGATATGCTATCTGTGCACTTCAAAACCCATTCGTAGTGGCAGCCACGTAGGTTGCACCCCCTTCCCCCCAGCTCTCCCCTCATCACACTACCTGGGCACTTCAGATATTGCAGATAACTCTGCTCCACAGAAGGAGTGTCTCTCATGTAATGTGTGTTTAGTACTGGCTGGAAGAGAGCCTCACAGCAACTTGTACAGCTTTAGCCCTGGACCTATGTAGGTCACAACTTCAATACTGGTTGAATGAGAATATTATTCTGTTGCCCAGGTAGCCATAGAGGGGAAAAATAATTTCAAAGTCTTGCATCCATGTAGAAAGCTGGGTTTTGTACTGACTGCTTTACTGCTGCTGGGATGTGTACGGGTCAGTGCACGCTGGGCTGTATGCTGTCCTTTCCTGGTGGTTCCTGTCCTGAAAAGAGTGCTGCTTCAAGTCACCATTTTCCATGGAGTTCCAAGCACTAAATGCAGGGAACTTCTTTTCAGGACAATGGAAAGTTTAAATGTGAGTGCAGGAGTTTGTGGGGTAATAGATCCTGTCCTGTCAGATTCGATACCAGAGAGTATAAAATGTTAGATAATTCATCAGCTGTTGGGATTAGCTAACTTAATTAAGGTACGGTTTTGCCGAAAAACGTGCATTAAGACAGGAGTAATGCCATTACTGAATACCATGCAGCAACACGTAGATGTCTTTTCTAAAACAATAGAAGAATAAACACATCAAAATGGATAAATCTCTTCACATATTGCTAGAGATGATCAAATAATTTATGGCAAAATCTAGCTTTGGTTTTTTTTCTGCTTTTAAATCCTTCATAATCCGGTCCTTGCTTCTCTTTGTGACTTGTTGGTGTTTGCCAAATTGCTTCTGAACAATTTTCAGCTGACAAGTTGTTCATGAGGCCTCTGCTCTGTAGCTAGCTGGTATTTGTTCATGATGTGCTTGACTGGCTGCTGAAGTCAGTCCACACTCTCTCTTTGAGTGAATGGCTTAAACTTTGTGAGCACAGTGAAATAATGGAGCAATACACACTTAAACTGCATCATTTGATAATTCATATTTAAGTCAAGAAATCTTTGAATTTGGGACTGCTTTCATAGGCAGTGATCCAGGCAATCCGAAAATGGAATAGTATGACTGGGCTGGTAGCAGCAGACAGATTTCATTGACTTTCCCTTCCCCCTTCCCCAGTTCTTTGTATTATTTATCCTGATAAAAAAAAGTATTTGAGTTTCTAGTTCTTGTTCTTAGTGGGGTGCAAGGTGTCTGAGCCTGATGGCTGACCTTTCTGCTGCACGTTCCTGCACGGATTGGAGTTGGCTGCTCTCTTCCTGCCTGTACCACTAAAGTAGCACCACTTGGTCTCCCCTGGCCGTAGGGCTGGTCCCCTCTTTGCAGGCTTGTCTTGGAAGGAGTGGAGGTGGCCTGAAACAGATTGAATTAGCAGAGAAGTACAGTGGATAACTGGGATGCTTATGCTTGAGCTGGGTCCCTGGCATCCTTGAACGCTGTAGGTGTAACCTGTGTGACTTATGCTTGATGGAGAAGTATTACTGAGGGAGGAATATCATTATTTGGGAGCTGGCTTAATAACAGACTTTTTCTTTTTTTCTTTTTTTTTTAATTGACAAAAGCAATTGGGTAAACTAGAAAACATTGTATATGGACTAAGGATAGCCTTCAGGATACCCATGTTACAGCATTTCCTCAAGGCAGAGGTTGGATATAGATAAAAGGGAAGGAAAGTGCAACTTCTGGGGTAGTGAAAACTTTGAGATGGCTCAAGGAGAAAGGATATGTAGGATCACTTAGCCTGTAGGTCACCCCTGTGTTGTCATGAGTAGCAGGCTGATGCGTGTGAAGAATATGCTTATTTATATCTGTGGTTTTACCAGAGGGGGTTGTCAGATTATACTTGATAAAGCTTGAAAATGTTTCTGTATTTATGGCACTCTTGATTTGCTGAAAGGAACAACCAAGCAAATAACTGATGACTGATTTTTGCCGCCTTGTGCAAAAATATGTCTATGTTAGTGATTTCAGCAGAGTTCCCTACCACTGCAAGTGAGATCAACATCAGTATTGCAGACTTCTGGGGTGAAGCAGAAACTTTGCTCTGAAGTAAGAGAAGAGGAAGGAGGAAAATGATAATTTAAGTGTATTTTAAGGGGACATAACTGTATCTGCATAGGTTTTATCTTGCCTTTGTATTGACTTATGTCCCTCTCTTTGTTTATCTTTGATCTTAAGAGGAGCAAGGCAGTGATTCATCGCTAATAGGCAGGGATACCTCACTTTGCATTTGTATGGTATTGTCTGTCTGAGTGTCTCAAAGGCCTTTACAGATTTTAAGGGGTTGTCTCTTCAGCTGGTATAGCAGTGTTATGCTGTCACTATCTGAAAATCTGATCCTATCTCAATTCCCGTTTTGTCTGTGTATTTTAACGTGACATACCTTAATATTACAGATGTAAAACTTCCCCCACTTTTGCTCACCCCTAACCCCAACAACAGCATGATTTGCTCAGGGATGACTTCTCTAACATCAGCTTTTTGAGCTGCAGAAGCACCTATTTCTCTATTCTATAGGAGTTCCTTATTCATACAGTTTTACGTATCTGTACTGAAATGAACTGTTTGAGTCCAGGTTAGCAACTGATGTGAATTATTTTGTACAACAGCCCCGCACTTACTGTTATTTACTGTCTGTCAGTTCTAGGGGTTTCTCACACATTTAATGATGCTTTATGCAGTATTTTGTTGTTTTACTTCTGAAAGTTTCAGTGCTAGATGTGTAGATAACTGCTCAGAACTCCCTTCTGTGGTTGCTTTCTGTACCGGAGCTAACTATAAGTTAGCTGGAAAATGTGTGCCACTGATAGTAATACTGTTACTACTTTCCAATGTCAAAATGTCACAATGGACCAAGTGCTGCAAAATTCATGCTTCTCTGCAAGTAGCTGTATTGGTCTCATCACCTTTGCCAAGAATTTATATACTTGTGTATATATGTGGAAAATATTGTTTGTGTGTTTATATGTAATTGTTTTCAATCAAATCATATTGGCAGGGGTTGATTAAAATCATAACTTACATTTTTTTTATCAGCTGAACCTCTTCCAGGTTTATTGGGCTTCTTGTTTGTTTTCACTCAGGCCATGTTATTGTGAATATTCTGTGGCTTCATTGGTTACTCTATAATATACTTGAATATTTTTCTTTTTGTGTATTCTTATTTTTGGGATCTTCTGGACCCAGTCTGGTGTACCAATCTTAAAAAAAACCCAAACAAACAACAAAAGAACATTAGCAAAACGTGTATTTTTCAGCTACCTATTTTTAGTATTTTTAGTTACAAGTTACCTGGATCTACTCACTAGCAAACATTGTTTAATGGTGTTTAATGACAAATAGGGTTTTTTTGCTGCTAGTAGAAAGAATTGGAAATGTTAATTACTAATGGAACATACTTTGTGTAGTTTACATATGTAAGAACAAACTGTAGGAACATTATAGGTTGGTTGCTACAGGGAGATAGTGGAATTGTCAGTAACACTGCAGAAACAGCAGAAATGGGTTTGACTTGTTTATAGGAAGAAGCGTTGGCTTTGTGGCCTCCTACTTATCTCCTCACAAAGAACCTCAAACTTTCCTTCCTACCTTTTGCATCTGGCTACTTTTTCCCACTCACTTTTTATCCTTGTCCTTTGAAGCAAAAGTTTGAGTGTTACTGGTTGTGGAGCTGCCTGGACCTACGCTGAATGAGTTTGGGTCAAGACCAGTCCTTTTGGTGACTGCCAATATGCAGTTTCATAACTAGTTTATTTTGAACCCTCAGAAACATAGTAAGTACAAAATTGAGATTCCTTGTGTAAAGATTCTCATGTGTAAGTGCTGTGTTAAAAAATATCTGTAATTTTCAGAAACATCTTATTACAAACTGGGGGGACTTCCAGCAAGCTGGAATCATGTGTAAGGCAGTTTTTATTTCTCCACGTTAAACAAGTGTTCAAAGATTAAATCATCCTGCTCCCTGATGTGATTTGGTGGTCTAAAACAAACACAGACTAATATTCCCCCACCTGGGCTTTTACATTTCCCTGAAGTCTTATATAAGCCATGTAGTACAACGGGATGCTGTGTCATTTATTCCAAAGGTATCATCACCAGTGGAGACTTGCCAGGTGACTTCATCCTCCCACTCAGTTTGCCTCTGTCTCACGGTTGTGTTTCGGGGAGGGAGCATACCAGCCTGTTGTCCTAGTGCACCTCGCTGAATTTTCTTTCCATGTTTCCTACTGTGGAATCCTTGAGGATTACTTACCCTTTTAGGAAAGCTGAAAGGCCTCTTTCATAGCTGTGTAATTTCTATCATAAAGATAACTGTTTTCTCTGACTCCTCAGTCTTTCTTTTCTATTCGCCCTAAGAAGGATTCCTTGGTATTTGCTTTGCTAAATATTGGATATTTCTAGCTGGGTAGAAATGTCTCCTGATTCTTTTTTCTTGTGGTCACAAATCTGTTTCTTGTATCTCCAGTTCTTGTACCATCTGTCCTTCCCCCTGCAGCATGTGTGGCTGTAATTTGGGTAACTTATTGTCCAAAAAGTCTTTGTATTCTCAGATGCTGTGCATTAATGACATTTGAGTTTTAGACTGTGTGTATCCTTCCTTTAATGGACGAGAAGTATATTTGCACCGCTATCGGACTGGAAAACCTGAGCACAGCCAAGACACTACCAGAAACTCTTCCCTGCTCATCTGCTGTTTTCTTAGGGGAAACAGCGAGCCTGTCTTACCCAGGCTGTCCCCTCAAATTGGTGCGGCCCCTTCCCCAGAAACTCAAATAAGCTTCATTTCAAAGATTCAGTGACATCATTTTGCAGAAGTGCTGGGTGAAGCATAAGTTCATTTCCCTCGGCACCACTTCTTAATGCATTTTTGTTCATCAATGCGTACAACTAATGTGAAGAGGCAATTCAGTCTCAGCAGTCATTCTACTGAGGGTGAAATACTGATAGGTACTTCATTTAATAAAATAATAATGCTGTGCAGCTGTACACTGTCTCTCCCACAAGGATCTTGAGATACCTGAAAGAGGATTAAATAATTAAGCCTGACAATACCCCTGTATTTCATTAGTTCCATTTCACAGGTGGATTAGCAGAGGTTAAGTGACTTGACCGAGGTCAGGATCAGACCTTATTCCTGGGAGGGAAGCCTGTTCGGGGGATAGTTTGTACGTGGGTGGATCAGCTGGTCCCGTGTCGGGTCTCTGTGACAACCTGAGGTCTGTGCACGGAGACAGAGCCAAAGCCCATGGCAGAGCAGCGAGAGAACCGGGGAATCCTGGCTCTGTTTTCTTAATTTGTTTCCAAATTTCCAGGCCTAGGATAATCCATACTAAATGCGGTGACAGGACTGAAGGGTTTGATTTGCTGAAGCCACAGAAATATAGAACCCGGTGCCCAAGAGACCTGTAAGCATTTGTTTCATATCCACTGACATCTCCTGTCCGGTCGGCTCAGCGGGTCATGTTTTTGTAAAATTATTTTGCACCATCTGTATTAAAAATGGCAACCTGGCCAATTACAATGGATTTCAGGTTTATTCTGTGAGAGAGTTTTAAAATGGAAAAGAAACCAGCAGTGAGCCAGGGGGAGGAAATACCGTATCTTTCCCAAGGAAAAGTCAGGGTTTGATCCTGCAGGCAGCTGAAACGTGCTGAATTAGTTGGGTGCTGAATGTTCAGCACCTTTTCAGAGATGCTCAGGACTTCGCAGAGTCAAAGCTCTGAGCTATAAGGTTAAGCATGAACATTAATGAAATGTTATCTCTCTACCAGATGGAACTAAGTGACAAGTACTCTGGCTGTCAAGCGCAGAAAATTGTGAATCTGTCGCACATCCCCTGACAACAGCGAGGCAATCTTCTTAAAATTGACTTATGCAATCGGAATTGCACTGCGGTGGGGTATCTCATGCATGTGGTCAGAAAGCTGACCTTCGGTGGGAACTATTTGCCCCTGTTTTTTGTTGTTTATTGGTTTTGTGGTGTGTGTTTGTGTTGGGTTTTTTTTTTTTTTACTTTTGGTGGGATGCATCTAGCTTTCTGATCAGCTGCCACCTTGCAAATAATCCACTTAAGAGGATGTTTTTTCCAATGCTAAAATAGCTACAAGCTAAGGCTCAACTTGCATAAAAATTACATGTATACTTGAAATCTTTACAACTGATGATTCCAGATAAGAGCAGATACTCCATTCTGATCAGCCTTCGGCTGAAAGGTGTAACCACTATGAGCCTTTTGCTGTCAATGAAACATCTTCCCTGTCTACCAGGATACAACAAAAACATTATGTTGCCATATCAGAGTGCAGCAGAACTTTCCCGGAGCCTTAAGGGATTGCCTCATATTTTACAGACTTAACTGCTGATAAATGAACAACATCATATTTTTTTATATGTGCATACTCTGCATGAATGATCATGTACTATTATTGTCTCATCCACAACTAAAATATGCCCTTTATAGAAGGGGAACGCAGAACATACGGGGAATGTACAGGAGAACACTTACATATTTGAGGTGGGAATTGAGATGGAAAGTAGAGTTAGGAAAATAAAACAAGCTTTCAAAGCGATCTCAGAATCTGACTGTATCTCTTTGGTCTAACCTTGTAGCTGCAAGCTGATAGCAAATAAAAAGAGGTTGTTCAGAGGAAACTGAAGTTCCTCTGCAAGTTTGACTACTTGTGGTTTTTCAGAACAAACTTACCTTTGCCATATAATTGACCTGCTGCTTCAGTTCTCACCTGCTCTTGGAAAATGCCCTTATCTGTTCCTTCAAAGAAGGGTTCATTTTGTCATAAAGTTTAGATGAATGGTTGGAGCGGATTTTTTTGGTATAAAATATTCATTATGAGCAAACTGTGAACTTGTGAATATGCATGATTCCCCTTTAATCTGTTTTTTGAGAAACATTTCCTTTCAAAAAAAAAAAAAGGCAAAAATGGGTCTGCTCAAACTGACCAACAAGACTTAAGTATCGTTTGCTGAACAATCTGCGCACAAGCTGCCTACAGGCATGATTATTTTTCACATAAAGAATTTGCTGAGTGACTTTGAAGAAAACCACAAACGTGACTGTGGACAACTTAACAACGGACTGAAACTTGCTCCCTAAGTTGTGTGTTTCACTGTAAAAACAAAACAGTCTCCAACTAATGGATGTTACATGGTTAAGATAAGAGGAAGAAGTATTGAAAAAGAGGATTGAAAAACTTGAGGATGTACCAGGGGAGCGTGTCCATTAGTTTCCTTACCTTACAGCAGAAGGGGAAGTGGTCATTGGGTTAGTGCTTTGACAAGCGCAGTTAGGTGGTGGCAGAGGTCAGCTACGTACTCAAGATGTGAACATTTCTTCATCGGGTGGTTGCTGGGACATTTTCAGAGACTGCTGTCCCTTAAAACAGTGACAGTCTGTGGGATTCCCCAACTGCCATCCAGGGTCTCTGTGAAGTTGTATGGAAGTGTTATGCTGTGGCTCCTCTTGTTGTCCCCTCATCCAGGCAATGCTACTTGCTATGTGTTACTTTTGAGTGGCTAATTCTCTGTCCCAGTGGTAGGTCTCAGAATATTTTTGTGGGAAGTGGCTGTGCAGAAGTGGGTGAAAAACCCCTCAAATTTCTTATTTCATGAAACAATTCTAGGAACCGTTCTCTTGAAAGCCATTTCTTTTGTGCTACTCAGGAATGGAACTTGGCGGGGAACACTGGGAAATTTGTCCCAAATTCAGCTCACAACAGTATTTAGCCAGGGTTGTTCCAGGTAGTGGTTATAACAAGTAGGGACTCAAGGACTCAGGGACTCAGTTAAGACAAAACAAGTGTATTGGTGCTTTTTAGAAAGTTAAATGTCTGTCTGAAGTGTCCAAGCCTTGGAGATGTTGACCTTTGAGTTAATGCAGTATTTTGAGGTCCATGACTAGTAGACACATGGAAACAGTCTTTGAGAGAATAGTGAAGAGAGAATTATAATCCTCTTCTGTAAATGATCACACTGTGTTACTTGATTCTTCTCCCCTAACACATATTTTATTGTATGATGAGGTATGGTGCTTCTCTAGATGCTGTCCTGCTGGAAAAGATTTCTCACTTCTCTAGGTAGTTTCAGTTGAGGCAGTGAATAAGAGTGACATATTCTGCTTCTGCAATTGCTCCTAGTAATAAAACCTATGGTTCAAATGTATGTATTTATGCTAATGAAAGAAAGTTACATTGCAAGTAGTGGCAGCTTCCGCATTGGTCATAACTCACCACAGTCCCAGTTCAGCAAGTTTTAATTGGTGAGACTTGCTTTCTCACAAGCAACTTCCAAACCATCTCATTAATTTCAGTAGATGTTTGTGCTGTCAGGAGATACTTAGCTCTCAAGGAGGTACAACCTTGAACAAAACAGTCTTCTGAACGTATAGCTTGCAGCTTAAGTAAGCACAGGGTAAGAGATAAGTGCTCTGATGTGATAGGACCAGAGTTGTGTGAGAACAAAGTTTTGTTTTCCTCTTCCACAGCAAACACATAATTAAAAAAGACAACCAAACCAGCTGACCAAGTCTGTGACTGTGGGTAGTGTGGGTCAAGTCAATTAATGAGGGAAATCAAAATGTTCTTCTGAGTGCTGGGCAGCCCTATCCCATTTCTGAAAGGCTCTGAAAACTTTATTGGTTGAAATCCTTCACAGGTAGGGGAAAAGGATCACAGGAATAGGTCTTCACCCTACTTGCCAGATTCAGGGTATGCCTCTCGTCCTCACCGTACCCATGTACTCTTGCCTTAAACTTCTGTGTCATGCTTGCGATGAAGTGGGTGTCAGAGCTGGGGGAGGCATGGATGTGCTGAAAAGCCATGCGTATTTGTGAAGTAAATATTCAAGGGATGGAAGCCTCAATTTAAATAGTAAGGGAGAAGAGAAGACGCCCTCATGCTGTAACAAGGGAAGGAGGTTAGAGGGAAGGAAGAGTTTTACTTACAGGGTTCACCCACTCTTTTCCAGAGCATGACCGGGGAGCCTTGCACTTGAAAGCTGTCCAAAAGCAGAAGCTGTCAAGGACTGCTGAAGCTTCACATCACTGGGTTTTTGAGATGGCTTCTGTTGCTTAGTTTTGAAATGCAGCCAGTGCTGGGGTAGGTCGTGCAGTTGCAACGTGCACATCACTTTTGAACAGAACATCGACTATGTGGTAGAGAAATCCAGGGAGAGTGGAAGCTGGCTTGGGCATCCGTGCTTGCATTTCTGGGCTCATGAAAGTGAAAAATGAAATAATTGACTATCGCAAACAGCTCCAACACAGTGATCTTCAAAAATGTGTTGCGGGAGCACTGCTTTGCTGCTGGCTGTGGGGAAAGGAGACTGCACTTCTGGAAGCACCCCATCCTTTCCTTCCTCTCCCGCTTGCATATTGACCCAGCTTAACTCTCCCTGGCAGGGTCAAGAAGCAAGTAAGTTCAGAAAAGCTACCTGCCAGCTTTCATTTTTCATAGTTTAGTCATTCATGGTTTTCTGTGGAAGAAATGCCCTGTTTGGTTAGGAGGTAAACTTATTTTGGCAGGGAGGTAAATTCGCAATTCTCACTGTCAAATTATGGCTAAAAAGAAAGAGAAACCATTTTTGCATTCCAAGAATTAAACTCGTTAATGTATGTAGCATTACATTTTAGCAAAGTAATCACAGCTGAGCATCCAAAATGTTGTCTTGAATGCCTGAAAAATTTACTGAAAGTAGAAACGGAAAGGGCTCTGCCATGTCCTTTATAAGAGAAGCTGCTAGTAATTCTCATATTGGGTCAGCAATTCAAGATGTTAACATTTTTTATTTATATATAATAGCTACATGCATATGTATGTGTGTGAGTATAGGGGGGAAAAAAGTCTCATAATGAAAATTTTAAGTAGCTTTCCATATTTCAAGCCATACTGCTGCCTCAAATTGAGCATTTATAATATCCATTATCTGAAGCTTAGGCTTCTAAAGGGCGAATATATATACATAATGCGGTGATTCTATGATATAAATATAAAAATATATGGAAGTAACGTGTAGCTTTTTAAAAAAAAAAAGCACAAACAGAACAAAACATGGGGGATGGGGCAGAACCCCCAGCTCTTGGTTCCCATCCTGGTTTTGGAGTTCCTGTGTGTCTCTGTGCAAGTTCTTACATTGAAAAGAGGTCTCAGCTTTTGAGCCCCTTAGTCTTCAGGAGTAGGGCACTGAATATGTATGGGTACTTTTTTGGCTTTAAACAGAAGTGTGTAATAAGAAGTACACAGATCTTGGCAAATGTGAAGCTTTGTGAGGGCTGATTTCCAAGGGGGTTTTCAGATATCAAATTGTTAGGGGAATATTCTTATTGATACCTGATATTTTTTTTGACCTGAGAGGATCTGCCTAAAAACTGCTTTTGAGTAGGGATATGAGAGAACTCCTTAGGTTGCTATATGTATGTACGTGTATATGTGTGTGAATTATTTATCTGGGAAGTTGAAATGGATGCTTCATTCTTGTTTAGTGTAATTAAGCCCCTAATATTAATATATAATCAAACATATTGCTTAGGGGTTGACTCTTCTGATTCTCAGCCTCAGCCTGAAGATATTGTCTCTTTCCTCCTTTCTTTCTCATTAGTAGCTTAGATAGGCATGAAAAATCTTTTGAGCTTAAATAAGAGATCTTTGTTGTTGTTGTTCTTGTATAGTTCAAAAGCAGTTAATTTTTAAGACCTCAAACTTGGCACGTGGCCACTCTCAGCTGGCAAATACACCCTTGCTATTTTTGCTGTGTGTGATTTTTAGTTCATCTGGAAGCTGCTGCCAAACAACTTTAGTCTAATTCTCCTGCCCCTTGCCTCTTCCTATTGCTCTCCAAGTGCTCTCATGTGCTTCCACCCAGTTAATGAACCATCTGTAAAATGGAGTAGCTCAGTCCTTGATGTCTCTGCTGAATCCCCAGGCCGTAACGGCAACAGTGGCGGCTGGTGGCTCACAGAGTGATGGCAGAGTCAGCTGGGCTGGCAGCACCTCATTCGCCTCAAACTTGCCCTGAACAATCATTCCATAGGTAGCAAAACGACCCAGACCTTTTGTAGCGAGTCCAGAGCAGGGCCACAAGGATGATCAGAGGGATGGAGCACCTCTCCTATGAAGACAGGCTGAGAGAGTTGGGGTTGTTCAGTCTGGAGAAGGGAAGGCTCCGGGGAGACCTCATAGCAGCCTTCCAGTACCTGAAAGGGGCCTACAGGAGAGATGGGGAGGGACTCTTGGTTGGGGACAGTAGTGATAGGGCAAGGGGTAATGGTTTTAAACTGAAAGAGGGCAGATTTAGATGACACATTAAGAAGAAATTCTTTACAGTGAGGGTGGTGAGACACTGGAACAGGTTGCTGAGAGAAGCTGTGGATGCCCCATCCCTGCAAGTGTTCAAGGCCAGGCTGGATGGGGCTTTGAGCAACCTGGTCTGGTGGGAGGTGCCCCTGCCCATGGCAGGGGGGTTGGAACTAGGTAATATTTAAGGTCCATTCCAACTCTAATAATTCTATGATTTTGTGAAACTATAGGCAGTGCAAGGCTAGTCTGTTTTGGAGCTGTGCTTCCCAGGTGTAAAATGATCTACCTCTTCATCATTCCCCTCTGACATCCGTCAGGCAATTGCATCATTGCAACCACATCATTTTGCCTGGCATTCAATCTGCAGCTTGGGAGAAGATTCTCGTAGCTTCAGGTGTGTGAAAGTAGGAGCTGGCATGTTTTGTGAGCAGCAAGTGGGAGTTGTTCAGTGGGAAGGTTAGATGAGATAGTAATTGGGGGAGAGTCTTCAGGCTAGTTAAAGGAGACAGTAAAATTTCTGTGGATTTTCTTTTCTGATTTGTAGCAGTTTAGGAAATTAAGGCAAATAACATATCAAATTTGAAAGTAAAGGGTGGGAAAGAACTATTCAGAGGTAGAGAGTAAATACAGCAGCGTCTGGCTTGGACAGTGTGATTTAGGAGTTTGTCTTCCAAAAATTCCTCCTTTAAAGCAAAAACGATTTTTTTTTTTAAAATTGGATCTAGTAAAATGTTATAAACTGTCTTAGCGGGATTTTTTCGAAATTAAACTTTTGCAGAAAATGTAAAAGAAACTTGCAAATATTTTTTTCCCCTTGTCTGCCCCCTTGTTTATCAGTAGCAGAGAAAATCTGTCCGCAAAAAGATGCAGAGAAATACTAAACAATTTCTGTTCCATCTGTGAAAGGAAACTCTCTCTGAAACACTTCAAATGGCATATCCCTTTTCTGTATCATCACGCTTATTATATCTAATGTTACAATAGTATTTTGAAAATACACTACTTTATTTGACTGTATCACAAATGTATTGTTTGGTTTCACCAGGAGGAGTTTGGCGAGCAATTGATTCATTGCGGTGTGTGAATTGCTAATGCTTCCCTTTCCAGAACAGAAAATTATCTATGCACGGTCCACCTACGCTTCCTGGCATGCTTGGCAATGCTTCCAGTCAAAGGTGACTGGAGGGCCGAAGTCCCTTTGAGATGGAAATACTCTGTAGGTGAGAGAGGCTATATCCTGGAAGGATAGAAAAGTAGCCACTGAGTGACAATGTACACTTTAAACAAAATAATAATAAAAGTCTTGGAATGAGGCAGCTGGTATTTTTGATCTGTGAAAGCCCTAAGCCAACCAGAGGAGCACGGAAATCCAGGCACTTTCATGTTACGTGTGTTACATGTTTCTCAGAAACGCAGAAGGGTGAGTTTGTACTGAACTGGTGGTAGATTGAATTAAGCAGACAGCACTGGCAGCGTAGCCATAACTTGCTGAGAGTGACAAAACTGAAATTGGCAACTGCAAATTAAACGCACCAAGGTTTTTGATATGGTTTTGTTTAAGATAACAAGTGAGACATCTGCAGAAACTGATGTGAATTGTCTAGATTCCCAGACACTTTTTGCATCAGTAGAAGTTTGGGAGTGTGTCTGTCTGCACATGTGATCTTTGCTACGAGTGTCTGGCACAATGTGATCCTCAGAAGCCGTCTTCACTCCATCTGTACTAGGGTCTTTGCTGATGTCATTAATTAGGATAATTTTTTTCAGTTGTAACAGGAGGATATGGAAAGGATGGAGTTTAGTCTTGCCGTGTGTAAATCCTGAAGGCTGACTGCAAGTTCTTCAGTCCCTTCTCTGCATCCAAGATGGAAGGTTATGAAAATGATGTGGGTTGCAGTATCGCTGAAGCTTGGTTGATACTTGTATCTCTAATCATCTTCTCATTGGACCCGTGTTCAGTGGTTCCTTTGCTTCCCTAGCTCTTGGCAGGGGTGGTAATGAGCTGGTTGCAGCTCAGTGCCGAGCAGGTGATAACAATGAGGATTGTTCAGGAAGAATGGGTGGGACCTTCTGCCTGCCTCAGCTTGTATGATATATGTCCTATACTATTATATGACCTAAAGGCTTTCTCTCAGTCAGGAGGAGAGGAATCGAGCCATTTGAAATCAGCTATATAGTCAGCTACTTGCTTTTAGACAGGCATGTATTTATGGTTCTTTAGCTTTCTTGAACAGAAAATACAGACACAAACTACAAATGAAGGGGGTAAAGTAATACATGGTGGGTCCATACATTACTATGTATTTTTTCTAAAAATAATTTGTGTCAATTTTTTCTAATCTATTGGTGGCAAAACAAAAGCTCGATCAAAATGTACTGGAGGAAAAGTAAAGTAGAGTGAAGAACCTGGAGATCAGAAAATGGGCAGGATGGGGGGGATGGATGAGCACAAGCAAATAAGGAGATGCAGACTGTTTTTTGATTTGAGACTTTTAAGATCTGCACTAAATATCTGAGTCTGAGTAAGTTTGAACAAATTTTCAGTTAGGGTTGTTAAACTTGGCAGCGTGGGCTGCACGTTCAACAGGACAGATTTATGAACTTAACTCATGCAGGCGGTTAGACCTGTGTGCTGTTAGCTAGAAAGGAGCCAGTAACCTTGGTACGATTCCCTCTGCACCTGCTCAGTTGAAGGTCATGATGTGATAAAACCCACAACACTCCTGATCCCTGAAGGAACCTGTAGCTCTCTAGGAAAAATGCATAATAATTACTACTATTTAATGCACGCTTCATCTTCGCATTCAGCTGAGTTGACCCTGCAGTGCCCACCCCTAACTGTAGGTTGTACATAGTGCATGTGGTTTGGGGCACTCTTAACCACATTTACAGTGCTAACAAGATCTAGGTTTCTAATTTGCCTTTTGTTCTTCATTCAGTCTGCTTTAAGACTGTGTTGAAGCTTCCACTATGAAAATTCAGGCAGATGCATTTAAAATGTATTAGGCTGACGGCCTGAGCCTTAGGATTAGCGATGCACTTTTTTGTGTGTGTGTAATTGCACAAGGTGTTTAATTCATTTGCTAGTATTTATATGGCTTCTATTTTTCCTGTAGGTATATTGTACTGTTATAATTCTTTAAAACAAACAATTATAATTTTTCTGGTCTTATCTTTTACAGTGAACCTCCTCCTTGTGGATCAGAGATATATCTGTTCTCTTCACTGTTAAAAAGAAAATGTCTTTTCCACTTTAATACACCATAGCTAAGCTGATAATACTTGTATGAGGCTTTAGTATTTGGAAGCATGTTACATACATTAAATCCTGCAAAATTCCGATCAAGTTAGAAAGTATTTTTTCCCACATTGTACTGATGAAGAAGCGCAGTCAAAGTAGTTAAGCTACTTGCCAAACCACACAGTGAATTAAAGACAGAGATATGATTGGACTTTGTGGTTCCCAATCCATGTTCAGACTAGTAAAGCATATTGAACCTCTGGGTTCTTTTTGTAATGTAATATCCAAAAACTTTCTTTGATTTCTTCACGTAGAGTGAAAATGTCATTGACAGAAAGACCATTTGATTTTTCTCAGTCTTGAGGAGAATGTGAATTTCTTTAGAACTGAATTTTTCATCAGAAAATTGTATGCTGACTTTTATACGTCACAAATGCCATATGGACTCCTAAATATGGAGAGAGAATAATTATGAGCCCCTTTGTACTGACTCACTTCTCTGATTTTTAACTGCATTTTAAGGATTCAAAAGCTGATTGCTAACATGGTGTATTGCTTCTGTTGTTAGATAATCTTAGCTTTTTAACTGAATACAGCCGTGCAGTGCCTTATGATTAATTACATGTACAACAGGTGTTGATCTTGTTGGACCGAGATTATGAAGTTCTCTGCTATCCAGGTGGTCTGTTTTAATATAAAAAGACCAGTAGCATAATGAGCAAGAAATTGAACTAACAAGCGGGGGGAAAAATACTTGAATGCATTAATCACCTTTAATAAGCTTAGCCAGCTCAGCACAGCTAATCAGCTGGGAAGTCCTTGCTTTGAAGAAGCATCAATTGTTGTATACCCAGTAGGGTAAATAAAAGATAAGCCAAGAGTGGTGGGAAGGGTGTTTGTACATCTAAAAGCTTTCAAGATTTTCCAAATATAAGGCACCTGGTATAATGGTTTTTAGAATTATATTAGTCCAAATGTAGATGCAGTTACCTTTTGGTAATGAAGAGATATGTCATTCAGATATCTCCAGATGCACTAGCATCCAGTAATTATGGAAAAGTGCCGGTTATTTGCAGTATAGCAAATTGTTTTAATTTTTACACTTTGAAGAGAGCAATGGGTCTGACTTGAAACCATCTAATGACCCCTGTTCATCAACTGAGCTCAGAAATTTGAGGCTAAAATGCTGATAAGTCCCCTCCCCACACAGTATCTTTAATTTCATATACATCAGTTCTTTGCATTTCAAATTCTTTGACAGTGAATGAAGTGTCTCTCTAATGCTTAATTAACAGCCCTTTTAGCATAGCATGTGTAATTTATTTTTTTTTTTTTCTTTCCCTAATACCATATATATATTCTTCTTAATTCCTGGTTTTGCACTTCTTACCCATACGGTAGCAATGTCTGTACTTGTGGTGTTGTTATATTGTAAGCTATTGGACAATTGCAGTGTACAGAGACATAACAAATGCACAGAACCTCAAATGACGGAATCCACCTTTCCTTGAGAACTTCAGTGGTTCTTCTCTGTTGCTGATGTTAGGAAAATTTGCTTCTGATTCTGGAGTTTTCAGGATAGGAATGTGCTTATTTCAATGATATTGTGATCTCTTTCAGGCATATTCTGTCAGCAGCTTCTCCAAGGCTGGAAAGGAAGAGCAGGCAGGTCCCTCAATACCTGTAGCACTCAGTATATGATTTCCTCAGGCTATTCATGTGATTTCCTCCCCCAGCCCCCAACTGCTTTCATGCTTTCTTTTTTCCTTCCTCCTCCACCTTGTGAGTTTGCTTTGGCAGTTGAAACACATGGTGAGCTTGGAGGGTTCTTCCCCTCTATTCTGCTCTCTTTTGTTATTGGTGAGCAAATCAGCTTAAACTATTTTATTTTTTTTTAATTGAAAAACATTTTCCTTGTTCTCCCGTAACTCTCAAATGGCTGAATGGATCTTCTGCAGACTTCCCAGACCAATTTACCTTGGGGATGAAACCAAGCAAACTAAGTTTAAATGTTTTGGAGCAAGCGAGAAAGTAGGATTGAAAGGGAACTCTGACTGTACTTCACAGCCATCACCTGAGCTAGAAATCCTGGTGTGCTGATATAAAGACACTGCTGGCCATTCTGAAGGATATTCTTAGAAGAAAATAACACAAAATATTTTTAGATGTAATACAATCTGTCTAGTTTGACGCTTTGGGTCAGCATGTAAGGTGTCTAAAGTGAGACTTGCAGCCGTGTAGAGGCACTTGGTTGCAGCGAGGCACTTGCATGCTTACCTGGTATACCTTGGCTTAACTTTTTTTGGTACAGTAGGAGTCTGTCTGATTGCATCAAGGCAAAAGCAATTACTGTTTTCTTCTCGTAGCTTCCGTTTGATTACTAATGGTGGTTATATTGAACTTGGGGTGCGTGTATACAAGCAGCTCAACACAGATGAAGCAGGACATTGATGTTGTAGCTGACTGCCTGGGTATAACCCTCCTGTAACTAGCATGATCTGATGCTGTTGTACTTAGAGGGCAGGTAAGACCTAAAATACCGGCAGCACGTGGGCATGTTCAGTAGCCGCTTTTTAAATAAAGCTCCTGGGGTTTTCACAGCTGCCTGGCACACGGTTTGGCAGGACCCATGCTGAACTGACTGAAGAGAAGGTGATCTCACCCTCATAGTATTTTCATGTTGACTTACCTCACTCTCCAGTAATGTTGTGATCCGATTGAGGCTGTCACATATTCCTTAACGTGTTCAGACGAACATGCTTGGATTTGGCATGCCAGGCCGAGATGTGCAGCCAGGATGCTGGAGGGTGAGGAAAGCCTCCAGAAGATGGATGTTCACTGAAATGACCATGGTGCCATTCACTTAAAATGGAGCGCTCACAAGGCTATGCTTACTTACTGTTTAGAAGTTTCCACAGTGCTGTGGCACAGTCCCAAGTCTGCAGGAAGCCTGGATGACTCAATGAGGGCTCTCAACCTGAGGACTTCACCTACGGTGAGAGGGAAGCTGGGAATAAAAGATGTGAAGGGCAGTCATGTACTTGTGTTAATGCGTCCGTGCCAATGACCCTTTGCAAGGAATGACCTGGATGTGGTGACCACAGATGTTGCCTCCTTCAATTAGAAGAATTGGACTGTGTCCAAGCTGCTGATAAATGTTGAGTCTGAAAAAGGCTGGTTCTTATTTTGGGATATCACCATCAAAGTCCTTGATTCATAATTACAATCCTTGAGGCTGGAGTACAGAAAATCACTTTTCCGCTTTGGGAGTGGGAAGGTACGGGGAACAGCTGCTATCCTTCTCCCTGCTCCTGTCCCAAAGGCTATACACTCTCAACAATTCTGGGTGCTTTCAGAAAAGCACGAAACTCCCCTGCTTGCTGTTGTTAACAATACTGGGATCAAACACTTCCCTAAAAACGGATAACTTCTTATGTCATGTTACAGTGGATATGTCAAAGTCATATTAGTTGGACCTTGTGTTGAACCTCCTACCAGACTAGCACCGTTTTATAGTCCTGTATTGCTTGAACCCTGTTCGGGTAGCATGGAACAAAGATGCTAATAAACAACACGCAATAAAAACTTCTTTCAGAAATCTCAGGCTAAATACAAGGTCCAAACCTTATGAAGTGTATTTGCTCCAAGACTTGACTCTGGTTAGGCTAAGACATGACAAGTTGTCTCTCCGGCGCTTTCCCAGGAGACATCTGATGCTGCAGTGTATGAAAAGCTTGATAGTGGGTTGTAAAATAAGACAAGAAACTGGTACAATTAGTTTCAATAGTCAACTAATATTACTGCAAATCCTCCAAAATAATTTCCCCTATTATTCACAGAATTTGTTCAATGACATGATAAAACTGAGGTTTGGTTGTTCAAATGACAGTCACTGGAGGTGGGGGAAGAGGTGGATGGGATGGAGTAACCCCTATCACCCTTAACCTCAGAAGTTTCAGAAGGAAAAATGACCTGCAGTCACAGATATAAATTTACCTTGTATTTCCCTGAGTGATGCTGTAATAATGAGTGTCGTGCAATAAGGGAGCCGACCTTAAACTACCTCCCTCACAGATTACTTTGCTTCCTGCAAGCTCACAGTGCTTGTGAGCATATGTGCATGCTGTCAAAGCATGATTTCAAGAGAGAAAATAAGGCTCTAATGATAATTTGGGTCTTGGCTGCACTCAGATTATTTCAGTAGCAAATCCTTTTTACACCCGATTTTCATTATATATTTTTTAATGCCCTTTAGATACCTAAATAATCCTCTTTATTTTACAGAGTAGATGTGCAATTTTAGAGAACTGGCAGTATTTTTCTGATTTTTGTAGTGTTGTTATAAATCCCTTTTCTTCCACATGTCCTGCCAAACTTGAAAGTCCTGCAGCTCAGTCAACATATAGATGAATAAACCAGATTGCTGAAAACTTTCTTGAGCCTCTGTATGGCTTTCAGAATTGCCAGAGGTCAAGCTGACCGTGTCCTCGCAAAGGAAGTTAAATAGTAAAACTTTCTTTAACCATACAAATAAAAGAGAACAAGGAACGAGGAAGCGAGGCTGCTTAGCAGTGATGCAATCAAAAAGTTTGTAGTCTCCCAATAAGTAAGTTGATACTTTGCCTCTGGTTTTCAAATAAAGATAATAATTTGAAGTGCGAAGGTGAAACCAAGACTTCTAATGAGACTGAGTGTGTAGAGTGAAAATTGGCACATCTGTGGTAGAAATACAACTGAAGAACTTAATGCACTCAAGATGCAGGTAGCAGATAGTCTGCATTCCAAAAAAAAATGAAAAATCTGGCAGTGTGCAGTGGAATTCCACCAGTGAAGATTTTTAATGCATTTGTCAAGCTGATGTTGTGACTGTAGAATAGCAAATGTATTATCCATAGACATAAGGAAATGTGGAAAAATTATCCGGGCAACTACAAACTTGTTAGTCTGGCCTGAGAAGTATGCAACTCTGAAACAAATTATGAGGGAAAGTATTATTAGACAAGATAGTAAGTGGAGAATGTGATAAAAAAAGTAGTGTAGTTCTCACAAAAGATGATCATGCCAGACTAATCCTATAGTGTTCTTTGATGCGATAACTGATCTTATAGGCAAGCCAGCTGTACTAGAGCTAACAGATTTGTTTTTTTAGTGAAGCCTTTAGTGCAGTGCTACATAGAAAAGGATTACTTGATGAGAAGCTAGGGTTTGGTATTGTAAAGCAGCTATTGTAAAACTAGTGAAGGAAATAAAACATCATTGTTGGTTTCAGGAAGGTGAATAGTAGATAGTTTCAAGGATTGCAGGACAAAAACCCAAAAGTTAGTGTGCCAATGAGATACGTTGCTGTCAACAATATTGGAGGCATAGATCCATAAATCATTGTAGTACCTGGGACAGCCTAGTTTTTGAATGACCAGGGATTTAATATTGTTTGGTACAAAGGGTGAGGATGTGACTTTGGGAACACCAGCATCAGTTCTTGTTGTAAACTGTGAGCTTATCAACCAGAAACTGAGTAAGAGAAGTAGTAATAGTTGTACTGTCAGGGTGTACAACAAGTACTGCAGGGCATTGCAGTTGAACAGAGGATCATTGTGAGCTACCTTGTGATCCGACCACGAAAAAGGCAAATAGAGTGCAGGCAACTATTTACAGTAGATGTGTGAGCTCTTAATGCTTGTAAATAAGGCTTTGTATACACAAAATAAGATGTAACTTTTAGTCACCCATATTCAAGAGAGTGGTTTACTGGAGCAGCTTCAAAGAAAGGTTAGCATGGAGGACTGGGAAAATGGAGAGTCTATTTCATGAGTGGAGCTAAAAAAGTTTGGCTCGTTCAGTAAAATGAAGGCAGAGAAGGGGCATAATTGCTGTCTATAAACAAATCAAGTGGGTAAATAACAAAGGTAGGAAAAAAAGTTATTCTGAAGAACAGTGTAGGCAGCAAAGCAAAACATTAAGTTGATCATGAATTCGGTTAAGGTGGAAATCAAAGACTTCTAATCATCAACAAAATTGTGAAGCTCTGGAAAAATTTTTAGAAAAAGACAACAAAGGCAGCCAATTTTTAAGATGCAGTAAGATAAGTCTGTAAGTGAGATTATACATCACAGTTGTCCAGTTGTGAGGGGATGTGTTGGATGTTCCTGGTATTCCTGTGCCCAAAGCTTATGTTACAGTTCTACCATGAAACCTGTCTGCTCTTTCGTGTAGCCCCAGCACACTCCAAAGGAATTGCTGGTTGCAGTTATGACTGTAGAAACATATCCTTTACCAATGTTTTATTACTATACAGTATAGCTGAATGTCCATTGATTAGATTAATAGCCTAAACTGCATAAAACTAGTTGTTTACATACAAAACCAAAAACTGTGTTTGAAAGTTCAAAAAAATGAGGCATTGTCAAGACAGGTTAAGATTGAGGTAAATTTAAATGAAGACTCAGAAAAACCTTTTTTGGAAACACAAGACCAGGTTGTAGGCTGGTATATTAACAGACTGAAATCCATAATGGAGTTACATCAGTTCCCCTGTTTTAAGCTTGTTGGTATGGCAACCTATGGCTGTAATTGTCCAAAAGGAGTTTTCTTAGCACGTGGCTCTTTGTCTCCATATCTATTGATGCTTGCTGCTAATTTTTACTGTGTCAACAAATTCAAGAGGTTTGTGCTTGGTTTTTTGGGTTTTTTTTTTGGTCCCTAAAGTGTAGCATTTTTACAAGGGTATCTTTAACCATAGCTTCTGTGTTAGTCTAACAAGTTGAATTTCTCTCTTTATATTGCATCTTGTGGTCTATGGGCACTTAGGAGTGCCTCCAGATAAAACATGCTGTCATCCATCACTACTGTCATTTAGAAGACTCATCTTAAAATTTGGAGCCCATAATTCCAGATGTGGCCTCTACATAGGTTTTATTCCACTGATGCAGCCACACTGGCTTCCCGTTACTCCCAACTGGACACGTTTTGGAGGCTCAGGGTGAGACCTGCGGATCTGCATTATGCAAATGTAATTCTCCAATTCCAGCAGTAGCAGCTACATTAATTCCCAACGTGGCCGTTGGGGCTTGGCCGGGCTGAGCACAGCCTCCCTGGCGTCATCGCTTTTTTCCATCCCCAAATAGGTGATGAGTAATTACTTGGTCTTGATTTATTATTCAGACCATAGTAGTTCTGTTACAAAGTAAACATTTTTGTTGGCTGTGTCCTAATGCAAAGACCGTTTCACAACCACCTCTTATTTTAGGTTTTAATTGCTTCTCTTTGCTGTCAACTGATGGCCCCCTCCCCCATGCCCTGAGCCCTCCTCCCCTCGCCTCCCCCTTCATGGTATGGGTTTTTTCCTGTTCCCACACTGCTAATGTGATGAGCAACAGTTGCAATATCACGGGGCCCTCTCTGAAGGAGAAGAAAAAAAAAGAAGAAAAAAAATCCCAAACACGATCTTGTTTGCTTTTAGAGCTCTCCCGCCTTTTCAGTAGGGGCTGTGTTAATCCTTGCACTATGAAGGGAAACTCCTATGTAAATCAAACCAGTGCTCCATGCTCTCCTCCTTCCCCCATCCAGCTCCCGTATATTAAGTGATTGTTCTCCTCCCTAAGAAATGACAGATGATTGGTTGCTTTTTTCTCAGCTTTCAGCATATTTTCTTTTACAATCCTGGATGCTGGGGTTGAATCTTGCTTCTTTCTGTTGACTAATCTGGTGGATACCCCTGCCCAAATCTATTAAAAATAAAGTTATGCATTAGTGTTAAATTCAGCATATGACTTCATTTCTATTCTCTTGTATTATGCCATAAATTCTTGTGAATTTATTTTCTATCAACATGCTCAGAATAACCCAAGGCATTTCTAGATTTGAAGATGCAAAAACTAATGCAAGTCAACCCAGAGCAGATTGCAACTATTTTTTTTCTTCCCCCCCTACCCCCCCCCAAATGCTGTTTCTTTTTTTGTGTGTGTGCTGCATAGCCTTTTCTGGTTTAGCCTGCACTCCAAGGCTAGATTTTGATGTCAATGATTAGTATTTCTAATCGGTTGAACAAGGACAATGTCCCTTCTGCTGCGCAGAGGACACAAAGGCCCAGGCACTGATTCTGATCCCCCTCACGGCATTTTGGCTCCGTTGGACCCTTTCCCCTGTGGCTGTAAATCAGGGGAAATTCCACCCATCCCCTGGGTGAATGTGGTTAGAGATTAGAGCTGCAATCACAGGGGAGCGCGGTTCCCTGAGGTGGGAAGCAGAGCATGGCACAGGACGAAGCCCATGCGTGTATGTACCATGGGCTCTGCTCTTTGGGGGCTCTGGTGGTCTCCCTTCAGTGCTGGGTCAGCAGCTGTGAATCTGCTGCTTTTGGGGGAAATGACTCTGGATTTCCACCTGTAAAGCAGATTCCAGGGCTTTGTTCTGCCCTGACAAGGCGAACTTTGCTGCTGGCAGCCCATGCCCGCTCAGCTCCAGGCGGCATCTGAGGGGCAGAGGCTGAGGGCCCAGTCCAACTTCCTTTGATATCAGTGGGAGCTTGCAGTTCTTCTGTGCCCCTAGGATGTATCCGTGAAGTGGTCGTACAGGTTCAGGCTTCACTTCTTTTATTTTTCCTGAAACAGTTAGTAAGTTAATTTACATGAGATGTGCACCCTGGCAAATGCCATCTCCTAGCTATTGTTTCAGCTAAGCAGCTGTCATTTGCGTAACATTATGCATCCTTCATTGTACCATGCTAATTTTTTGAGGGGCAATTTTTCTACAATGAGCACTGCGCTTTAACAGAAACCTCTTTATGGCATTGGCCCCGGGGAGCTGCAGGCCCTGCCAAAGCAAACAAAGGCTTATTGCTCCAACTGGGCATGTCTGTGCCTTTAATACAGCGTGAAGTTCACAGAACACTGCATCCAATCTGCACATAGTTAACACCTGGTCCAATGCCTTCTGGCAATTAATCAAGATATCAATCAGTGATGACAAAAATTAATAAATAATCCATGCTTGCATATTGCACATTCTCAGAATGGGAGAATTTGCATTGACACTTACAGCCCATTTACATTTTTTGACTATGTTTTCAGTGTGTGATACTGTACAATACAATAATTATTGATGCGTATAAATAACTGGTACCTTGAGCACTCATGAAAGAGTACAAAAAAACACATTAGGCTATCTTGGTAGAAAAAGCTTTGACCTCGTCGAGTTACAGCCCCGAACTTTGATGTAGGGCCGCGAAACTCCTCTACTGCTAGCAAATATGGGGTTAGTCTAACTTTGTCTTCTTTCAAAAGTAGTGGAGTGGTTTTGGGTTGAACATGGCTTATTCTTATCTTGCTAATTAATGGGAATGTTTTCCTATACCTTAAGCCAAATTCCACTGTTACACCTTTGTTAACTCTGAGCAAGTACCCAAATTTCTTCCCTTTTGAAGTAACTTGGAAGTTAGCCACAACTTCAAAGGAAGGAAGATCTGTTCCTCTCTTCATTTAGAATCCATAAAAGTACTCTGGACCGTGTTTAACTTATCAAAACAGAGGCAGCACTTTGCAAATATAGGTGCACAGTCATTTGTACTGGCCACGCGAAGGCGTTATCAAAGGAGTTGCTTGTCTTCCCTGAAACTAGAAATCCAGAAATCCTTTGGTCGAATGTGAACAAAGGTATCCTCTCTTTTGTAAACGCTGGTACTTGCTCTCTAGTGATGCAAAAAAGATATTCCTGGCAAAGAACGAAGCAAGTATTATTTGTTGTCCTGCTGAGTCCTTACTGCATTGGTCAGAAATAGTAATTGTAAGCCACCATCATGAATGGTTGCTCTCCTTTGTAGCCCAAGAGAGGCCGTGGCTGTATGTACCTGGAGTTCAACATTTGCTGCTGCTTTTAGGTCATGGTTGAAGCTCATTAGTGGTGCAGGGGTGGGAAGTTTCTCCTGCTTTCTCAGCGTGTTTCTGTCCTACCTGCTCTGTGAATGAGCAGCACTCTCCTTGGGTGTCAGCTAGGCTAATTAAACCCACTGACAAATGTCATGGCTTCGAAAGAGAGGGTCACGCTTGGCCAGGTGGAGCCAGGAGCAGGCAAGGAGGAGTTGTACCCAGTAGTGACCTACTGTGCTGCCCTGATCTCTCTTGAGCAATATTCTGGCAATCGACCCAGACTGGGCAGTGGCTTTCCAATGTGGGTAAATACAGCCTTGGAAATAGTAGTTTTGGTGGTCCCAGCTGAAGTGTGGAAATCGTGCCAGGACCTGTTAGAATTGAGTAAACGTAGTAATTTCGCAATGATTTCTGGCAAACAAAGCGAGAATGTAATTCTGCCACCTGAACCCAAACTCTGATATCTCCAAAAGGTAACTTCTGAAATACTTCTGTTTTGGCTCCTGAATTATTTGGAGTATAACAGTTCCCATGAACTTCATGATTTAAATACTTTCCAGAACAAGGAGACAAGAACATTTAAACTAGCTTAGTAGAAAGGCATTTAACATAAAGAGAGTAATAAAAATACATCACCTGTCACATGTGATCTTTATATGACCTTAGCCACAGAACAATAAATATTACATAACCACACTAAAAGCAGTTTTTAACATCTTATATTTATATTTAATAAGTCGTGATTTTCTTTCCTTCAAGATGCAATTTTGATGAGACACTTTAAGTGTGATCTAAAGGCAAAAACTTTGTGACTGGTTATGTAATGCTTCTAGTGGGGCACCATTTAAAGGGTGTTTGAATGAAAATGCATCCACTTTGTTTTACTGTGTTCCTTACCAATCTGATAGAGCGGTAACTATACAGTCCTTTTTTTTTATACAGTTCCCTGTTTTCTACCTTTTTTTTTTTGACGTTTGACTGTTGGGCAACTCTTCACCTAGATGCATAAAATTAAACTTGCTGCGTACTGCCTAGGACACAACTGATCAGTTGCTATCTCCAATTATCAGTTTAACTGTTAGATTTGCACTTGCAGTCTATAAAAGAAAAATTATTGCAAGCTAGTTAGACTCTGATTGTCCCTTTTAAATTAATGATGTGAGATTCAGATTGCAATGCAAAAAGCAACACAGGGAATCAAAGTATCCAGCTTTAAATTGGCTTTTAGTTACATTAGAAAGCCAAATATTACAACGGCTATTATTTTTTACTAGAGGAAGGCTCTGATTTTTTTTCATGTGCTATCCTGTCTTACTATGGGTTTTGGGGGCAGTACCTATTAAGAACAGACTGGTATAAAGGAAAAGCTGACAATACTTTCTGTACAAATAGAGGTAATAGAAATAGTCAAAATCTGAAAAAAACATTCAGATTTTTCTTTTTTGACTCAAGTGTGTTTCTTGCAAATTTTATATTTCTTCAAATACTGGCCATTTTTTAGATTCATGTTGTCATGATGCTCATAAATATGTAATGTACAATGGGTTCATTAAACCAACTAGAGAGAAGACCAGGTTTGCCCCTTCTTCCCCCAACAAATTATAACTATTCTGCGCAATCAGCCTTTAGGCACTAGTCAGCTGAAATGGAAAAAATATTTAATAACAAGAGCTCAATAGCCTGCAGATCTCTGATGTCTGAGATGACTTCAACCTCTTGTGATGAGCTACGCTTAACCTAAGAAATATGATTTAATTCTACTTCAAAAGTATACTGAAATCTTTGATATATGGTCTGTGGTCTATTAAGCTTGATCTTAGCCTGACCTTATAAAGGAAGAGAAGCTTTATTTCTTTTTTAAAACACATAACCAAGCAAAATACAGGTATCTCTTTGTGGGATCCGGTAGTTGCAGCTTCAATAAAGAGAGGCATTTAAATATGTGCTTTACTTAAGTGCTTCAGTTGTCTCATTGACTTCATAGTCTAGATATTTATTTCTTGCCTCTTGGAAAACATTGACCTCAAGCTTGCTCCTTGCATTGGAGTTCCCCTATTGACTTTGGAGGATCGGTCGTTTGAATGAAGCCATCTGAAATACACTTGCTAGAGGGGGTCAAATATAATAAACCTGGATGTGGTTGAATTAAACTCTTAGCCATTTAATGCACTCAAGCACAAATATAAGAGCAGTAGCTATGCTAGAGGGTGTAAGCATTTTAGAAAGATTTGTGGGGAGAAAATTTATTTGGTATATAGGTTAGGTGATTAATAAGGTGTTGGGTGTGCATTCAGTAAGGGACATTTTGTAATATACTGAATGTCCCTTCATTTATCTTTTAAAAAATATGGTTCTGAAGGACTGGAAGAGATACCTATTACATCTCTGAATTCAGTATCCTATTTTAGAAGTAACCACATCTCTATTTATCACTTTTTTTTTTTTTTAAAAGTCCTTTACTTTCCTCATACCTTGTACTGATGGACTGTCACTCCTAGTGGAAAGAGACCTTGCTTCAACTCCCAGTTTACATGAATTCATAAGCTCACACCCAGTCGTCATGTGCCAGCTTTTTCATTTGACTAAATAACACTTCTTCCTCCGTGATGTTTATCTCTGTGATCCATCTATAAAGAGCAATCATAACCTTTTTAGCCATTGTTTTGGTAGACTTGCCACATCCTCCTGTTTCAGTGTCCTGAACAGCCAAGGCTTCACCTCCTGCCATCTGTGCAGTTGCTCTTTAAAGCTTCTCCAGTAACCTGAGACCGAGACACAGTAAAGGGAAACACGGTTGTACAGGCCCACTTCACTGCTTATCTCCTTGATCCCGGGTGGCTGTAAGGTGGAGTGAAGGGACTCGTCTGGTTAGCAGAACTATTATGTGGTATGAAGGTCATCACAGAGATTGTAATTACAAAGGTATGGCAGATTTGATCATCAGCTGTGTAGTTACAGTTGGGTAAGGGATGACCTCAAAACTGGTGATTCTTAGCTGGGTAAAAAATAATTGATAAGAGCCGAGAAGAAACTTTTGGCCATGATGTATCTTGGCACTGGTGTAGGAGAGAGTTTTGGGGAGTTAACTTCTGAGTACTTCAACAGAAGGCCTCCCTGGTAGTTTACTTTGGATGTTCTCTGGTGTTATGTGGTGCAGGGAGGTCAAGGTAATCTCACGTTCTCCAAAGTGTAACTACATAGGTAGAGCAGAGAGGGTTAAGCTTGGTTGGGCATTTGTTGGTTGGGCATCTTGAGGAAGGGAGGTCAGTGCAGGAAAGACAGGCGATGCATCAATCAAAGTAGAACTATACTTCAGAAAAAAGTATTTCAGAGTAATAATTAATCTAGAGAAACTGATGGGAAACGAGGAACTCGCAAATTGGAGACATCTGCTAAAGATGCTGGTAAAGCAAAGAATTACAATAGTGGGTGGGATACAAATTGTAATTGAATTAAGGGGGAAAAGGGATGTGGCAATACATTATGTAAAGTCAACGGCATGTGAGGTTAAGTTAAAGTAAGTGAAAACCAAGCATGACCAGAGAGGTTGGGAAGCAAAGCTGTGCTTGATGGTCTTCTACAAAGTTTAATAAGATCCAAGATTTTGAAGGGGCATGAAACTCTGTGGATTCTATGTGGACAAAATCGTAACCTGCATCTTTGCATATAAACTTGCTTTGTTATTTACCAGACACTAGGTAAAGGAAGGCTACAAAATCCAACACAATTGGTCCAACAAAGTAAAATGATAGGGTATTTTATCTGCTGCCATACGGAGTACTTAAAGCTGCAAGAGGATCTGTGATCTTGTTTATGGGAGCAGTTTATTGACGTTACGTATGTGGGTTTTTAAAACACTTCATTTTAATGAACCTAAGTGGTTGTTCACTCAATCTTATGGGAAACGCAGAAGTTTATTCATAAAGTGATGATAGCTGTACAAGAAGTAACAAAACTGTTTTAAATTAGCTTCAATACATAAAGGCAAGATAGGGAAAGTGGAGAGTGACACAGTGATGCAAAAATGGAGAAAAACATGATCAGTTAAAAGGAGTAAAGTCAAAACTCTACCTTAAAAAGTCAAGGAAATAAAATTCTTTCAGGAATTTTGTGGAAAATGTTCTAAAACATGTTTTGAAAGACATGTATATTTTTTTGTCGGCTCCAAGGTTAGTTAGGAGACAGAAAGCAAAGAATTGAATTTGAGGTCTCATTTCATCACGGCTAAGCAGTAGAAGAAAGATGCCTCAAGTTTGATTAGCTCCTGTGTTGCTTAAGATGTTAGTGGTCTGCAATGTGTGTTGGGAAAGAGGGAGCATTTCCTAGCTGATGCAAATGTGTTGAGTCCTTCTCTTAACTCAAGTGGTGAAGTGGGGAAGGTGGGCAGCAATGTTCACACTTGGGTTTCTCTGCAATTTTTCTGCTTTGCACCTAAATCTCTACACAGTAGTTTCCGCAGAAAACTGAGTTTTCTCCTACCATGCAAAACACAATGCTTACTCGGGGAAGGCTTATATTAATTTGTTTTGGTGCTGGATAGGTTATATTTATTGCCTAGAATCCTGTTAATTTTCTTAAGCTAGAAAGTGTTGCTTAAAATATTTTTGTAGTATGCTGGAGCAGGAGGTCCCAAGTAAGTTAAAAATTTATATGAAATCCAAATTGTACAGGGACTTATTCTCCCACCAGTAAAGTTGAGGCAAAATTTCCTTCAATCATAAACAGCAACAGGTTCAAGACCTTTTATTAGTCACCTTTTAACTCAATTGATGTGGTTAGAAATTGCATGAATGCTTTTTCTTTTTCTTTCACACAAGTAACAAAAGCTGAATTAGGCTGCAGTGATGAAATCTGAATCATTTCCTCCTCAGACTAAACTTGCTAAACTGGTACAATCTGGAGAATGATGTAATAAGGAAAAAACCTGTTGTTTGTCTCTTGATACTGTTCTTGAAAAAAATCATTGCTACGTAATACAAATATAGTCATCACCTTTTATATCCTTTCACCATTGCTGATATTGGAACCCTTCCAAATAAGTAGCATTCCAAAATTGGCTATAGCCCTCTTCATGGTTTTACCTACTTAATTATAAGTTAACACTGGCTTCTTTTTTTTTCTTTTTTTTTTTTTTTATTGCTACGTAATACAAATATAGTCATCACCTTTTATATCCTTTCACCATTGCTGATATTGGAACCCTTCCAAATAAGTAGCATTCCAAAATTGGCTATAGCCCTCTTCATGGTTTTACCTACTTAATTATAAGTTAACACTGGCTTCTTTTTTTTTTTTTTTTTTTTTTTTTCTTCCTAGTTTTAGATAAAGGACTAGAGTTTAAAAGATTGTTACAACAAGCTATATAACATTTCCATTAATTGCTGTCATAGAAATATCTACCTTTAATCTCATTTTCAGATTGACTTAGAGCTCCATAGGATCTTGGCTAGACTTCCTTTAGTCACGTATCACTACACTTTTGATGCTAAAATAAGAAACTGAGGAACTTGAATTATTCATGGGAGACTCCACTTAGGACTCACAGTTAAAACACACAGTAGTGTAAAAGTTCAGAGGTGGCATTTTTGTTTTGTTTTGTTTTTTTTTAAATAAAAGACAAAACAAATTGAACCAGCCGGGTAACCTGTGGTAAGCTATAAATTGCAGATGTCTTTGACAAAGATGATAGAGATGAGCCAATGTTGTATAAACTGAACACTCAAGTTCTTTAATTGCCTGGCACACATACTTTCCCAGAAATGTAATCAGTTTAAGGAATGCAGTCTTTATTTCTCTTCGGCAATTCTACCAGGGTTGCCAAACTTATTTATTAGAAAATGGAGAGAGCTTGGGGCAAGATAATTTATATTATTTTTAAACATGAACCCAAAATGAAAATCTTCTATAAGCCTAACACAATGACAATTTAACTTTATTATGCGCGTTTGTTATGTAACGCCAGCCTCACACAGGCATCGCGTTGCAGAAGTGATGAATTGCTGCAAAAGAGGAAAGGTAGTCTCCTGCGTTTAGAGCCCAGCAGCAGGGGTCAGGAGATGCTAGTTCTGTTTCTTATCCTGCCCCTGATTTGATATATCACCATGGGAAAGTTTTTGAAAAAGACACTGGCCTTGATCCTGGAATAGGTGCTTTATGGGTAATCCTCTGAACAAACACTGCTTCTGTGCCTTTCTGACTCTAACAGAGGCTCCTATTCAAATGGAGCTCATTGGATGAGCGGGGCGATGGTGAAGATACCCTCTTTGCACAGATGGAGGAAAAACCATAATACTTCCTTATGTAGCAGGGGAATTCATTTTACAGTGTTTTGAGCTCTTGAATGGGAGAGGCTTGTAAAGTGACAATAATAGATTTTAACTGAAGAGCAATCTCTGGTGTCGGAAATGTGAATAGACCTTATCAAGGTGTATAAAATACCGTGTAGGGATTTCTCATGCAAAATCTTCACAGGGAAAGATTTCTTGAGTATAATGAATTGTAGGTAGCTGGAATATTGCATAGAGCCAGGATGATACAAACCAGAAATGGATGAGCAATTGCAACAAATAAAAAATAATGGGAATAGAGAGGCTGTTGTGGGAAATGGTAAAGTGTCAACCTTGGCTACAGTGGAGAAACAGCTGCTTGTTACTTAATGACAAAACAGACTGGATTTTTTTTTTCTTGGTGAATCCAAGGCTCAATTTAGCATCATAGTGTGACTTTCCCCCCTCTTTCTTACTGAATGCTCCATGTCTTGCAAAGATAAAGGGAGTTTTAACCGAAGAAGAATTAAATTTTGTCCCCATGAAACTGAGTTTATGGTCAAGTCATTTGAATAGATGCAGAAACAGAAGACCTTATTGTAAGACATACTTTGTGTGCTGTGCTAAGAGAGCATTGTCTGAAGGTACTTTGCCTTCTGAAAGCCTGATTCATTCCAGCAACAGGTTCATGCAGTAGATGTTTTGTGTATATCAGGATCATATGATTGAACATTCAGCTAAATCCATGTAATTGCTTCATACAACAGGAAATAATTCTGCTCATTCAGTCACGAATATTGCATCTGCAAAGTCCTTCTCAGGAAAGGGGGATCAGCTAATCTGAATTCCTGCACGACACAAGCCATTTAGTGTCACTGTAATAATTACGCTCATCATTAGTCTAGTATTCTACTGGTACCAGTTGAGGAGTTGTGGTTACGCTGGAGCATGTCTTTCAGGGAAATATCAACCACTACAGTTGTAACTTGTTCCCATGGTTTAAAACTGGCACTGCTTTCCCATCCTGAATCTGTCTGACACTTACAGGGCTGAGTGGCAAACTTTTGAGAGATATGGAGGTTTTTGAAATGGGTTTTCATGACAATGAATGGTTGAAAATATTAATTTTCAGGAATTTATGGAGGAAGAGGTTGGGGAAGCAATGAAATGAGGGTATAGATGACATCTTTTCTTCTCACCCTCTGTGGCTGAAGACTAAACAGCCCAGTGATTAGGGCACAGACCCAAGATTTAAGACACTCTGGTGCAATTCTCTGCTGTGTAAGTTAGAACAGGAATTTGAAACTTGATCTTTTCCCTGACACCCTAAGCTTCAGGCTATTGGCTACTCAGGGTACTCTGGTACAGAATTAAACCGTTCACTGTGTATTTTAGAAAAACATATAAAATTGATTGCTGAGTGACTTGATGGCATATTAACAATAAATTATTATTTTTTTTAATGCTGTGCTCTAGAATATCTTTCTAATGGGTTCAGAGGCTTTTACATAATCTTCTCTGATTCATTTTCTAGAGGGGGCAAAAAAAAAAAAAAGTAAAAAGTATTGTTATCATTACTGCTGCAGTTCCCATGGCCCCAAAACCCAGCTAATGACCAGCCTTGACAAGTTCATTTCTGTGGAAGACATTCTCTTACTTCCAATTCACTACCACCCACAGATGACACTTTACAAAATGTCACTGTTACATAATTGATAATCACTCAACAACTGAGAAAATGGAACTTGGAAAGAGGCAACATTTCTGTGTTGTCCAGAGAGGAAATTCTCTTTCAGCTACTCCATCCCAGTGTGGATAAGGTGAGTGTTCTTCTGCAAGTCAGGAAAAAGATCACTTTTGGATGGAGATGTCTTTTCAAACTGATGACCATTAAAAAAAAAAAAAAAAAGGAAACACTTATTTAATAAAATGATGATCATCTTAAATGCATCTTGTTCTGGAGAACAAAGACCTTAAGAAAATCCAAAGCAAGCACTCCCTCACAGGGGATGCAATATGCTGAAGGGGAATCTTGACAAATTTTAATGGTATATTAAAGTTGGGACACTGGAGACAGGAAGTGTGAAAGATATGTTTTTCCCTCCGATATTATATATGGATAGTCCCAGTGTAACTGGACAGTCATTGTGATTGTACAATCAATCCTATTGGATTCCTAGGTGAAGGGTACAGTTTTTAATAACCCTGTCTCTTAAGGCTCAATCTTTTATCTGTTGCACAGAATAACACATCTGGCACTTTTTTTTTTCCTGTCTCTGGGTAAGACTGTTAAAAGCATGTAAGAATGGAAGATGTAATTTATTTAGTCTGTGGTATATACACCTGATACCAATTAGATTAGATGCCGTTCACCAAATGCTTGATGGTAGCCTGAGAAGGCATCAATAGTTACATGAAGGTGCATATAAAATATTTCTAGGTTCCCTGTGAGTAAGTCATTCACGGGTGTGCGATGAGCTGCAGCATAAGTGGAAGAGAAGGGCCCTGGTTAGCACCCCAGAAGCACAAGCGACAAGTACTACTGTAATTAAGCAAGGTAGTTACCTAGCATTTTTACACTGATATTTCAAAACTGGCATTCACAGGCACTTCCGATTCCTCTCATTTATTATTGAGGCTCCTCACAGCAGTCTACGGATTCCTTCCACTTCCCCCTGTGCTTGCATTCGTCATATACGTGACACCTTGGAACTGGTGTATGCATCCGTGATTTGTGCTGTGATTAACACATTATCAGCTTCCCCCTTTCTCGTTAGCTAAAAATAGTCCTGGCTATCCCTGCTAGTCTGTCGCTCAGGTGATGGAGATGGAGGCTGCAGGAACCTTCTGTAGCATTTGGCAATCAGACCCATCTCACTCTCGCATTTCCCAAACCTTTCCTTGATCTCCTGGCATGGGTGATGGTTCAGCACCTTTTTTTTTTTTTTTTTTTTTTTTTTTTTTTTTGAGGTTGCTTGCTCAAAGAATTGGAAGAATTTCCAAACTACAGCCTACATTTTCTTCTCTTTCTGCTGCTTTCATGGGCACCAGCAGTCTTTCTGTGTCCATTTTGCTGCTAGCAATGATGCCCACACAAGGCACGGGAGGCTCAGTCCCTTCTTCCTGCAATGATAGCTGCTGTGGTTGTGCTACCCAAATTTAACAAACAAAGCAGAATTAAAAAACACTTAAAAGAGTAAAAGCACTAAGAAGAGTTCTTTGTCATCTTGTATGACTCAAAAATACCCAATATTTTTCTGAAACTTTCCTGGAATATTCAGCTGTAGGGTGTAAGCAAGCAGAGGAGCATTTTTGGGAAGTGATGTATTTTGTTTTCAGGTTAAACTTGTATTTTAATACATATTCTGCAAACAGAACTTCAGGTTGGTGCAAATATGAGGAGATTAAAATATTAGAGATCAAATTAGCCTCAGAATTAAAATCTGCATATGTGCATCTCTTTCCTTACCCCCAGGCACCCGGCTCTTAAAGCTCCAAAATCTTGAACTATTTGCAAAACAGAGCACCACAGAGAAACGAATGCCTACGGTTCAGAAATACGAATTCCTGCCACTTCTCTCTTCCATGCTGTTTGCAGTCTCCAGTGTAAAAGCTTCTATTTCAGAGCTGTGTCAAGAACCATGAAGCGTTATAGCCTGACCAGGCATCGACCTAGCACTAAGCAAACTCCTAAACCCTGGAGAAAAGACAGTGGAGAGATTAAATAAACTTCTTTTAAAAATGCTGTCTCTAAACAGCTGCAGCAGTGGCATAACTGTATCATTTCTTAGGTGTTCTTCTATTTCTGATATATTTTAACCTTGCAGACTTTTTTAGCCATTTAAGTGGCTTAATTTAAACATTTTGTGCCCTCATAAAGAATTAATACAGTCTTCAACTTAATAGTGCTTCTAAATCTTCGAAAAATCTGGATCTTTCATCCTTTGACTTTGCATCCCATTGTTTTATCTAATCCATCTCAGAATCCCTTGCATCTCTTTTAGTAAGAAAAAGATCCATTCAAACTTATTTCTGAAGCCTGTAGGAAGAGCAACTGAGCATAAAGAAATCTATCAATTGGTCACACACATGAATATGGTGCTACGTGTCTATTTTTTAATATACATAGAAAACTTTAATATGTGTAAGCACAGTAACTGCAGTCACCTCTACTTACTCTAGAAGTTGCTGAATTAGAAATGTACAAGTTGGGATACTTCAAAGGGTGCTAGTTACTGTAAGTGTCCCTGCTGAGGTATCTGAACTGCTTCAAGTGATATGTTCAAAAAGAGATTAAGACGATTTGGATTTATTTGTTTTTTAAGAGAAATACAACTATTTTCCCTAATTTCCTACTATCCTCCTTCTCAAATTCTTTTCCCACTGTTTGTGTTTAAAACGTGGTCGTGCATCTGTAGCAGCTAACGGCCCATAAGATGTTAGAGTTCAGAGATTTTAAGGCTGTAAAAGGTCACTGTCGCAGTGCTTTTTGGCTTCTTGCACGTGAAGACCACGGGATGGCATCTAGTTCAATAAGTAGGTGAGCTAGAACATCTATTTTGGAAAGATGCTTAAACTTGGTCTTGGTATTGAGAGTGAGAAGCTGCATTGCTCATTAGACGGTGTTTTACACTGGCATTTTGAAATGATCTCTGTGCCAATTGAAGTCTTGCACAAGGAGGGGGGCGAGCTTGGCATTGCTGCTAAATGTAAGGGCTGAGCCGGGGGAAGGTCCTTTGCCCCTGGCAGAGCTGCTGTGGGGAGACGATGCACTGACAAGAGAATGAGAATTTCCCTGTATATGCACACACTTCCCAACCTCTTGGTATTTGTTACAAATGTATGTTTGAAAGTCGTTTCAGATGTTTCAGTCCCTTTGCTCCTCTTTGTCTTTAGGTTCAGTCCTCATTTCCCTTTGTCAACGCAGCGTCCAGAATACTTCCAGACACCCACTGGGAAGCACGGCTGTTGTGTTTTGGGCAATTTTTCTTCTTTCTTTAGAAGGAAAGCAATGCATCTTCCCAAAAAGTACAATTAGTCTGTTTATGTGTACTGTGCTGTATTGGTTATTTAAAAGAAAATGAAATGAGAATGACTTGTACTTGACATTAAAAATTGTGATTTGGAGCAGTTTTCCTGAGTTTGGGAAGCGGCAGGTGTGTGTGGCAGGGAAGGTAAATCCCAGGTTTTGGGATGGATTTGAAAGAAGCATTACATATGGACAGAGCCTTGGAATAGGGCTTTTCTTCTGTTTATACTTCCTTTGGAGCCTGGCTTGAACAAATCCATAAGGCCCTGAAAACTTTCAAGGCTAAGGCAAAATGTATGTGATCTTATACCCCAGGGATGAGTGGAATTAGTTGCTTAAGTACTTTTTTCTTTTTTTCCACTTTTTAAAATATTTTTTTCTTTTTTTTTTCCCCCCTCAAACCTCTTTGGCTTGTAGCCATGCGCGTATGTATGTCACTGGACTACAGAGATGCTTGAAGTCAAGGTGTACAGTAGGTCTGTGGGACCTATTCTCAGTTAGGGTCAAACCAGCACAGAAGAGCTCATTCCCACCAAGCAATCTGGCTGAATCCAATTAAACAATCCGGATGTTTTTCACACCTTATATGTCCCCACCAGCTAGACAGGTTTATCATGTAGCAGTTCACTAATGCCCCCAGGAAACCCCTGGTTACTTCTTAAACATATTTTGCATCCAATTTTAGTCTGCTGAGTGTTCAGTTTTGTTATGGAAATTAAAGCTTTAATAGCGAATGAATGGGTCCCTACACTCTCTGCCAACCTCGATAACTTCATGTGGCAAAACTTCACTGTTGGGCAAGGGGGAGGATGGCTCTTGGTGTCCCTGAGCAACAAAAGGCACCGCAGGCCATGGGGCAGCACGTAGCACACAGGGAGAATGGGAAAATGGCTAATCCCAGCCAGATCCCATTGCAGAACATCTTACTATCTGGCTAATCAGGATAAGTGCTGAAAAGCTTTGAGTGTGATGTCAGATTTATTTCACGATGAGCAGGGAAGATCTCTTGATCCTCAAACACTTCAAGTAAAAGTTAAAAGGGGGGGTGTGAGGTGCGGGGGAGGAGGCGGAAAAAAGATATTGCGCTTTTTTTCTTTTTTTTTCCAAGTGTGATGAACTGTTTTCTCCTCTAAGTGTTTTAAATAGCGGCAGTGTGAAAATTACATTTGCTTTGAATAATTGCTAGCGTTTTTCCCATTGCAGTCCTTCTATCTGGAAGATTTGTATCTAATATTGCTCTTGCATGAAACTCGGAGGAGCAGTGTGAATGGAGCGGCAGGTCCATTTTTAAAAAAAAAAAATATTTTAAAATATTTTATTTGCTCAACAGTTCTATGCTGTGGCAACACAGGCTTACGCAGCACTTTATAAGCGTAGGCCCTGATCCAACAAAGGCTTATACTGCGTATGTTTAACTTTACGCTGACTCCAAAGGGAATATCGTGTGTGATACGGACTGTAGGTAAGGCCCATTTCCTGCCCTGAGCAGCTTGCGAGTGAAATAAGACAAGACCCAGGACAACTGTCTACGAGTAGGAGCCTTGAACAGGGAAAAGATCTGGGGGGAAAAAAACCCCTTCTGGAAGGGAATTTTGAAGAGGGAGGAAAAAAAAATGGATTTTTCCTGTTTTGGGTCAGGGGCGGCAAGAAGGAGAGCCCAAGGGTGGCAGGGGAACTTTGCGGTGGGAGGACAAGGCAATGGCTGAAGGACTGGAGGGTCTCTTAGGAGCTCGTATTCAGTGTAGTAAAGGCTCTAGTGCAGTCTCTTGATTTTATCTGTTGACTAAATAAAACTGGTTGACACTTCAGGGCATTCATTTTTATTCAGTCTAATGAATACTGTCAAATCCTGAGAACAGCTTGTGGAATTCATACATAATTGTTTCACTGATGAAGAAACCGAGGCAGGGAGACTAATGATTTTCCCAAGGCCACAGAAGGAACATCATAATTAAAAAAAAAAATCTCTTTCCCAGGCCTGGGCTGAACCACTAATTCATTTCTGAACACAGGGTAGTATTTTCAGAGGTGCTATATTCTCATTTTTGAGTCATTTAGGCATCCCTAGGAGTTTAGATGTCACTGGAAGGCAATTCTGTACAGGCTCCTAAAAGTCTAGATGAAGCTGAAGAAGGAGTTAGACTCCTAAGACTCTTGAAAAGATTATCTGATATCTGAAATGAATATCTCATAGGAAATTATAGACTTTTTTCTATCATATATATATAGCTGGGTTGGATTGTGGTCTGTTGGAGTCAAGCAGATCTGGTCTGGTACAATAAGCTGCAAAACATCCCAATCGATTCCTAGCTTGGCAACTGGTTCTAGCAAGTGTCCTAGTTAACTACTTCGTCATGGGCATCACATCACCCAGGCTTGTCTTAGCAGACAGTAGCGCTTTCTTTTTTCTCCCCTACCCATCAGTCTGGAAACCAGGTTCTAGTTGGCAGCATCTTCCTCTTGTGTGGGTAACACTAGGAAAAAATGATTGTTAACTGTAGATGCTCTGTTTAGGGAAACAGAATCCTTTCCCAAGGATATATATCACTTTCCAACTTAGTCATGTGCACACCCAAGCCTGTGCATGAACTGCATTTCTGTTGCATGATGCACACTCCCATTTCATTCAGGTGGAGTCCTGGTAATATCAAATACATGTCTGCTTCTAGCTATTTTGAAGAATAATGCTCTGAATCACCTGCTGTGCAGGGATGCATCCAATATGGAAACAAAGTCACTTAAAAGTACTGCGTGAATGAGTACTTATAGGAGCTGCAAACAGTATGCAGTATAAGTTGTTTAGAGAAAAACTTTACTTGTTTGAGCAGAAAGATAGTCTAAATGATTCAGACTCCGGGTGGCTACGCACTGATCCAAGTTATTGCAGACACCTGTAGGTTTTACTCTTCACTGGGACCAAGTGCAGCGTTGCAGGAGGTGGAGGACCTGCAGCAGAAAGGGGTCCATGTTGGGAAGACCTCTCAGCACATCTTTACATGAGCACCATTGCTAGTTTTGGCCAAAGGTTAGGGGATGTGCAGTCTTGTCTCTGGCTCTGCGTTCATGCCTGGCTTTGCTTTGCTGAATCAGGAACATCGGCTGGTTGCAACTTCACTCATAAATCTGCTGATTTGAAGCCTGGATTGGGTATACTCACATCAGAAAAGACATAGTGTGTCTTGCTGCCTGTGTCCAGAGCAGGACCCACGTGCTCTGCAGGTGTGATTCAGGACCTGGGGCATCTCCTGCATTCGGACTTAAGGGAGCTCTACCTGAGCAAGCCCTTTGAAATTGGGCCTAAGTGTTTTAGTGAAACCTTATGTTATGAAAGGTCCCTGTGTAATGTCCTTTGGGAAAGGGCTTAGTGTGCTCATTTGCATCTCTATACCCAGAATGCTTTTCCAGCTCATTGCTGTTTCATAGCCATGCTGGTGTCAGTGCTACAGAGCAGCTGAAAGTGGCTTGATGTGCTTCTGCATGCTGCTACTTTTCCTCTGGAGCAAAAGAAAGGATGTCTGTCTGGAAGGGGAAGATGAGACAAAATGTCCCTATCTTTCCCTGCAGCATGGGTAGTCTCCTGGCCACCCAAACAACCAGCAAGAGCTGCTAAGAGGACAGATGCTGGTACTTAAAAGCTTAAGCTGCCTGCAAAATATCACTGTGCTCCCAGGCAAAGACGCAGCTGTGTGAAATGTTGAACCTTTAACGTGATCCCACCTTCCCGCCACAGACAGTTTGTGGCAGCTTGAAGAAGTGCTGAGGGTCTGGAGATGTAAAATCCAGACTGTTGTGTGTGTTATAGGAAAGAAAAGCCGGTAGATTCTGCGCCAAAACATCAAATGTGGCAATTGCAAGTGAATCTGTTAATATTAAAAGCACTGGGGTCAGGTGTGAGTGCTACAAAGCATCCTACTGTGCTGCAGAATCAGAGCCCAAATGGAAAAGAGCCCGACCGAGTGGTCATCAATTCCCTTCCCTGACAGGCAAGGGCTGTGCCCTGTAATGGATATAGTAGTTAACGGCATATCCTTGAGGATTCAGCGTGTAATGATTTGCAAGTTGTAGCCTGAGATAACTCAGAGGAAGTACTATATAAATGTCAAAGTTACTCTTAATACACTGGTGGCGGTACTTTTTCAAGGAATTGTCACTGAAGTAAAATTAATATGCAAAAGATATGGCAAATCTACTAGCAAATTATGTAAATATTTTGCAAGGGGCAAACTTTCAGTGCCAGGCGTGAAAATTGGGTCACAATTCCCATTAACAATTACACAGCCTGCGTGCCTAATTTTCCAGGCACCATGCTGAAAATTCACCCCACGTTATGGAAGCAATTAATGGCTTAAAATTCTTTTTAGGCCAGTAAATGTGTAGAAGTGTTGATAGCCTTTTCTGTGTGGCATTTAATGAGCTATAATCTGATAACTAGATTAGATTGTTCTCTCATGATATCGACAAAGATTGCTTTTTATCGTTATTATTGCTATTTAAATACTACAGCAATGCCAGATGCACGGATCAGAGCCCTGTTGCGCTAGGTGCTGTACAAATATCTGTGAACATGTGGTCTCTTCACTGAAGACAGATATAATAACTACTTTGCTATTCTGGTCTGCTTAGGCACCAGGGAAATGCTGAAGGTTCCCACACAGTATGAATCTATTAAAAAGATAATCTGAAGCTATTTTGGTTTCTCATATAGAGGATTTTTTTTTTTTTTTCCTTTTTCAATGCTTACACATGACTTTCATTAGCATTAAATGTGTGTGGAGGGAGAGTCGCTCTTAACGTTTGTAGCTCTGTACCTATCCCTTTCATATCACTTAAATCCCAGCGAATATAACTGTTTAGTAATTGTCTGGTATTTAATTAAAATACAATAACCCCTTTCCAGAGACGCCAGTTGTGAATCTGGTGGCCCAGTCATAAAGATGCTAATTTAATGAATATTCATAAATCATGAATATTCATAGAGTGTCAGGGATGTTCTTTTGTACCCTGCTGCTATGCCAGGTCTCGCTGGCACAGCAGACGGCACATGTTGAAGGAGCTTTGCTCCTAGGGGAGAAGAGAAATATTCGCGCTGGAGCGGGACGTGTGTCTGGGTGTAACTCTGAGCGGAGGCGCTGGGAGGAGAGGTGGTGGCTGGTGAGGAGCATCTGACCTGCTGAATGGGATGCGCAGTCTCGTTGTGGCTACCAGGTGGCAGGATATGTTTCTTCTTGGGGCTATTAATACTTTTATAGCTGATGTACAGCTCTGGCAAGGATGTTATGGTCAACCTCTGCCGTTTCAGCGGCCACAACCACCACTATTACTGCCTGAGCAGTGCCTGTCTGCTGGGATTCCCAGTTGCTCTTGCCCTGGCCAGGCTGCATGGGGGGAAAGGCACCGTAGGAGGCTGCCCTAAAGCACTGCAACCTGCTGCGGGTGGTAGGTCTGCCCTGCTCCAGGCTGCGGAGCTGAGCAGCGTTCATACAGGAAAGCCTCTCTTATCTAGATGCTCCAGACTGCTCCTTGTAGTGGGACCTGTCTCCAGGGTTTCCAGGGATTTGGCAGCCTCCTTGGTCAGTGGTCATGACCCTGCTGCAATACTCAATACTGCTGTTGTAGCCAAATATCTCTTAGATTAATTTTGGGGTGGGTAGGGGAATGTAGTGATGTATCTGTATTACTCAAAAGAAAAAAAGAAAACACAGTGTCAGAAAATCGTGTTTTATCCTGTCACTTGAGATGCAGCTGAACAAAGTCAGTGTCCCTCCGCAAAGTTCACAAACTCCATGCTTTCTTTGATTCGCGTTTTTAAAGAAAACGGGTGTTTAACTTATCCCTAGGAATCCCTCATGTGCCTTCTAAGAAGCAGGCAAGGGAGTCAGCTTTGTATTCATTGCTCCTACAGGTTTCAATTGCCCCCATCCTTCCAGGTTGATGGCTAAAATATGCTCAAATGCAAATGCCGTGCGCCCTTATGGTGCCTGTGCGATGCCAGTGAGGCACTTTGCTGCGACTTCGCGTCGCGAGGCACGTACCTATGGGTGCGGAGCAAGCCCGCTTCTCACCCCGCCACACGCTGCTGTGATGCAAATTTGTTCTTGTGAAAAAATGTCAGCGCGTGGAGTTGATCTGTTCGCTTTGGCAAAGTGTAGTGCAGGAGTGAGCAGCCGTCCCTCTGTCCGGACTCAGGCGCCGGAAAGTTTCTGAAGCTTGGGGGATGCTGGTGCTCTGAGACACTGCTCCCTCCCTCCCTC
>NW_015090770.1:5037660-5088702 GCF_001431845.1 Calidris pugnax | reverse complement strand
CATCCATGTCTCCATCCTTCCCTCCTTCCCTCCATCCATCCCTCTATCCATCTCCCCATCCATCCATTCCATCCATCCCTCCATCCCTCCCTCCCTCCCTCCCCCAGGACCACTGCAGCGCTCGGGCTCCGGCTTTGTGCGAGGGATCCTTGCAACCCCCCTATCAACACTTCAAACGTGTGTTTGCAAAAAAACTGGCAGGGAAAGGAGAAGGGGAGAAGGGCTGCCTGCGCTATCCAAGAGAGCTCTGTTTTCTCTGGTAATTTATTTCAGCTAATACACTTCTCTAATAGTTGCCGGCTCCAATCTTTGCTTACATAAACGCTTATTTAAAGCTCTTACGATCAAATCATTCATCTGGACTCAAACTCGCTTCTAAATTTGTGCATGCAAATTTTATTCATGGGCCCAGCTGTGTTCGTGCGGAATTTGCATTTGTGCATATGAATGTGTTGTTTTTTTCCCTCTGTCAGCATACAACCACAGGCTGCAGCTGAAAATATGGACCTAGATTTCAAAAATTTTAATGACCATACACTGAAAGTTTTAGTTCCTTTCCCCGGAGCTGGCAAACTTGTCTGCATAAGCCTTATCTTTATCCTTTGCTTTAGGGAACTCACTGGTGTGTGTTTCTGAAGACTCGCTTGCACGTGGCGTTCAAATAAAAAATGAGACTTTGTTTTGCCAATATGGGTATTGACATGAAAGGGCAATTAACTTTTTGTCTTGCGTTTTTATGCAACTAATCCTTCCTTCCTGTGTTTGTGCCACCTCGGTTTACTTTGTCTACCGAAAGCTTGTTTTGAGAAGAGTTGAAACTTATTTTGTTCTGGGGGGGTGGCATGGCAAGAAAACAGTGCAGTGGAGGCTGGGAAGAAAAATACCGTTCTGCCTCTGTAAGCAGGGCCAAATTTGAGTGTAAATAAATACCGCTCAGAAAAGGAAACAGTAAATCAGTCTTGCAGAACAATTTGGATATCTGATGTATGCAGCATGAGTAACTCCATTCGGTGCACTACCAGGAGCGTGAAGTGGCAGCGGTGCTGTAGGTTCCCCACTGCTCTTAATTGGAAAGGACTTACAGGAACCTCTTCCTGATGCTCTTTGTGGAGGATTGTGGTGAGCACTTACCTTCTGCATCCCCCTTTCGCTATAATGCCTCTTTCCTTAATGTCTGAGAGGGGATTACGAGAGAATCCAGTTAAGTTAGGCTCTGGTAAAAAAGTTTGCTAGATAAATTTGTAGTTATTTTTAACTTTAAATAGTTACAAACTTGTTAAATCAAAAAATTGAGAGCCATTTTGATTTGTTGTGTAGAAATATCTTGTACAGCACATTAATTTGCTGATATTAAAACTCATTCAAGGGCTTCTGAAATATGCTCTTTAAACAGCTAATCTGAAGGGTAGAATAATTCTGGGAAGAGCATAGACTGTGTCAAGAGGATCTCGAGCACTTTGTGTGTAAGGGTTCTTCTGAGAGATATTATTTTATTTAACTTTCTTCTCAAATGTTTCATGAGGCACAGGCTATTTGTTTGGGGGTGGAATTTAGGTAATAGTGTCGACTTCACCCTGGGAAACATGGTCATAAATGACAAATTGTTCTGTTTACGCAAAGATGTTTGTGCTGCTTTTCATTTTCAGCGCTAAAGCCCTGCACAGGAGCTGTAGGCGCTGGGAGGGAAGAGCACAGCACCACCCTTCTTTGGGCACTCGTAATTTTGCTAGAGTCTGAGAACTTTGAAAGGAACCGAAAAGAGGTGCTTGCTGGTATTGTGAGAGTCTGAGGGCATTTAACTTTCTTTGGCATCTGACAAGAATGTGGGAGTTTTGGATGATGACGATCAGTAATGTCACAGGTTTGCGTTGGAAGCACGCCTTCCCTTCCAGTAGCAGAGTCACTTCTGGAAAGCTTTAGCTAAAGTGGTTAGACTAAGGTTGAAGAGTGACTGAATGACAAATCTGGAAACAATCCTAATTCCACTCATTGAGCTGCTTAGACTGTTTGTGTAACATACTTTAATTATATCAGAAACGTGGGATAGGAAACTGGACCATTCCAAACTTGAAGAAAAGCTCTGAATTTGGAATGCAATCCTGTTTTTTTTATTTTTATTTTCTTTTCTTGGTGGTTTTGGGGTGGTTTTTTTTGACACCATGCTCAGCTGTAGCCTGTTTGTGTGCTACTGACTTGCTGGCAGTACAGAGCTGCTCCGGGATTGCACGCAGGAAAGCATGGAGGGTGGAGTGGGAATTCCTTTTCCTGGACAATCCATACTGTGCTGAGGGCTCCAGAGCATCTGGAATATCTCCTACCTTGTGCTTTTGTGCCTTTAAGATTTTGGGTGAACAAGTTATTTCTTGAAATAAGACTGCTTATCTCTTCAGTGCAGCCTTTCTCAACAGAGTAAGATGCCAGCCCTGTAACCTTTGCAGGCAACATCTGAGTTGTCCTTAGTCACGCAAGTATTCTAAAATTCGCCAGCATGACTAATTGCAGTTGTAAAATTTCAATGTTAAAGCTTTAATGGAAAAAAAAATCTATTGGGAAGTTATTTACATAGGCTACTTGTATCCTCTTGCTTAAACAAAAGCATTTTTAAAGAGGACACAATTATGTGTTTATTCAATATTCCTAATTTAGCTAAGGATTACAATGGGATACCTTGACCCAGAACATTCTCCAATTTATAGGAGGAACAAAAGATAATCTTTGGAAATCAACATTTTCTGCTTTAGAATCCAGTAGTACTTGTTTGAAAAAATAGTAGATACAGAAGGGAAAATGACAGTCTCTTTAACATATACTTAAGTATGGTAAGTGCAACGATGAAAGCAGACATAAGGAGTGAGAAAGATATAAATGGAAAGATTAATGACAGCATTAATTTATTTGCATCTATCACGGAGAAGTATTTGCAACATAAAAAAGTAGCAGTTTGTGAAAGGCAGTGTAGTAACCTAATTCTCATCTGGGTATTAAACTTAATACGTGTAATATTTCTACGGTTTCACCTGACTCCCTTCCTTGTTTTGTTCTCTGCCTTGGAATTTACAATGCCCTTTTGTGTTCTTATTCATGGGGTGGTGAGCAATGCTTTGACCTCTTTTGCACTTTAGACATGAAGCATGTGCCTTACCTTGTCTGATGAGTACAGCTGTCCTTGCACCATTTAAAGGAAAAAAAAAATAATAATTTGTGCAAGCTGGTAATGCAAATTATTTCTTGGAAAGCGTTGCAGAACACAGAGACTATCGGATATTCTAATTTATGTCACAACTCCCTATTCATTCAGTATCCAGGTATGGGTTCACTTGAGTGCTAAAAGGGGGTGTTTCTTCCTTCATTAGCATGTTGGTGTGATGAGTGGAGGTTTGCGTGTCACCTGGAGGGGCCACAGCCCTGCAGGTGCCCCCGGAGCAGGGCTGCAGCAGAGACTTGCTGCTGCCCTTTTAGCTGCAGGATCCCTTTGCAGTTTCAGGTAGCAAACCTGTAGTAACGAGCCATTCGATGCCAACTGACACAAAGAGGAAAATTGTGTTTCTTTGAAGCTGCGGGGGCTGGGCAGGAGGAGCAGAGGAGTTATTAGGCTGACACAGAGTAATTGCCGGAAGCGGAATTTGGCCAAGCCTCTTGGTTCATACTGGGAGCACCTTATGCAGTTTATATTACAGTTATAGATTTTTCTCGTGATATCGCTTACCTGAAATGACCATTGCCTCCTTAAATGACCATTGCCTGAAAGACAGCACATAATGAGATAATGTTCATCCTGACACCTTCCTGGATAATGGCTCGCTGTTCACTCAGGAAGAAAAATTCACTCTGACCGAATTACCTTTACAACAATCTGATGCAGTTTTTTCTCTTAGAGGATTTATATCCAAACACTGTCCAAACTTCAGGGAAAGTATCACACATTCACAGTCTGATTCAATAGTTTGCAAAGAGAGACAACCCATGAAACAAATGCACAAGATTGTCTTGGCTTGGTTTTTACTCATGGTTCAAAAATTTCAAACCAACAGAGGTTCTCTTGCCTTTGGAAAGAGATGCTCTTTATGATAAGTAATAGCTTTTCCTTTAAAAAAAAGGTGAACTTGAGTATGAATTCCAGAAGACCAAACTGTTATGGCAGCAAGGCCATTAGGCTGCAATTTGTCTTATAACAGATGTTGTAGAGTCCTGTCACTTCGAATGTTAAAACAGATGGGATATACACTTGAAAATGTACTAGAAGTATTTAATTTCCTTTCCAGCACAGGAGATTTCTTCTTTCCAAGCTCTTTGATGCTCTTTGCCTGTTTGTTAAATCCTGTTGCTTTGGTCGGTGTGGTTTAATATGTGATTAGGCTGGATTCTTTGGAACAAAAGACAGTATAGTTTTAAGATGTTACTGTTTGATGAGAATATATCCACTGAACTTTGATAAAGATTGGTCTTGAACTTTCTTCTTGGAAAGCTTTGTTTGAGTGTGTGTTTTAATGCAATTAATCTTGTATTGCTTTTGTTTTGCTGAACGAGACACAATTCCATTTTGAGCTGACTTTTGTTAACCTCTTTCAAGATCCCTTGTAAAACTTGCTATTATCACATAATACAGAATTATAGAGATGACACAATACCCAACCCAACCTTTACTTCCCACAGTTACGGGTAACATTAAGCAAATGCATACTATACAGGTCTACATATTTAAAAAAAACTCTCTAAGTAATCTGTGATACTCATATGCACACTAGATTGCAAGGCTACCATATATGTTGTAAGGTTACTGTTGTTTACCATAACTATGATTTCTCATCATCTGCAGGAAGGCTCAGCTGACGTCATTGGACTCCGTATCAGGTTTTCTAATCCAATGCAGCTGCTTTTTCAAAGTCTGGGGATTATTAAGTCAATCCCCAGATGAACTGGGAAGTTGTTAAGTGAAAATGACAGTCCTGTAGCAGTGGAGGAGTGGGGGGGTCTAAAAACTTCGAATGATTCTCCCCAAGACACGTGGTGGGAGACTGGGAAAGCAGGTATTAGCTTTCAAGAAGCAGACTTGGGCACTCAGCCTGTGAGTGCTGAATAGCAGATATCACAGACAGATCCATGCCTGTGTTTACAGTTCATACCATATAATCCAATTTCTCCCTTTTTAACCAACTCTCCATGTAAGACCTGTATTTGTTTTCATAAGTCAACAGAATTACCAATATTACCAATGTCAGTCTAATTCTTGCTCTGTTGTAAGACGTGCATAATACTGTGATAAAATTTGCTGTATAAATGGCAGTGTTTAGACAGCACAAAGTTCAACACCTTTAAAGCTCTCTGTGCTGGGAGCATCTCAGGTCTTTCTCAGTAAAGCAGGGGAATGCATTGGCTGTGTCAAATGGCATTCTTATTTTCACTTCTTGAGAGATTTTTATTGCACATGTACTTACAAGCAAATCTAGAAGGCAAAGCCATCGAGAATGCAAGAAGGGACTCTTCATTGTTTTGGGCTTTGCAGCTTCACTGTCTGAGCCCTGGAAGGATAGGAAGTACCACGAGTATAGCAGTTCATAAATGTTTCTTCTTGTTTTTGCTCCTTTTCTTTCTGGGCTAGAAATCCCAATTTTGGATATCAGCAAATAAAAGATTGTCATTCTTTTTCTTTCTGACTTTTTTAATGAACTCCAGAGGGCAGACCATGGAGCACGTATCAATGACTCCTTCTGTCATGCCATTGGATGCTGTTCTGCCTTTACTCCTACATCACCAGTTTGTCTTAAATTTTTGTAATTTGAGGATGAAAATTAAGCTATTGTAGGCGTTGTTATGACATGAATTTATACCTTATGTGGATTTCCTTAGTGTAATACTAAAGTTGAATACAATTAGTCTACTTTCCAAATAGTTGCATATTTTGGAAACAGAAAAGTCCAGAGGCTTTCCCAATGCACTGCTCTGCTTGGTGAAAATGCAGAATAAGAGTTCAGAAGATAAATCTTGAGCTGCCATAAGATGGAGGTGGTGAACAAGGTGTCTTTCATCTCTAGTTCCTGTGTTGTCTTCATGTAGGTCTTATTGTTTCCAGTTCTCAGTTATTCCATAATTACCTTCTTCAGCTTCATGGTCTTGGAGAGGAATTGGTAGTTTGTGAAGAAAAATATTACCATTTATTAAAATTACAGTTGCTCCTGATTTTATTTCCCTCCCAGTTACATGTATGGGAATGTGGTATGCTGCTGTTTTTTGAAGGCAGCTTTAAAGGTATATTTCTATTGCTCAAAAGTAATACAAGTAATTCAAAGCAATACAATTCAAAGTAATAAAAGACCTCAGAAAGTTTATTCTTACCATTCTCCAAATTTTACACAAGTAGAGAAAAACTTCACAACCTCAGGACATGCAGTCATCCTCCACTTATTTTGCTTATTAAATAAAATATTGATCTCATACTTACTTAAGGTTTTTATTGTCCGTACTTCTGCTATGAAGCTTTTTTAATCATCTACCAAATGAGTCAAGCAGTAATTCAGCTGTTAAAGCTTCACATGGCTAAAAAGTTATGTTAGGAATTTATTAGCAGCTTAAAATGACTCTGCTAGAAAGATACCAGGTACTTGAAGCTGCTGTGATTTGTGCACCATAAAAAGAACTACAGGAAGAGTAAAATTGTGTAAGATTACCAAAGACTCAACTGAAGAGGATGATATTTCTGTGGAAAAAATCGTAGGCCTTATTTTTTCTTGGCTAAGTAGTTAAAACAATTTAAATACCAAATTTAAAATCAGAAAAGGAATTGAAAAACACTTGTCCAAGCAATCCAGAACCTATTGATAGCTGGGCATCTAAACTTTAAAGGCGACTTCTGTAGAAGCCATTTAGCCAGAAGCAAAACATCTAATCTTGCCTGAACCTCACAAAATATGTGGCTTAGAGTTGAAGCACAATGGGAGTGCAGTTTGCTGGATTTTTTATATTGCCTGCATAGCAAGAATACAAAAGCAACTACGTGCATAAAACACTTCTCTGCATTCTAAATATAGCAGCGCCCACTTGAATGAATATTTCATAGAAGAATAACCTATATAAAGGGAATAAACGCAGGCAGCGACGATATTGGTAGGATATCGTTTTTAAATGGAGCGGCTTTTAAATGAGTAAATGAATACCTAATTAAAGTGCTAACTCTTTGTATGAATAAAAATCTAATAGAACTGTGTTTTGTTGGCTACTGGCTAGAAAACTTTTAAAACAGGGAGACTATGCGTAAATGTAAGTTGAAATCAAAAGGAACTGAAAAACTTGCGCCTGTTTCTGTAGCTTAGACTGTTTTGCAGCCAACCAGTTCACCTGAGCTGGGATGCACTAAAAGGGAGATGTAAACACTGCCCTGTTGTATATTGAGCCCCAGGCAGCAATGCCTGGGAAGAGCCACGGGGTGGACTGCCTCTCGTCTGGCAGGGGGAACGGAATGTACTTTGGTGGTTTCGGTCTAAATCTCTTTGAGGAAATATCCAGGGTCATGTTAGGCAACCACTTTCCTTCCCAGAGGTTCACTCGTGTGGGGTCCTGCGAGGCTTCAGGCTGCTCCACTGACACACATTACGTTGGCAGGGGATTACTGAGGAACACAGTGTGGGATGCGCTAGGTGCAAAAATGACACCAACCCTTTCGTTTCCTCCACCACCTGGTTCAGATGTTCCAGTTATGTCTCGGAGGATGTTCGGAGCATAAATCTGAAAATGCTGGCAGGAGCTTGACCCAGCTAAATGTATTCCATTTTAGGCTCGGGCCGAGGTGACAATGAATGCTTGAGTCTGCCCTGACAATGACCACAGCTTGTCCCCTGTGTGCACGCTGGAGGCTTGCTGGATTCCTGACTGGGGCACTTCTGCAAGCAGTAGTATGTAGGTAGTGTGACCTGCTCTGTAACCCTTGCAGTCGCTGGGGCAGGGGAGGGCAGGTGGGGAAGTGCCTGCTAGGTGAGAATAAATGAGAGTTTAAGGCTTGCAAACACTTGACTAAATGCCTTGATTTGGGTACTGTAGCCTAATGAGTATGAAAGGAGAAAGGGGATTGGCAAAGATCATTGAATAGAGAATATATAGAAAAGGTGAGGACATATCCTGAGGCCCAGACTGTGGAGGGTGCGAAAGAGACCTGATTAAAATGTGTAGGGATTAAAGGGGCTATGATCTGTTATTGCAAACCACCAGAACAGGAAGGCTAGATGGGTTAGGATTTTTCTGAAATTAATGAATTTCCATGTTCATCTGAAATCTTAACTACTTGCAGGCGTCTCTTGGGGAAGAAACATAGTGGGGAAAAGTACGATTCAACAAGTTCAAGGAAGGTATTGGGTTTTAGTCTTGACTTTATTTGGTCTTTTTGTTTGTTTTACAGAATGGAGAAATGCATGCAGAGGAAAGGCTTTTTTTATATTTTAGGTTTTAGACAATGAAGGGGAAGTAGCTGAGAGCACAAAGGCAGTGGGCAAGTTGGGTGAAATTGAGCATGAAATGAGATTTCACAATCTTTGTGAAGTGCAGGAGGAGGAACAACAATGTAACAAAAATGGACTTGAGAGAATGACAGCTAAGATCTCTCCAGAGGCAAATTTAACAGTTGAAAGTAAAGGTGAATCAGCTGCCAGATCCTCAAAGATGTATATTATGGTACAGGCACAGACAAACCCAATATAAAGATTGGCTTGGCTAAAGAGCAGGCTCTGCACAGGTAGTAAGAAGGAAACTTGTCAAAGTGGGAATGTCAGAGGAATGAGTACCCAAAAATGGCACAAGCATGTAGGGATGAAATCAGGAAAGTCCAGGCACTAGATGAGATACAACCAGTTAAAGATGCCAAAGCGAAGAGGAGTCATATTCAGTGTACATTAATAAGAGAATAATCTAGACAGGGATTGCTGTTTTGCTTACAGGAGAAAGCAAGATGCTGATGGAAGATTCTGAAGAGTCCTTTCTGTTCCTGTCCTTTTTTCCTTTTCAGTTGAGCTTTCATTAAAAAATTTGATTGTTTTCATATTAGTAGAACTATTAAAACCAACAGAAAAGGGATAAAATTTTAGCCAAAAATAAAAAAGGCAAAGTTAGGGAGTTAGATGTGAATTAGAAGGTTTTGAATTGACTCGTTGTGATGGACTTCATTCTGGGATATTTAAGGGTTTGCCTAAAGCAGTCTTAAGAGCCATTAGTGTTATCTTTGAGATCTCATGTGAGATAGATGAGGTACCAGAGGCTGGAAAAAGAGAAACATAGTGTCTTTCATTTTGCAAAAGAGGGGAAAAAGAGGAGCCATTGAATTACAGACCAATCAGTGTTAGCTTCAGTCCACAGAAAAATTCTGGAACAAAAAAAAAGTAATCAAACCAAACATTTGAAAGTAGCTGAAGGGTAACAAGAAAATGAATAGCTGCCAGCATGGATTTGTCAAGAACGAATTGTCAAACCGCTTGAATTTCCTTGTGCAGCAGGGTAACAGACTTCATGGAAAGGGAAGAAACAGTTGACATCATGTCTCTTGAGTATAGTGAGGTCTTTAAAGTTGGCTTACAAGACAGTCTCTGAATCAAGGGAAACCTGGGCTAGATGAAAATGCTATTAGTTAGGGACAAAACTAGCTGGAAGGAACAGGTTTGGAGGTTAATTTTCAGGAGGATGAAGGACGATCAAAACAGAAGGATATATCGAATAGTATTCTGCAGAGCTGTGCCTGAGTCTAATTAGACCATGACCTGAGTGATGCAATATGGATTATACTTGTTAAATTTACAGAAGACTGAAAATGAAAGGGAGTGCAAAGATTTCTGAGTTTAGAATAGCCTTGAGAAATGTGGAAAAGGGTCTGGAAGAATAGGCTGGAATTCTGTAAAATAAATACAGAGGGATGGTAGTTCAGGAGAAATAATAAACTGCAGGAACACAAGATGGGGAACAACTGTTTATGCAGCAGTTCTTCAGAAAAATCTCTGGAGATTACAGTGGATTACAAACTGACCATGAGGCAACGTCACGCTGTTGCAAAAATGGCAAACATCATCAGGGAATGCATAAATAGCAGTATAATCCGAAAGATGTGTGAAGTAACTATGCCTAGCACCAGCAGCATCTTCCCAAAACAATGTCTGCTTTGGGGGTATTCTTGAGCTTCTAGAAAGATGTTGGCCACTTGGAGACAATCTGGACAAGAGTGATGGACATGGTGACCATGTCCGGTCACGTTGTTATATCTGTCATGGAGAGATTGCATGGATGGATGCTGTTTAGTCTAGCTCAGGGAAGACTGTTGTGGAGTCCTACCAGTAGCCTTCAAATATGCAAAGGGATGGTGCAGAGAGGAAGAAAAAGGTTTCATTTTGTGTAAGTGGGATAAAAGTGTTGTTAGAAAGAATTGGACATTAGGAGAGAAAAAGCAGTTTTCTGATAATTCGTACAGTGAAGTCCTAGAATAGGCTGTCACCTCTGTGCCTGGAGGTCTTAAAGAACAGGAATGACACACCCTTTAGATGACTTTATCTTGCAGTAAGAAGGCCTGCAGATGGTGTCTCCAGTCATTTTTCACTCTACTTTCTACAATTCCATGCTTTCCCTGCTAGTGATAGCCATCCCTCCTCTGTAAATACTGGGGAAGGGATGAAATCATTGTGGCATACTTTTGTACTATAACTTTATATTCAAGAATTTCTGTTACAACTGGCTGTCAATATCAAAGTGAGACAGAAAGTACTTTCTGCAGGCAGTTTGATCCAGCTCAGGCCTGTAACAGACGGCAAAAAGTGATAGGTTTTTCCTGCTGTTCTGAAACTCCTCGCTGTATATTTGCAGATAATTAGTCTGCCTGTCTGTGTCTTTCACGTACTGTGTTGGTGGAACTTCTGAGCTGTACAGCTAAATGATTAGAAAATTGTTGAGCTCAATCCTGGTGTAATGAGTTTTACTGCAGGCTAAATCATATTCTGTTCTTGTTATCCTAATCAAACTGCTCGTACTCCTTTTTAAATTCCTTCACTCTGATTTTGATTCTCAATACCCCAGATTAAAGCTCTTTATCCATACCTACGTGCTTTCTCTTTTGCTGTTCCAGTGCACATTTGCATAGCAAAGGAGATATTTGTGTTGCTCCTGACCTCATCTATATTCTGGTGCACAGCGTGCACTTATATGATAGTTTATTCCGGGATGATGAACAGATGCAAAAGTGTCTTCAATTGTCTCTGGAAATTAGCAATGGTCAATACATCCTGCAAACACAATGCTGGATGCTGTGGTGCATGCAAAACATGCATGGCAGGCAGAGCACATAGCCTTTTCCTGCCTCTAGCACACTTCATTTAATTTTAATAGTAGAAGGAGATGTGGTATCTTTTGAACATAGATATCCTTGTGGGCTAATGTAAGGCTTGGACAATAAGAGTTTTGCACAGGAGAATTTGGCTTAACCTGTCAGTCTTCCAGAGATTAACAACTTCATCAACTACTGTTGATATTGACAAGTCAGTTGCTAGGCTACATGTTTACTGCTAAATGAATAGGCGACTTGGGGCCAGTGTGAATATTCAACAGATTGGCAAATAAGTAAAACGTGCTGTGACTTGATTTGTTAATTATAGTCAAAATAAATGGCTGTATTGATGACTATGATTTTACACAGCATTAGTCCTCTGAAAACAGCAATTAAGTCTGCCATGTAAACATATATCTTGCCTGTGAAAAAAAAAAAAAAAAAAAGCCTTAAACAACTGAATACACCACTCCAAGCAGTTTCACTAGGAGTCCTGAAGTGCTTACATTAGTTAAATTATGTCCTTGGGTGTTTTTACACCTCTGACTGAAGCACAACATTCAGGCGGGGTCTGGATTTTGAAAAGCTTTCTTGTTTGCTGTGTGCAAGTGCTACTTATGGTCAGAGTTTATCAAAAGGAGCATGATCACACTTGAGGGAGAAAACCCAAGTAGCTGGATTTTAGGAGGATGCTTTTTTTCCCTAACATTTTTTCCTGTTGTGAGAAAGCTGAGCATGAATTAAGTACTCTATATGCTCTTTTCAGCAGACCCTGTGAAAGAGTTCTCCCATGTACACTGCGTTACTGCGTTCTGGTTTATCAGCTGGGTTAACTAGATTTCACTTCCCTCAATCCATACTATTCTCCCCGTACATTTTAAACTCTCAGTATATTGATTTGATTATTCTGTTTCAAGAGTTGCACACACTGGCAGGTGCACTGAGTATTTAGCATCACTCATTGTTCAGCTTTGCATATGTGTAGGCAATGACACTGCTCTGGGATATACGGTGCCTTTTGATTGAAGCTTGGGAAATGCATATTCTGTTCTCGTTTCTGTTGTTAGTCTCTGCTGTGGCACTGGTCAAGCCTCTCGTCCATGCTCTGCCTCAGTTTTGCTATCTGTAATATATAGTTGTTGGGTTTTTTTCCTCCATAAATGACTACCAACCTAAAGAGCACTGAAGTTGCCAAATATGCCCCGAGTATCACAATACAGAAGGAGGGGTTGTTTTAAGCTTGAGAAAAGCAAATGTGTTTTTACATAGAAAAATACAACTTCCTCTGAATAGGTCTGTGTTACCAATGTGTGTTTAGCTGGGGGTTGAGTTTGGGCCAGTAATTTTTTTTTTTTTTCCCTGAAGAGTGGTAGAAAGGAGCTCCCTTGTTTTGGGCCTTATTTCTGTCCTGATGAACATCTGTCCTCCTTTGTGAGCTCTTAAGTAGTTGTCTCCTGTGGTCTCACTGTGAGACTTTCAAGATCAAAGTCGCAAAGTCATACTGACCCACACTGATCACAGCTGGTCTGAGGCAGGTTGGTACCAAATGCTAGAGTGGGGAAGGAGTTTTGGCTTTTCCTTCAATGCGCCGCTGAAAGAGAAACCACTCAGTGCACATGCTTGGCAAGCAGAAGTTTGGAGAAAATCAGAGTGAAAGGGTATGAGGAAAATAGAAATGGAGTAGGACTGGATAAAAACAGTGACTGAAGGTTGAACTGGACAGCTGCGAGGCAGCAAATAAGAAACAATTGATACAGGGAGAGCTCCAAAATGAAGAAACAGCTGAGAGAGAGGTAGGTGCACTGAGATCAATTCAATTTATAAAAAACAAACAACAACAACCAACAACAATAACAAAAAAACCCCCAAAATAACCCCACCAAGATTGAAGAAAAAAAGAAAGCAGCTGATAATCAGCTGCAAATATTGGTTAGCAGCTTTGTCTTTGCTTAAGGATATGAGATCAATGCTCTTTGTTAGCACATTGTCATACATCTGCATGGTCTTCATGCTTCCTTTACATAACCAGTGCAGGTTATGTAAAAAGCTTGCAAAAAAACACCCACAAAACCACAACATCTCTCCTCCCCCTGTATAATGACAGGATCCACAATCTAAGCTGACTGTGACAATGAAGGAGCAAGGTGTCGGGAATGTGACAGCTCTGTGAAATATTCAGCGCTCCACAATGATTAAAAAATGTTAATAGTTATCAGGGAAAGCATTGAGGACAACGCAAAGAATATCAAGGTTCACCTTGAATACACTCGTGTTTTGGACCTGAATGCTTTTGTAGAACATGAAAAAAAGCAAACTTCAAAGGAGGACAAGGATGTTTCAAAGCATTGAATGGCTTCACAAAGTGGGTGGTAGACCAGCGGAGCTCACTGCCAGGTGACATTTGTGGATGTGACATGTTTACACATTTAAGTCCATGAAAGACAAAATCATTGAGAATTACTAACTGCATGTAAACTACGTATGGGTCAGGAAGACTCAGAGCTGAAAATAGTTGGAAACTGCGAGGGTACGTGTGGGAAATAGCATAAATAGGATTGCTCTGTTCTTCCTCATCTCCAGCATCTAATTATGGCCACCACTACAGACAAAAGCGCTCCAGATACATGATTTTTTTTTCTTGGCCATTCTCTCCTATGTGCTTTTCCATTGTATGAGCTGTAGTTCATTTTCTGACTCAGAGGGATATTTCGAGGGATTTCTCTCCCAAGGGCTACATTTACCAAATTAGTTTTATGTCATGTATTACGCCATAAGTACTGAAATCCTCTTCTTGGGAAGCTGACAAATCCTCTTTCAATGGATGAAGAAGGAGCATTTATGCTTCTGTAATTCATGGGAAAAGGGGAGATGACAGTGTTTCCCCAGCGATTAGTAACCTTAATGATGCACTGGACCAGGCACCAGAAGACTGGTTTCATAACCACACTGGTTATGAAACCATACATTGCTGGTTTTCCAGTCATCTTAGGATTCCCACAATGAGGGCTATTCTGCAAAAGCTGCTTCTGTGTTGACCGTAAACTTCCTCATAGACCCAGAGTGGGGAAAATGTCTTGTTGGGACATTCTTTTTTGGAGGGGGCAAGAAGTGAAATTTACACTTTTTTCAGTAATCCAATTTCTTTCCAAGTTTTACGTATAGTTGTACCTGCCCCCAAACACTAATAATGAGTGGACAGTATGAAGAAGCCTCAGGGTGCAGGTAGCTAAGGCTGGAGCAATTGTAAAAGCCTTTTTCAAGTCTGGAACTGTTAACTTTATACCTGCTGGCTGCCGGGACGGTTTCCCTAATCAACTCAGTGGTTTTGCAATGCTGAAAAATATGCTGATAGTCCTGAAAAAAAGAAAGAGTCCTCCCACAGCTGGTGCGTATCCCTGTGTGGGGGCTGCTGGCAAGCTCTGGGCAGCTTCTCATTGTCCAAGGAAACCTTGCTCCCTTCTTGCTGGTTTTGCCCAAGGTAAATTACCTCTTTTTGAAACAAACTCCTAGCATTTCTTTTGAGACAGTTTCAGACTAGCAGCCTTAAGCTAATTACAGGCCATTTGTAAACGTATCAGTTCTTGTTCCAACATTTTAGCATGCACCAGGATATCATCTAGGTATAACAAACAGGCTGAGAGAGGCATGCCATGTAATACCCTCTTCGTTAGACTTTTAAATGTAGCCGATGCATTGCACTAGCCAAAAGCCATCGTTTTAAATTGCCACAGTCCTTGTCCTACTGTGAAAGCGTTTTTTTTCCCCCCGCTGTCCCTCTGGATCCACTTCCACTTGCCAATAACCACTTTTAAGATTCAGGGTAGTAAACCAGACTGAGCTTTCACCAGCATCTAGGATACTCTTTATGGTAATACAGAACCACATGCAAAATGACTTTGTGTTGTTTTCTATACTCTGATGCTGTCACCTTTTTTCCTTAACTGGGCTCAGTCTGAGGTCTGGCTGAAGGGTCTGTTCTATCTTCCTGACATGTTTCTTCCATGGTTTATAAGGTTTCTTTACTGCTTCCTGCTGAAAAGAAGGATGCTGTTCAGGTAGCCAGTTTCCCCAGGATCACTCTTGTGTTAAAGAAGTAAAGTACAACTTATGCGTTTGTTAGAAGGAGAATACTTTCTAACCAGTTTCAAAACTGTTTTCTTGCTTCTCTTTGAATGCTTGGTAGAGTGCCATATTAAAAGCCAATACATTTTCTGAGCATTCACATGCTCCCCCCAATCTTCCTATAGTTTATATTATGTTCCAGATTCACATTTTGCCATTGCAGTCCCCATTTCCCCATCTTCTTCTGACTATTGTCAGAAGCATTCAGCAAATGGATAGAAATTTACTCTTGTTTCAGATCCAGAAGAGCTTCAGCAGCTAAAGGTCCCCAGAGATCGGGGGGTCTCAAAGCAAGTTTCTAACACTCCTCATCTTTCATTTGCTGGAAAGCTGCCACTGCCTGTAATTTCTACTGGTATTTCTGCCCCTAAAGGTGGGACTCGGGCACTGCAAAAGAGATCCATGTGTTGAAACACCTATTCCCCCACCTTTCTTCTATTTATGGTGTCATAACTAAAGTCTGACTCAAAGTTCATGATTCTTGTGCATTTCACGTAATTTCTCATTACACACTAAATAGCCACTTTTTTTTTCTTTAATTAATTAATTAACTGTTAAGTTCCCTACAGTATGGTGTGTGAGCCTCATGGTTTGGTTCAGCTTGGCGCTGCCTTCTGCTTGCACTGTGCCTTGGGATCAGGGGTCTGGTTTGGAGCACGCAGTGTTCTATTCTCACTAGCCCAGTATTTATAACCATTCTCTTTTTAAAAGCATTTTTTCCTTCAGGATCAATAATGACCTCAACCGCATTCCTTCATTTTTGCCATTGTTGCCAATTTCTCTTGCTTTACAAACTTAGATTGGTCCTCACTCCTTCCACAAAGCATAATGATGGCACAAACTGTGTTAGAATTGCTGAATTAGAGATAGAGATCCATAGTTTAGAGATCTTGGCAAATTGTTGGCATCGTCGCCTGTTTGCAGCAGCTGTTTCCTTTCATGGTATGCAGCTGTGAAAAAAGTTCAGGATCTGTAGTAAATTCTACAGTCAGTACAATATCTTTTTGTCTTTTGCTGATCTTTATTTCCGACTCTACCTGAGTGTCTGCAAACTGGTTCGGAGCCAATTTGCCCTTGAGGTCCTCACTGATATTTGAGTATATCAGGGAAAGGGTTTGTTCCCACCTAATTCAAATGGAGTTTTCTTTTCCTCTCCCTTCCTTTCAGAGTGTCACAGTTGTTGATACTGGTTCATTTTCAGTCTCTAGGACACTTTTCAATTCCCTGAGCCCTTTCTGCAGTTTATCAGATAGCAACTTCCAGGTTGGTCAAAGCTTTTGTAGCCCTTTCCAATGTTATTTCAAACCACAAATGTTGCAGCTGCGCCTCCTAGTCTCCTTGGGCATTTTGCCATTGGCTTTCTAACAAGCGTTCATCTTTACCAGTAAGTTTTCAGGTGCTGTTTTAACTCCTCCTGTGCTTTACATGTTTGAACTGTGTACTGCCTTTTGTTCTGCCCTGATACAGGAGAGATACCAGCTCACGGGTTTTGTTCTTGGAAACCAGAACATGGGGGTTTTCTCTCTTTAACTCTGCTATAGGAAGCCCAGAGTTTGAATGTTAAGAAGAGCAATTGATGATTGAGTCACTTCGCTGTGATGCAATCCTGTTTATTTACCAAGTCCCAATTTCTGTATCTGCAGGTAGAATCAAAGAAGAGATAATTCCTTTCCTTGCAATTCCCAGTCCCTTACAGTCGGCACTTGCCTCAATAGCTTTCTTAACGTTTATCTCAAAGTCATGCTGCTGCTGATTTTGTGGGTCTTTTTGATGCTTCCTTTTGGCTTTTGATTGGAGATTCTCCCGCAAACATCCAAAACAAGCATTCTGCTACCAATCAAGGTCCTAACCATCTAGGCTTCAGGGCTTATTTTCATTCCAGACTTCCCATATGTTTATGCTTTGGTTGCTCTCCCATTGTTTTGGTTATTTTGTTCCATAAATGAGCTTAATGTTTATTTGTATTCAGTACAAATGAAAAACAGTTCTTCCACTCCATGATTTCAGCATCTTTTGGTCAATCCCGCTGTGATGCTTTCTTTCTTCTCTATGGATGAAGGCTACTGAGGTGCATACTCACACTGCAGGGAGAGGTGCACAGCAGCACAGTGTTCAGATATGTTGACCCAAGAATTCATCCTAAACTCCTCAAGTGGCCCTGTAGTTGCTGGTAATCCCTCCATCTCTGTCCAAAAAGACTGATAGTAAGATTTGGTTGGAGAGCTTTATGTTTCTTAAATGAAAATTTAGAGATTTTTTTTTTTCCTGTAAATCATTCATAGATTGCAGGAGCAAGAAGACTTAGTTTTTTGGCATTTTTATTAAAAGGCATTGGTTTAGGAAAGCTTCAAGATTATTTCTTCCCTTTTCTTTGACATTGAACAGGTGTGTAAAAGAGGAACAAAGGGGATTTAATTTAATAAATAATTATGCACAAAGAATTTTGGAGCAAATGTTCACTTCTAATTGAAGACATTGTGTCAGACCATTGTTCCCCTGACTTAGGGCAACTGTAAAGTCAGACTCCAGATTGCTTCTCAGCAAATAAGTGTATTTCACTCCTAGCAGAATTGCTAAAATCTGAACTCTCAAAGACACTAAGGGAATTAATTGAACAAGTTGTGAGGTATGACATAGTTCAGTGCTGCTGTTTCCCTATGGGACATGGCCATCATGTTAAACACGTCAGCCCCTCACTCAGGTATCTGAAGACAGAGTCTCACTGTCTGTTGTATAAATTTGCAGTGGTGGTCACTACAGTTTTGCATAATGGCAGTTCCTTCTCGGCCAAAGGGAAAGTTTTAATGTTCTCATCGTATACCATTTAGCTGAGTAAATCCAGTCATTAAACTGTGCTTTAATAACTGGTCAAACTTACCTTGTGGGCCCAGAGTCCCTGAGGTTAGAAATGACTAACACACCGAGTTACTTCATACTATAATAATTATAATAAAAGTGAGATACATAATTGACGAGGATGCTAGGTTTGCCAGGATGACCACACATGTGGTATGAGACGAGGATGCTGTTTTGAGCTTTTTCACAAACTCCAGGAATGCAGTAGAGGATGGAAATGGCCGTGGTCAGGCGCCAACCACCAGAGAGTCCTGCAAGTGCAAGTTCGATAGGTAAAAGTGTTGGGTGGCAAATTCTTGGCTTCCTGTGTCTTGTCCATCTCCCTGCTGCCTTCCCCAGCTTTCGTGCTTTCCAACATGGAACCTTATTCACCAAAGGCACCCCAGGAAACCATCCGGCTTTCCTGTGTTCATGTGTGGAGAGCAGAGGGGCTCAATCCAGGGTAGTCAGAGCTTTTGGACTCGATGGAGAACCGCAGCAAGCACTGCTGTGCTCGTGCCAACACAAAATGCCACATTGCGCAGAATACAGCCTTTAATTCTATCAATTTCTTGTTCGACACAGGAAAACAGAGCGTGATTAAAGAAATTGTGTCTTAACTGACTGCTCCATATTGTCATGCCAGAAACAATTAGCTTAACTAGAAAGTTAATTTAATTGCAAATGTGGATGGGCAAACTGTGCCAGCCACTTCATTATCATTATTCTATGTTATTCCTAATGCTTAGTGCTGTTTAATATGTTCTTCTTATGGTATATGGTGGTGTAATTAAAAGATTGTCTCTGCAGAGGTTAAGGTTGCTGCTGAAAATAACTTCCAGTCTCAGTTTTATGTGTCTTTATCTGTACGGTCTCAATACATCCTTTAAAAACATTTTTAATAGAATTTCCTAGCTTGTTTTTTCACTTCTGTAGATGAAAAAGAACAAAAGCATAAGGACTGCTAGAGACATATGTAGCAGTAAGAATTGACCACAGACATCTTGCAGTAAAAATATTCTGATTTTTTTAAAAGATGTTTTCCCTGTTCAGTTTTTTCATGCATTCTGAGATACTATATTTAATTTCTGTCACTCTTACAAATAAAAAAAAATTGCCTTGAAAAACTGAACTTCAGGGTAAACACTCAAACCTGGTGATTAAAATGACAACAAATAGTTTCCTTACTTCCTGACACAGACACACATGGGAATAGACTCATGTAGTGGGTAGTTTTTAGGAAAAAATTCCTTTAGGGAGACGAATCACGTGAGGAAAAAGCTAAAATTTGGTAGTAAAATGTGGAAATTGTGATTGTTTTTTCTTATGCAGTTACAATGGATGAAACTAGTAGTACTCAGCCACCTTTTATCTATGGACAAACAACATCATTATTACTTTATTTTACTTTACTGTGTCCCACAATATTTTGTTACCTGTATTTTGTTGCTGGTTTTAGATTTGGAAATAACAGTGCAATAAATGTACAGCACTGATGGAATTTGTTGCTGTTCACTTTGAACAGCTAATTCAATCAAAGATCCGTCTTTGTCCTTCCTTCGGCTGATAATTTTTACTTTTGTCTGTTTCCTAAGCACTGTTTTGTAAAGAAAAAAATAATAATCGTACTTGCTGTATCAGGCTTCATCATGATGATTCTAATACATAACATTATGAATGTGTGTAGTTTTTATATTCCTTATTAAAGCCCCCTCAAAAAACCCTCTAAAAATTTGGATCAAATTTTGAGATTAAGCCACCCACCCTTTGGCAGACTCCCCTGCCTGGGAAGCTCAGCTTGAGAAAGGGAGTGCTACCAAGGTTGAGTGATGGAAAAAATAATAATGAAATGGAATTTGCTCTAACAACATTGCCTGTAATTTTTTTTCCTCATAACTTGGTTACGAAAAGCATCTCAGCCCACCTGTTTCAGAGCACCAACTGCTCTGTGCTCTCAAGCTAAACTGCCCTACCTGCTTTTCTAGGTTTTTGGTGACAGTTGTTTGTTACGGGGCACTAAGCCTTCGCTTGCACAGTATATGATATTAGCTGACAGAATATCTTGGACTAAACAGGCCACTCATCTGATCCAATATGTCATTTCTCATGTTCCCATAGAAACTTAGATTAATCAGTCATTCCTGATGCATTTCTTGTACAATATTGTCATTTTGATGCTCTTTTGCTGCTAGTTTTGAAGGCAGCTTCAGATTCGTTTGAGGAAATCGAGCCAACTTTGTGCTGTTTTTTAGAAGCAGGTACTTTGTCTGTAATGAGGAAAATCTCATTTTACAGAGTCCTTGCAAGGTAAAGAAAACGTAGCTTCATATCCTTAATGAGAGCATTCTTATTCAAGAGCGCTTGACTGTAAAGAGTGCTATCCACAATGGTTAGTGTGGAGAGGAAACCTTAAGTAGAACATGCTATTGTGGCCTTTGAGCGGTTCCCATCTCCTCTATTCAGAAAGCAGAGTTAACTGAGGATAGCAAGAACAAACTGTACATGCGCTTGAGAAAAAGAACTTGACTTGGCAAGTTGGCGTAAGTGTAACACAATATATTACCACTTTCTGCTGGGCTTATTCTCTTACTGTCATTGACCAGATCTGTTCAACGGCTGCCATTTTCGGTTGCAAGTAGAAGAAATCCCAATTCCACCCCCCCACCCCCCCTCCCTTTACTTTCCAAGAAAGTCAGTTTATGTAATCGATACTAGGTCTGTCTAGGAAGCCGCTCGGAAATTTAGGGGGGGGGATGCAGGGGGAAGAGTGAGGGCTGAAGGATGAAGAAGGAACAAACATTAGACCTGACAAAGCTTGAAATATAAAACAAAAAAGCATCTGCGAGGCATAATAAAACAAAGTGTATATACGTGTTGTTCTCACAGAGTATTTGGCTGAGCCCGGGCAACGGGAAAGCATGCATAGCTAACGCTCCTGACTGTGTGAAACCCTTTGTATACTCCAGAGTCTCTGCAAGAGACCTTGATTACAGAGTTTGGCATGATACCCAATACATTTTTTGGAATGGTTTCTTGTCCATCACTGACACTCGTAATGAGAAATTTATACACCATCCAAAGCGGATAAATTAATTTCAAACACTTTTGACTTGGGTCAACAATGGCTATTGGCAGTGCCTATTATTTGCCTTTTTATTAAAAAAAAAAAAAAAAAAATATACTCCAGAGTCTCTGCAAGAGACCTTGATTACAGAGTTTGGCATGATACCCAATACATTTTTTGGAATGGTTTCTTGTCCATCACTGACACTCGTAATGAGAAATTTATACACCATCCAAAGCGGATAAATTAATTTCAAACACTTTTGACTTGGGTCAACAATGGCTATTGGCAGTGCCTATTATTTGCCTTTTTATAAAAAAAAAAAAAAAAAAAAGAGAGAGGAGAAATTGCTCTTCTTCATGGTGATAGCATGGTAAAGACCCTGAGTATAGTGGAGATAGAATCTTGGCAAGCACATATATAGGTCAGGATGGAGTATTTCACTTTTCAATGTAAATGAAAGTAATTTTCTTCAGTATGAACAGTTTAATAAATTCCCAGGATGGTTTTCATTAAGAAATTTGCATATTGGCTAGTGTAAGATTTTTCTGAAAGCAATCATTTGGCAAAAATAATTTGGTTTTACTTCTACTTTCCCAATCCAGCTAACAGTCAAGGAATGAAGTATAAATTAGCTATCCCTTTGAGAACTCCATTTAAAGCTCGGATGCTTAAGTTAGCCTTTTAAAGATGATAATTGTGCATATTCTCATGCAGATATGCACACCAGAAATGGGGAAAAGACATTAAAACACACCTACACACAAAAACCTGTGGATTGGAAGCAAACAAGAAAATTGCTGCATCTTCTAAGGATTCTGAAACTGTGGGGACATATAGATAAATTACTAGTAAGTTACCATTATGTGCAGCCTGAATTAAGTAACTTATTGCGTTCTCTAAATCAATGTAAATTCTGGGGTTTTGGCTGATCTTTGACTTCTGTCTGTTTTATTTTGTATGTGCAAGGCACAAGGATTTATTGAAGACAAAACCTTATTTATATACCCGAGTTATTGAAATGCAAGAATTTCTGCCAGCTTTTTCAAACATAACTAGAGATTTCATGTAAATAAATTACTTGGGTTTTCAGAGTTACATGATAATGGAAAAACATAACACTAATAAGTATTAAAAGATGAAAAAAAAAATCAGATATGGATTTTAAGGAAATGCAAAACACAGCAAGAAATCAGTGGGGATTATGGAGTGTGAACACAGACTATATCGCACGTGTATTTTTATTTTGTTGTATTTCAATTAGCTACTTTGTGCAGGAACTATTTGTGGTTTTGATTTATGTTTATATCTTAAATTTAGGCTGTGTTGCAACAGAATAACAAAAATGGTATTTGTGATTTTCTGAGAACTGCTGTGGAGACTTTTTAAAAAAAAAAAAAAAAGAAAAAAGCCAATTTCCCTTTTATCTCCCTACTTACCTACCTGCTTCCTTTGTGCAAGTAGGATTGTCGGAGGAAGGTAATAGTTGCTGTATGCCTCGGTGGTTTGGAGGTTGGAAGGATGCTTCATGCAGCTGATACGCTGGCTGCACTGTGCATAGTGACAACTGAAATACGGATCCTGGGATGCTGTGCTGGTAGGTCCTGATGGCATCGCATGGACACCCATTATTAGGGAAGAACCAGAGCAGGTTTTCAGATGAGCTCAGACTAGATGATCTAATGGTCCCATCTGGCCTTAAAATCTGTGAGTCTATGAAAGACAGTCCCGCAGTTATAAGCATTTTAGAACTGTCAATTCCAGATTTACTTCAGTGTAAGAGGCAATTGCTTCCATGCTGAAAGGCTCGGATATGCATTATGTGCATGGTGTCATAAATGCACTATAAAATAGAAAGATGGGGCGTGAGCAAGGCACAGCAAAGCAGAGTAGCTCAGTGTAAAAAGAATGAAGAGGGGAGATGTTAATGTCTGAAGAGGATGTGTGTTTGGAAGAGATTTGAGAAAGGAGTTAGAGTACATTTGGGGAAGAAGAAAGAAAACACTCCCCCAAATGTGAAGGAGACTAAAGCTGCAAAGCAAAAGGAAGAGAGAAATAAGCAGGAAGAAAAAAAGGGGCGAGTGAGATAGCAAAAAATCAGAAAGGACCAAGAGCAGCAGACAGTGAAGTTGCAGGATGTGAGGGATGAGTACAATTCCTTTATTCACCCCCTTTATCATCCTAGGACTGTGCCCGTATGGCTGTCTTCAGTGTCTCAGCTGCTGTTCCTTCTCTAACTTCCCTGCTCAAATACAGCAAGGGAGAGAACTGAGAGGGGGAGAAAAGGTGGAGATGAGGGAAATGTATTTATTTATTTTGGTGCCTCTGCTTGTTAATGGAGATGGGTGTGCATACCTGGGTGCTGGAGGGGATGCTGGAGATGCAGGTCTTGGGGCTGAGAGGGGCCAAGTACCTCCATGGCAGCTCCATGGGAGGAGGTTAGTGGTTGGGAGGGAAGAGAGGAGCTACAGGAGTTTTCACCCTAAGCCCCAACATCATCAGAGAGGGGTGCTGCAGGCACAGATGTATTGCAGTCATATGTGGTTGTATTAGAGCCCTTCTCATTTCTTTCTTTGGTTTTTTTGGGGGGGTGGTTTTGGTTTTTGTTTTGGTCTTTTTTTTTCTTTTTTTTTTTTTTGCATTTCAGATGAATAGTCAACTTTTCTTCCAGCTCCTGGGTATCTTGGATTATTTTTTTTTTCTCATAGTGTAAATTAATGTTCAATATACTGAAGGGCAGCGTGAGAGGGCAGCTGAGCTACTTCCTCAAAGTACTTGCCCAAACAGCTCATTAACCTCTGTCCTCCTGCAAGTACAGCAACGTATATGCTGTAGGGAGTGTGTACAAAAGGTATTCTCATCATAGAAAAATACTGGTTGCTGAGACAGGAATTTCTTTCCATAATCTTGACAATTTTGATGAAATTTTGCTGTAGGTTTCTGTGGCCCAGGATGTTTTTTCTGAGAGAATGGAGGTATTTCATCGTGAGTTGCCAATAGTTTTCACCTGAGATGCTGGAGATGCTGGTTTAAGGCAGAATTCCTCTAAACTCACAAAATCTTAAGGCTTATTCCTTAAGCGACTCAAAAGAGCGTGATAATCACCTGGCTGTTACCTGTGACACGTTATCTTGGGGCTTTTTTCTTGCAAAAATAGTGAAATGACCAGATTTTCCATAGTCAAATATTTGTGCTGTTTATTTTGTTTGTTTACTTTGCAAAACAGTTGTTTTCTCACCAACGCCTAATTCACATCTTTCTGTTTAGTTCAAGTAATAAGGAAAGGCTCTCTCTAAGGTGTGGTATGGCAAGGATTGGATTGCAATTTTATTAAAGTTTTCCCCAGAGTCAAAGGAGGAGGAAGTTGATTGTCTTGTAATTGGTATCTCTCTGGGGTGATGCACTTGTTAAATCCTTATATGTGATGGGACTATCTAGTTACACTGAACAGATTACCTGCTGATTGCTACTTCTGGGATTTACTGATAATGCTGAATGCCAAAATCTTTCTGAACTGTGAGTGGAAGAATTCCCACTGCCTTCGTTTACTTTCTAATGACAGCTAATACTCTATCTAGGCTTCATTGTTTCCAAGCATAGATACTAGGAAATCTCTTTTGAACAGAGTAGACAGGATTTGCTGGCATTTCTACCTGTTGCTTTGATCAGATAGGGAATTATTTACTTCCTAGCTGACTGTCCTTGACTTGCTGCTCACTTTTAATAAAGCAGCCAGGTTTTACCCTCTAAGGCACTTTCCCTTCTGTGTTCAGAGATGGGTGTCACCTCTAAGGTCAAAACTGAGTGCAAATTTCTTTGGTGTTTCAGGAGACGTTAATCAAGGCATTTTGTCTTGGTCTTTCTCTGCTGATCTTTACCTAGCCGGTAAAGCTTTTTTTGTTTCTTTTGGGATGATAAGCTCCCTCTGTGATGTTTCTCACACTTTAAATTTTATTTTAAATATAAAATAACCAAGTGTGGTAGAGAGGAGGGCTAGGCTGATGTAAGCGGTCGACTGCAATTATTTCCAGGAGACCGGTGGCAGAACTGAAACGGGCCCAAGAAAATCTTTTGGCCACCTCCCCTGGCCAAAAGACTGTAATCCCTACAGGCGGTTTGCCGTGTACCGGCGCGCTCCCGACCACCATACAGGGCTTCGGTGGTAAACAGCAAGTGGTGGGGATGAATGGGGCTGGGGGCTGGGATGGGAGGGGAAGGGGAAGGAAGGGTGTGTGATATATTCCTGCCGCCGGGAAGCAAAGCGGAACCGGGCGCCGGGTATCATTGCATAACAGATGATGTATTGTACAGCCTGTACCCTCTCCTAAAGAGCAGAGGTGGGCACGCCAAGGAAGGCTTGAGCCTGGCTCCCGGTGAGTGCCTGGCTCTGGCCTGCCTCCACGGCTGCGAATAAAGAGGAGTTAAGGAAGAGGCAAAGGGAATATGTTGGCATCGCCGTACTCCCCGTTACTCACAGTAACGAGACTGTTGTGAGGGTGAAACAAAGCCTTGCTGCGGGCAGGGGATGGGTTCTTCTTGCTGTGGGGTGGAAAGCCCAGTAGACCTGCTCTCCCCAGCATCCCTCTGCATGGTCTAGAGCCTCCTCTTCCCCAGGTGGAAGGTCTCCTAACCCCATCCCTGCAAGGAGATGGGACCCCACTGCCTTTTTCCCCTTAGGGGCTCCAAACACCATGCTGCTTTGCAGCATCACATCCAGGCTCTAGCAGCTATTGCGTTCTCACTCCAGGGCAGCAGGGCCTGCGTGCTTCTCCTGTCTGGGCAGCTTGGACCACAACTGTCTCCAGTTCAGGGTTTGCAGAAATGTGGCTCATCTTCAGCCTTTAAACACTTGGCAATGAACAGAAAATGCGTCTGTTAAAAAATCCTAACAAGATACAATACAAAGGGATGTCTTTTCCCTCTTTGTGGCAGATCAAACACATTTATCTAAGGTTTTAATTTCTTTTCCTTTCACATCATAGTGAGGATCTTTAGCAGAGAACGGAACAGCCGGGTGATATATTTTTGGGTTATAACTTGAGAACAAAAGCTCATTAGGACTCAAAGATTTTATATGGATAACACCACCCACGGTTACTTTAGATAGGGTAGAAATGTTTTTATGCTTTAGGGCACAAACTAGCTATTAAATTACTAGGGAACTACAAATATCTACTAGACATATCGATGGGAGTGCAACCAGAACGCAGAGTACTACATAAAATAATTATATACAGCACAGCTAATATTAGATCACACGAAAGTACATGACTGTTCTATAAAAATCATTTGCATCTTTGTATTGGACGTTGTGGGGAGGGCATTGGTTTTGCACAGGGAGACGTTGACCTAGCTATCAAAGGTTCGAAACCTTACAGCCTCTGCCAGCATTTCTCAGCGGGGCTGTGCTGCTGAAACCGCCGGAGGAGCTGAGTTTCCTCAACTAGCAAAAAGTCCTCCCTTTTCTATGGTTAGCTAGGACATAGGGAACCCAAATGAGAGGGGATGGGTGATCCATCGCATCGAGAGGATCCACCAAGCAAGCGTGTCCTTGACGTGTGAGCCCGAATTGGGGTCGGTGACAAGGACAACTCTGACATCATATGAGTCATGTGAGGAGGGAGGGGTGTCGCTGCCTCCTGACGGGGGGACGCATCTGTTCCACGCTAGCTCGTGAGATGTGAAGAGGTTGCAGTGCTAAGATGCACATAGGGAGAGTGGGAGTGTGCTGCTTAGCAGGGCTTTTTTGAGTTTGGGAATCTCATCGGAGCTGCTTCTCTTCTGCTGTGCGATTCCCAGCCCTCAGACGCAGGTGGCTGTCGGACCAGCGCTGGCATGGCAGAGGGGCCAGAGGGCCAGGCCTCGGCGGGGGAGAGCGCCGGGGGAGAGGCAGTGCCGGATTTCCCACCTCCCTGGGACGTCAGAGGTCTGCGTGCTGCCCCTCAGGGGAACCTGAAGGGTAATGGAAGAAAAGCTTAAAGAAGGTCTTGTAGGATGTGCTTTTATTAATTAGAGGGCATGTAGATGTTGCTGGGTTAGCTGCCTGATGTTCCCACTAGAAAAGGCATGTCTTGAGTTGCTAATAACTTTGCCGAACTGAGGAGTTGGGGCACTTGTACAAATGAAATTTTCTAAGCTGCCATGTCTTTCTCTTTGTGCATCTGTGCTGTGCACTCCATAAGGAAATGTTTCTCTGAAGGGAAAAAAAACACCTATGTGAACATGTAATTAAGACCATCAAAAGGTATGCGCACAAGTGGGGTCAGTTCTAGCTGCGGAGCTGTAAGTATTTCATTTCTGACTACTTAGTTCAGCTTTGCTCCACAGTGGCGGAGAGCTAGGTCCTGTACAAAAATGGTGAAACAGAATCTCTTCCCTCAAGTACTTTAGATGTATGGCTAAGGACAGATGTGTGGGGTGAATACACATACCAGCTTCACTGGTACTTAGAGTTAGACTTGTATTGTTTTATTTTTTGTGGGTATTATCTAAAGGTTAACAGTTTTAAATAAGAGAAAAACGATGGGTATGGGGAGGTCATGAGGCTACATGTTTGTAAGTCTAACAGTAGGAGAGTGCTCAGGTCAGTCATTATGGGCCAACTGTAGTGCAGTGACTGCAAGAGGGCAGTTCTGGTGTGAAAATGTTAAAAAAGCAAAGGGAACTGATGAGACATTGCACTCTTGGTACTCCAAAGAAAAGGGATCTGGTGGGGAAATGCAAAGAGAAAGGTGATGTAGTCCAGACAGGGACTAGGAAAAGACTGTAACAAAGTTCTTGGTGGATGTTGGTGAATCAAAGCAGAAATAGAGATGTTGCCATGGGCTGAAGTAGATATTAAGTAATCTGTATACAGAGGGCGGTGATTTGTGTTTCTGCCTGAGATTAAGAAATGACAAGGTGTAGAGGAAATGAAAAGGATAATACAGATGCTGCTGGGAATTACTGTCGTAATTCTCCTATTGTGGATAACTGGCAGAACCTGAACCCGGAGCCCTCAGCTCTTGCATGCAGAAGAAATGCTTCTTGGCTTGAAGTGCTTGACTAGTGGCTACCATAGCCACGTGGGTCCAGAACAGAGCAGGCTGGTTTGTGGAAGAAAAAAGATCATTCTCCCTCAAGCATGAGGGGCAATTCAGGGGTGCTGTGTGCAGATTTAAGGAGCAGCCATGCGTGTGTCCTGCCTGGGGGGATTCTGCCCTGAGTAGGGCCTGAGAAGTGAACTTCCAGGAGCAAAACGTCAGAGGGGGAACCTGACTCGATCCAGCTGCATTCCCTGTAGTGTCTGCTTCTGCTTTGCACAGACTTTGCCATAGAAAGCTCATACCTAGCTATTATTTGTATATTTTATTATTTTAGCATGTCATTTTTCTGCCAAATTTTCCTTGGGAATGTAAGCTGGAAAAGTTTTGGGTAGAGCTGGATAGTACAAATCCCACAATTTATATCATATCTAAACCATAAAGGAATTTCATGGACCAAGTGAAAAGACACATGTGCAAGGCTGGGGCTTTGTTCCAGCTGAGTTTCAGGGGTTGTGTATAAGTGCAAGTGTGACAGCTTCTCACAAAAAAAAGTGACTCAGTATTGTAAGTTGGAAGTCTGACTGAACTCCACCATTGAAGCCATCATGATAACTACTTGTACTGCACTAACACCCTGTAGCCCAACTCATATTGGAACCCTGTCTCGGCACTTGTCACACACAGTGAGAAATAAAAGCTGCTCCTGATGGGTTGTAGACAGCATGGGATGAGCAAGGGTGCTGCTGAGATGTCCTAGTTCAAAGAGCAAGCCAGTGGGAGTGCCGAGGACTTTAAGCACACCTGGATGACTGGATATTTTCAATTTCTATCTCGTGGGTCATGTATGGACCTTAATGTGCATATTCGGAGCCCCACTCTGCCACAGGGGCCCTGTCATGTACCTCTACGTGCAGGTACCTCTACAAGCCATGACAAGCTCAGCGTTCTTCCACTTGGCAAGAGCCACTACATGGTCTGTCACACAGATTCCTCCTTCCCTTCAGCGCTTTGCAGATTGCTTTGACCCGTTCTGGCTGAGTTGCAAAAATCCTTACTTAGGTCTTAAGACTCATCTAGTTTATCCCTATTTTCTTCAGGATTTTTTTTTTTCCTAATTTTTCCCAAATCAATATTGTGGTGGCCTTTGTAGAATTTCTCCTTCTTCACCTCTGTTTCCTTTGATTTTCATCACTAGACGTCTTCAGGTCTGGAGCAGATACTTATACAGGAAAGTGCTGGGAGCACCACCTCTAAAGGGATCACAGGCCACAATAAAAATGTAAGGAGGCAATGAAGGGGCTATGTACTTGCTCCTCCTCTTATGCAAAGATCTGTTATACAAATACCCTTGAGAATGTTGGTACATTTCAGTTCTGTATAGAGCCCTAAAATGACCTCCAGAAAAATATAGCTTCTGCTTTAGTGGCTCTCCCAACACTGATTTTCTTATTAATCTCCCTAGCAATACTTATAAAAATGCTTGACTGTGGTTACGCAGATTGTCTGATGTGATCACTAGCAATTATGCTAATCACAGTCTTCTCACAGTTCTTTCCCATCTGTTTTATCCACCTATGGATACTTACAGTGATATAAATGATAGAAGAGGCTCCGATCACATCATGCTCTCATTTGCTGGTCAATGTATGACCAAAGATTTTACAGATACAGATTAGGCAGGAGGTGAGGAGTGAGAGGACGGAAGTTGCAGAGTATTCCCATTTTTTACAGAAGATTAACAGACACACAGGACTAAATACCTTCCCAGGGATGCCTGTAGCAGAATCGTGGATTGATTGCAGGCCTCTAGAAAATGTTTTCTGTGCAAAGCTGCATAGGCTGATCATCGCACGGGGTGGGGGGTGGGGGGGAAAGACCTCTTTGCTGCCATTTACTGAACTGAAGGAAGAGGAACAAGAGGGCAAGGAGCAGATCTTGTTTGCCTGCCCCGTTGATGTCATTAGCTGTGGGCGGGAAGACAATAAAACATTGTTTTCTTTACTGTGTGCCTGAAGAACTGCAATTTGCCAAGTGCAACTTGGTTTGTAAAGACAAACACTATCCAAAATGCCAGCCTTGAACAGAGAGGCAGTGCAGCTGGCACCTACCACTGAAAGCAAAGGGAAAAGGGATTCTTTCTCCTATGGGTGAGATATTGATGATGGCAGGGGCTCGCTTCAGTGGTCCTCCATGTTACTGCATTGTTTCTGCAGCTGGGTGACAGTGCTACCTCTCAGCATCTAGGGGCTAACCAGTGGGGGGAAGCAGGATGTCCAACAAGTTGTGTGGCTGTGATGTGTCTAAAATTGGTACTGTCAAGGCAGTAAAGCCTTTTTTGGGGAGGAAACTGGAGAGCCCATACTGGCATTAGGGCAAGAAGCCCCAGCCTGGTGAGAGCTGCATCCCTGACTGTGTGGGTAGAGGTCTGGGGTTGCAGAGACTGCAGACTGGGGTTACATGACATGAATTAGATAAGGGGATATCATACTTAAAGTTAGTGAAGTATCTCCTCTCAGAAGCTCTTGGCATCTGAAGAAGACTGTGCTTTCACACCTGGATGCTTCACTAACCCGTGATGCTAAACAATGAGCGATGAAAGAGATCTCAAAGCAGCACTTGTCTGTAGGATATTGCACTCCTGCAGGAAGTGAAGCAAAGGTTTATTGCATCAATTGCTGTGGTGAAGGGCAGTAACTTCTTTGGAAAGTAATGGTCTGCTTCTTTTCCCCTTCATAAAGTTTCCTTCTCTTTATGTGGAGACTTAGTGTTTGGTGGAAAAAAGTGTAGCCAGTAAAGACTGTGCAAGGAAACTGCTGGAGTTTCCAGGTGGAGATGGGATCTGCTGATAAGTGTAGTCTCTAGCGTGACAAAAGTATCCCAATCCATGAAAAATGCTCTAATACCTATTTTTTTGCAACACTTGTATGCAAACGATGAACTCTTTGAAACAGGAAGTGTGTTTTCATTATGTGTCTGAACATATCTATCAGACTGGGGCCCCAGTTCTGACCTGAGGGTGTAGATGCTACCTTGATAAATGGCAATTACTTTTCTGAAAAACTTGGATTAATCTTGGACACAAAAAAAGCAGGAGCATTCACTTGGAGATCATTTATGGCCATTGGAGAGAAGATCATGTTTTGCTGGAATATTACCTGTCAGAAAAGAACCCTTGGACCCAGAATCTTTTGGGGCGTTATATGACATTCAGCAAAATCATATCCGTTAGGAGATGCTTTCCTGCAGCAGATCCAGCTCCGTGTCCCATTTCCGGCTAATACAACGCACAATGGGACTACAGATTTCTAAGGAAATAAATTCTTTCCAAGCAGTTGTCGAAACTGTTGAGTCTAGGGAAATATATAGAGATGGATGGAATATGTCATTCTTAGAGGGATGAGTTATTTAAAGCTAGTCTGGGCTATGCTATTCTTAAAGGAATGAGATATTTATTAACAGACTTACATATTCCTGTAATGATTCCAGTGAGAACAATGAAAATTGTGACTGAGTCAACATAAATTTAGAGTTAACTTTTAACTTAAGCTTGGAATTTTCAAAGGCACTTAGTGTTGACCTAACTCTGGGCTCTTCAAAGTCAATGGGAGTTTTATGATTTACGTCAGTAGAAAGAAAACTACCCTGATAGAGAAAGCTTCTGAAATCACACCCTAAATTGATAAGTGCATGCTTTCACTATAATTCTGGTATCCTCCTGATAGATGCATATTATTCTAATGTGGATGGGTTGTTTCAAATGAGTTGGATACTTCCCCTAAGAATAATAGAATTTAAAAAAAAAAAATAAATCTTAAACACCTTTATGGTAGGGAATGTCTTCTGCGTCTTGCAAACAGCTCATTGCACCAAAGCTTTAATATGTGATAAATAAAAATAGACTATCTTTTCAAATGCATTTGTTAGATGCCTAACTCTATCGTTAAATCACAGGATATCATTTATATTCTTAAAATAGTGCTCAGGTGGTTGCAACAAGCCTTAAGATACTCAGCTGATAGTTAAATCCATAACATATGCCCCACCTGGAAAATATGGCCCTGAAATAGCTGTTCAAAATTAAATTTCCATGTGAAGTTTGCCTATTTTGGGCCTCATCTCCAGCTGGAAGACTAAGATTAATTTCTGTGAGAGTTAACTCTTTTACCCCAGCTGAGCATTGCATCCCAAATTTGTTTTTGTCCTTCTGCTTAGCTGATATCTTTAGAAAGGCTCGATTGTGCTTGGTCGGTGAGCACTGGGAAATATGCAAGATACAGAGCAAAACCGAAGTGGCACTAAGGGGAAAATTGTGAGTGAAATCTTAGTCCTCATGAAGTCAGCTGGAGTTTTGCCACTGATTGACATGGGGTCAGGATTTTATCCCTTAACTTCTTAACGGCTTTACCTTTGATGACTTGCTGTGTAACTCTTTATGATACAGTAATGCTAGTTTATATGTTCTGAAGATATAGTGCCTGGTAAAACGTAAGATGCAAACCTCTGGTGTGTTTCTGTTCTGTCTTCTTCAGGCATTGAAGGATGTGTCTTTTTGGCTACTGCTCTGCTGGAGCTGAAACTTTCCCAAAACTCACAGCTAAGCAGTTCAGTGTGTGTTGCATGGGACAGCTACGGAATTCCAATTACTGCAATGGTGAGTTGCACCGAGACATGTAATCCTCAAATTTAAGTCATTAAAGAGGCTGTAAGTGCACCCAGGAGCATTTAGAAAATAAAACAAACACATTTAAATATAAATATAAAAAAAAGGCCTTCAGGTCACGATACTCTTTGTCAGAAGTATTATTTGGTATTTGTTTGGTGTATCAGAACGATCTGCAAAATGAGAATCACAGCCTTATTTCATTAGGCATTATAAAGTGCTTGCAGAAAGACTCTCGGACATCTAAGATATGTGTGCTAAGAAAGCAACTGCTGACAGCATGACAGAGGAGGGACAGAAGCACGCAGTGCAGTTTGTATATGTATTTGTGTTATATACTATTCAAACAAAGATCAGACATCCTGATTTATCCTTTAACCTGCTCATCAACCAGCTAATTTCCTACAGACTCTGTAGCAGAAATGAGTCTTGAGAAGGGATTTGGGTGAAGATTTAAAGAGGGATTTGAAACGTTTGGCTACTGATTGATCAAGTTTTCTGTTACTGATAGTTGACCTGTGACTTCTGACTCCTGACTCCTGTACTTGAGGGAGTTTCTGATCAAATACCCTTTCTTGAACACGAGGCAGAACTATGGCTTTGAATGTTATATAGACGTGTATTATACAGTTCCACTTAACATTTATGCTGCTCAGTAGTAGACTGTGAATATGAATTTAAATGCAGATTGTTATATGTTGGATATAACACTGAGCGCCCACAGTGACGCAAGAACTGTGTACACACCGCATGTAGTTGTACAGATACACAGTTGAGTGATTAGACATTGTGTTAATTTAATTGCTTCTGTGAAAATTATAAAGTAAACAATAAAATGCTTGTATTCGTTACTATCGTCACAGCACTTTTCTAAGAAAAGGACAAATTCTTTCCCTGATTGCAGCTTCTCAGCTAAAAATCAAAGATACCTTGAAGTCATAGGCTATGCAGGGTTGTTGCTTGTGTCACAAGCTTTAGCCAGGATTCTTTGCAGTGTTCTTTCCGGGCGAGGGGAAGAGGGAGAAAAATGGACACGTTTGTTTAGAAAGGCCTGTCAGCTTTTTGCCTGTTGTAGGGTATACTTTTCTTTTGCAGTGTTTCCTTGTGTTTACTGAATTTGTGTCCTGTGTGGTGCACTGACAGCAGTTATATTCTTTGATTGTCCTGCATTTTAAGATTTGCAGCCAGTGAGAAGTTGAATTCAACACTTTAGAATCCTAAATACATCTTATTATTGTGGCTATGGTTTAAGCTGTCTCGTTTTAAATGCCGTAGGCTTGAGGCCTAGGAAAATGTTGCAGATCTTTCAAAACCCTGTGCAGTGATGCCAAGAATCAGGACCAGCTTGTGAGCAATAAACGCAGCAATTGCTCCCAGAAGTACTCTTAGATGCAGAGGTATTTACTCTTCTACGGCTAAAGACACAAAATCAGTCACGCACCCAGCACCCGCATTTTGTGCTTTCAAACTGTAACCAGAGAAAAGATCCATCACATCATCCGTCTCCTAGATGTGTTTCCCCTCTGTTTCCAAACTCACCTTACTCAAAGGCAAACCTTGCAGAAGAGGAACCTAATCACAAGCTTCATTATATGCTCTGCCATAGCAGGCAAGTGAATAAGCAGGATTCAGATTGTTTCTTTCAGCTGAAAACCGTATGTGCTGATTGCAACTTTGTTAAATACATAAATAACTGGAGCCCTTCCAATCAGAGCCAGCCAAACCTTTTAATCATATACAGAAGTGTTCCTCGTGACATAATTATGCTATCCAGACTCCTTCCTTCATTGGGAAATATTCTGTCAAACAGTAAAATAATTAGCATGGATTTTAAAATCGGCATTGACATTCTAATGTCTAATTAGGTAATTGTCATTGGCACAGCAATACCTATTAGGAGCATGCAATTTGTGGAAGGGGTTTTGATGGAACAGACTGCAGGTGCAGATGGTCTAACAGCAGGACTCTTACCCGATGTAAACAAAGGTATTTTAATTAGCCATGTGACCCTGATCATTGTTAAAAGGTAAGGGCTGTGCATTCATCTTCCCACCATCTACTTCCTGGTACTTTCAAGGGTAATGTTGAAATACCTCGACCTATGGTAAATTGCGTACAGACTTGATTGAAATTCTCTTCAAATCTAATTATTGTTTCATTTGGCTTTTGGCAACATTAGGGCTATATTGCAGTTGGCTCAGAAGTCTTACCTAGTTGCCTGGCTATTTTTGGTTTCTAGATCCCAATTGCTAATGTACACAAAGATACTAACTTTTGCTTAGTGTATCAGGGAAGACTTCCAAGATGTTGAAGTTTAGTTTTCAGTAAGTGAGTGCTGGAAGTACTTTAAAAAGTGCAGAAGACCTGAATTCTATAAAATTGTAAAAATCTGTTACTGGTGAGTTTGCATGTAACTCAACATAGATCTTAGTTAAATTAATTTTAATTGGGAAAACAGGAATGAACACACAGTCCCAGTAGCTATATAAATAACCTTGAAGTTGGAAACATGAGGGACCCAGTCATCTCCCTGTCCTGTTTGCATCAGCTGTGGGATAAGCACTGCATATGTTAGATGTTCCACAGCAGACTTTGCATCTAGGATCTGAAACAAAACTTCCAGGAAACTTTGCACATTTTATTTTTCTCATTACTACAAGGTAAACAAATATTTAAAAAAAGTGAAAGAAAAGCACTTTTGTAATTATTTTTTTTTCTGGAGACTCTTGCATTGATGTCTCAATTATATTACAGCTCTTTAATTACAGTAAGAGTATTTTTTATTATTACAATTTGGCCTTAATGATTTTTAGTTTTTTAGCACTTAATTACATAAAAAACAGATACACATGATTTGCTGCAATGATGCAGTCCTATTTAATGTAATGGAATTGTTCTTATGAACAAAAATGAAGTATTTGTAGAGCTGAGGCCTTTAAACTGTACATTGCTTAGTGCAGGGTTTGCCTATGCGGTATCTTTTCTGTAGTGTTTAACTCAGTGCGTACAGTTTATTAATCTGCAGGGCCGATTCAAATAGAAATTCAAATATTCACTCTATTCAAATAGAATGAAAGAAATATATACATATGTATCTTTCCCCTCTCTCTGCGTTTTGGAACCTGTTGATGCTGTGACAAGGCACAGGACTACAATTGTCCAGTCAACTTGCAAGTGGTTATGTCATAAATATTTATGTATACATATTATGAAGTTTAGTATAGTTCTGCTGTTCTGAAAGTAACTCCTAAAGCAATTTAATTTCCAGTTTGAGTGCAAGTATTGGATCAGCTTCTGCATTATAGGTACAGATATAAGATATCCATATGGCTACAAAGGTAGAACTTGGTGCTTTGATGCCGTCAGTACTGGTGGTGCCTGAATTGGGTATATTGGGCTTGCAAGTTTAGCTTTTGGTTATTTCATGAGGGAGGCAGTTGGGCTTGGGTTCAGCCAATGGTAGGGACTGAATGCAGGTTCCTGAGCCAGGAGCTCTTACCCTTCTCCTTCGCAGAAGGAAGAACAGGTACTTCCAAGGGTGAAAGAATTCACTCTGGGAAATGTCTAGCTATCTGCACTGGCTGAAAAGAGGGAGCTCTGACTGACAATGCTCTCAGCTTCGCTGCTTAATAAATGTTTGATAGGAGTTTGCCAGGATGAGTCCAGGTCACTGTGAGAACTAATGTAAAGTGTGGGGGTTTTGTTTGCTTTTTCATGTTTATGTTTGTGAAATGGCATTGCTGAAACTGGAGAGCAAATGTGGACAGTACCCTTCCAAGTCACTTTTGCAGCCAACATTAAGACAAAGACAGAAAATGTAAATCTTTGGTACTACAGTTATATATAATCAAAAGTTCTTCAAATTCTTAAGAAGTTGAGATGTATGAGAACCCAGCAAATATGCTTCTTTGAAGACAGCTGCAATGCCTGCACAGACATACGATTTCTTTACTGTGTAAGAATCCCACCATTTTTAGGGTGGGATGATCTCTCAGGTGTTGGAGCACATGGTAGGTCTTACTTGTTTCATGCTATGGCTTTATGAATAATGCCAGACAGATTCTCTAATGAAATACATGGTGGTTTTTTGATTTTGTGTTCAGATCCCTCCAGAGATGCAAAATGAAGAATCTAAATTCCTAATAGAGGGGATATAAACTATGTGCACTATTTTTTATTTTTTTGAAGCTGTCTAATCCAAACACAGAAATATTGATTGAATCAATGGTGAAATATTAACTTCTTTTATTAGCAGACTAAGTAAATTGGGGAAAACCTTTAATCCTGAGAATTGCATGGCTTACGTTGCAGCTTTCCGATGAATGTGAATGTTTTTCCACTTCTGTCAGGCAAGTGCTATAGAGACCTTATTGTTTGAGTGTGAAATAATGTATACTTGTTAGTTAATGAGTTCAGCCACCATGAGATAATCCTCAAGTGACATGATGCCTGTGTGTGCTTAAAAATAAATAAAAAAAGCTAGAAAGAATACAAATTATAAACACACATTATATCTCTCCTACTGATGCTGGGGTTTAATTATGGGGGACAATTACCTTCCGTAGTCAAAGGATTCGCACATTAATAACATTATATGGGGATAATGTCTTTCTAAGCTGCTATAGCATTTAAAAGCCGGTACTTATGTTGCAATCCTGATTCCGTCTACTCATCAGTCCTGTCTGGATTATTGCTGCATTATGTAATGTGGTCTCTTGTGGTTTTTTTTTTTTTTTACTATGTAATTAACATGTGGGTCTGACTTATCCAGTCCACTCTAATAAACCAGCCTTAATGAGTGAAATAGTAATAATAATAAAAATAAATCCTACATGATTTCTGAACTTTGCTGTTACTCTCACTATGACATTTGTATTCAAGCAATATGAAGTCTCAGTTAAACATTTATGCATCTAATTCTATCCAATTTGGGTGTAATAGTCTTCCAAGAAATGTTCTCTAGTTTTATCCGGGAACAAGCTAGCTGTACTGGAAGGGTAGAACGGATAGACAAACTTTCTAACTCTGCATTCCCTGCTGCTCCTTAGTCCTCCACTTTCACAGAGGAGAGATACACTAAAACCTGTCAAAACTTAATCTCTTGCATATCCTTCTTAAATATTGCGTTTTGTGCTCTTCCCACTGTAAAACCTGTTACTGATCTCTCCGAAGAATGAGTGAAGGATTTGTGACAATATTACAAAAGCACAGGTAATTAGAAAATCACAGGAATATTGCTAGTTTCCATTTTTTTGCAAAAAGTACTCCTTTTTGTGTCATTTCTAGTACACTCATTGAATGTGTGGGGTTTATTCTAGAAATAATATTTCTTTAGTGGGCGTCAACTTTCAGTGGATGAAAATAAATCAATGACTTGATTTAATGTTATTTGTTAATTAAAAAAATCTGGGGAAAAAAATTGATTGCACAGATCAATGCAATTCAGATTGATTCCAGAGGGGATTAATTTATGTCAGCTCTAAATTTGGTCTTGGTCTTGGATTTTAGGGGTTCTAATTTTATTAGCCATTGCTGTTGGTAATTTTTGATGCCTTTAAAACCTGCCCATTCTCTGTTAATATCAGCGTGCAATTGGAAGCAGAGCTTTTGAGAAGATAATTTCCGATTAAAGAAGGCTTTTTTATGAAATTTGCATCAACCTGCGTGAAGTAATCCATGTACTAACGTAACAACTTCCTAATATAGATACACTTGAATTCAAAGGATGCTATAGCATGTAATCTCTTTTTACATTAAGTATAGCTTAGGTAATACTTTCTCTTGGGATATGGTTCTGTGGTGGTTTTTTTTTTTTTTACCAAAGCCATTTTTAGGCTTCAGAAATATGCTAGCAAAATAATATATCAATCAATGTGAAAATGAAGATGGAACAGTGTACCTTTATCCAAACTGCTTTAGTGAATGTGCATGTGTCCTAGCTTTGTATAGCAAGGTTTGTAAGAAAAATCTTTTATTAGAGCAAAGGAAATAACTGGGAAAAAAGGACATAGTCTGAAAGAGAAGTAGAAAACTTCTGCCAAAGAACACTTTGGGAACAGTTGTTTTAATTTAATTTCATGTTTCTCTGTTAGACAACTTGAGGAAGAAGTGTAGTTAGCACCTGTGGAGCAGAGCAGTGACTTTGCTGAGGGAGAGGCAATATCCTCAGTACTCTTGTGACAGAGGTGGCCAACAGCTGTGGAGCAACAGGGTGCAAAAGCGCGATATACCATAGATTGAGTGCTTGTATTGAATTCATCAATGTTTTTCTGGCTAGTACATACTCCCAGGGCCTTAGGGTTGTGCTGCAGCAGTGATGGACCCAGGCATTACACCTCCTTACCTATAGGTAGCTACAGTCCAGCCTCTCTGAAGGACTCAGAAGCAAACACTTTTAATAAAAATACACAGTGCAGATCTCAATCAAAAGCCAAACTACAACACACTCTTCGAAGATGAGGCTAGGAGCTAAAATTCCTGACTTGATTGGATAACAAGAAGCGTTGGCTCAATAGATCCACCTGTTTTATGGCCTGCTCTAACTTCATTAACCTAACTCTACGTTTCATGGGCTATAAACTACCTCTTTCCTTCTGCTGAGAGAACACATTGCCATCTCTCCCCTTCCCTCCCTTCCCTTTCCCTCCCCTCCTGTGAATCGTAGAATGATAGAATGGTTAGAGTTGGAAGGGACCTTAAAGATCGAGTTCCAACCCTCCTGCCATGGGCAGAGACACCTCCCACTAGACCAGGTTGCTCAAAGTCCCATCCAGCCTGGCCTCAAACACTTCCAGGGAAGGGCTATCCTCAAATGCTCTGGGCAACTGTTCCAGTGTCTCACTACCCTCACTTTAAAGAATTTCTTCCTAATATCTAGTCTAAATCTTCTCTTTTTCAATTTAAAATCATTACCCCTCATCCTATCACTCCACTCCCTGATAAATAGTCCCTCCCCATTTCTCCTGTAGGCCCCCTATAGGTATTGGAAGGCTGCTATGAGGTCTCCCTGGAGCCTTCTCTTCTCCAGGCTGAATAACCCCAACTCTGAACATCCCCTCTGTTTCACTAGTACCAACTACCTTTTATTTCAGACATCGTCTTATAAATACTCGTCTTAATTACACTCTAGGCAACTGTTCTCAACTTGTTTTTAGCTTTGAAGTCTGTTGCTTCTATTTCAGACAAGAAATAGAAGAGGACTTGTATGCCCAAAAGCTTGTGTTCTCTCTAACTACAGCAGTTGGTTTAGCAGGGGACACGGCCTCTAACTACAAACTTGTCTTGCCTAGTTTCCATGTAAGCGTGGGCCTCCCTGGATAATCAGGGTTGAGAAATTTGGGATGGAGCAGTTGCTTTATGACAGGCACTTCCCCACTGGTAACTGCATGTGTCTGGTCTTTATCAAGCTTGTCTGTTTGTCCTCACCCCTGTAGCTGCCATGAGGGTGAAGGTATATGAGATAGTGTATACCCTGTTCTGAGATGCATCTGTCTATATAGGATGCTGGAACTGATGGCTCCCTTGATTAAGAGCATTTACTCTTAAGATTGGGAAGGTATACTGGTGGGTTTTGTATTTGTTACCTTGGTCAGTCTGGTGTCATTAAAGATTTGCTGATCTGTAGTTTGCTTCTGATGACTTCGGTGGGAGTGAGAGGGTGTTTGAACGCCTGAAAGGAAACAGTTCAAGGAAAAATGTCAGAGGCAATGATCTGGGGTTGTGACTGTTTAGTATCTTCTAGGGTAGGGTAGGACTTGCCGTGTATAGGGCATTCACTTTGTACTGTAATGAGTTAGTTTAATATTAACACTGCTCATTCAGGAAGATGAACTGTTTCCCTGGAGAGCATTCCTAGTGAATAAAGATCATATATAGGTTAGTGAGATGGGTCTCATGATTATTCTTCTCATTATGGATATGATGGTGCCTCAGGGTTTGACTGTGTATCTTGGCTTTTTTAAATGTGTTTTGGATGATTACTAACTCCATGACTAACGGTTGTTTGTAGGCTACCATTTCTTATGCTGATCTGATTGCAGATCTGCAATGATATGGGTCTGATACTCTCTAGAAAGTAGATTTTTATGGAAGTATTCCAGATAGAGTTTGATGAAAGAATAGCTGTTACTGAATTTCTGGTGGGAACAAAAACGTTTAGCTGTGTGTGTGTGTTAGCTGCAGCCTGTGGGTTGGTGCAGTTACCTAGAACCTGTTCTTTATGGTGGGCTGTGGAATAGTTGAGATATTACAGGACCATTTCAATGCTAGTTTCGTAGGGTTAGAGAATGTCAGTTGCGGCTTGTGGAAATAAAATGGCTGAGTTTGGTAATATATTTGGATTTGAAGTCTGATAGTTAGGTATTACCTTGTAGGTGCTCAGGAGAGGCTGTGATGTCAGAGAGGCAGGTAGAGGATAAAGTTATGGAAAAAAACCAGCTGTGTATATAAGGCTGTAGGATGTTTCTGTGAATTTTGATATCCCCTCAATAAGGATATTATGGATGCCTATAGGTCTCCAGGCTTCCCTTTATTATGCATCATGAGGACTGTGTGAAAAGTTTGCGGGATGAGAATGAAAAATAAGAGCACTAGTTTTTATAGGAGCTGTCATGCAATGGATCTAATGATATAGATCTGAGCTCTTAAATGAAGGAGGAGCTGAATGGTCTCTCTTAAATTCTTTGTAGTAGATAGTGTCTGCTAGTGTTACCCATGTAGTCTTTGCAGGTTAGCGTGACGGTAGCCTTATCTTTGTCTGCTTTCTGATAGCTGAATCATAAGAATTCTAGAAACTTTGTTTAAAAGCTCCATTAGTGGCTGATTCTGTTCCTTAATGTCTTTTGGTTTGTTTTTTAAAGCAGTTGAGGTAGTGATGAAGGTGGGAAAGGGAAGAGGTGTCCAGAGGTTGCTTCATCTTGGCTATGAAAAAATTCTTGGAGATGTGATTGTTTTTTAAAAATAAAATCCTCTAACATCCCACATAATTGTGGGGTTTTTCTGGGGGTAGCTTCTCTGTCCCGAAGTGTACGTCTATAGAGAGCTTTACTTGTTTATTAATTTAACAGCTATGACAGACTTGTGCCAGATCTTGAGAAGGTGCTTTATGGTCATGGATGATGCATCTTCAGGTGAGGTTATTTGTGTGGTTTATTCTATCTACTCTTGCTATCATGGTATGTAGAACAGCAGCAGAAATTGTTGATGTGTTTCTTATTTTAATATTGTAATTAAATTTAAATGACTGGAGATCAGTTAATTGTGCACATACAAAATTATCTTATGTAGTGCAGTAATATTTGAGGATTTGCCAAGACTGGGGCACTGTGGTTCTTGGCCAAGCAGCAAATAACCCATTCCTGAAAGAGATACTGCTCTGATCTCTCCTATCCTTGTTCCTCAATATTGTCTCTTTAGTTTTTACACCCACTTGGTGTATATAGATCTAAATTAAAATGAGAACTTTTCAGGGAATGGCTTGTTTATTACTTTGTGTTACAATACTTACTGTGGTGGAAGTTCTGCTTGCTGAGATCTCTGAGGACACCAGGAATACAAACAATAATAGTACTGAATCATGGAAAGTTATGCTTTCATCTGATTGATATTTACATTCTTTATGAGGGAGAGACTCGGCCATGTTCATACTTTTGCATTGTGTGTGAACATGCTTTCACTGGAGTTCTGGCATCTGTCTTGCTCCTTGCATTGCCTCATGCTCTTACATTGCTCTGATAAGCTCTCCTTATCATATTCACACATATCCACTGCTGAGGGAAGAAAAAGATACTAATTTCAGAGGAAGTGGAGAAATATGGACCAACAATGAAGCTGTCATGGACCTGGAGGATAGATCCATTTGCCTTATTCCTGTCTTAGGGCTGTGCAGGGGGGACAAATTTGTCTGGAAGTGATGGGGATCATGATGCAGCCCCTAGTCCCATCCCGCAGGGACCTGCTCCGAGAGGAGTGAGATGTGCCAGCTTTGCCCTGCTTTCCTTCATGAAGGTGTTTGTGCTCACACAGGAGAGTACCTTTCAAAAATCATGAGCAAAAATGAAACAGCCCAGACTCCTTTTCAAAGACACCTATGTGAGATATATATAAATTAAATACATTTAATTTATGAAACAAAAAAGAAAGTGTTTTCATCTCATCCATGGACTTCACAGTATCCTCTTCCCCCTTCTCACATCTTTCACTTGCATTATGATCATGAAAGCACATGCAGGAGGAATCACCATAGATTTGGGGTAGGAGAGTTGTTTGCTGTTTGGTTTTTTTTTTGTTGTTGTTTGTTTTTTTGGTTTTTTTTCCCCCCGAAAGGGACTATTTTCTTACACAGTTCTGTGGGCACAAAGCCATGAGGTGAGGAACTTCAATTTTAATTTTATTTCAGGTTTGCCTCTGGTTTGTGTCCTACCTATCTGATCTGCATATTTACATTTTTTCGCTTCTCAATATTCTGCTATGCTGAATGTACGGTTAGGTATAAACAGACAATAACAACATTGGCCCATAAACCCAGCCGTGAGTCTTTGTACTGAATGCAGAGAAAATTCATGGTAAGTGCAACAGTCAAAATCATGCAAATTACCAACTGTAGCATCATAAAGATGTAATTACTGGACCAAAATGCCAAATTTTCAGTCCTCTTCTGATTAGTTGTTGGAGCAATGAGTTATCACAAGATTGCTACTTGTTAATATTGGCAAATCAACAGCTGCTATTCTTTGGTATAATAATATCACTAAATTCTGTGATTGTCATGTATCTAGTTTTACATCAGATATGATTATGCCCATTAGGATTAAAGTCATTATACGGTAGGATTAGAACTGAGCATGATTTTGGATAATGACAGTGTTAGTGTCACTATAGATTTCAAATTATATTAATTTCTGTCAATATGCAAAAATACACTAGAAAACCTTTTCACACTAGAAAACATTTTCACAGGGACTGGAGCATGTGTTTGTCTCCTGGTAATAGCACTCAGATGATATCCAGGCTATAAATGAAATAGGATTGTATAATTTACTGTCTGCTCATAATAAGAATATGCACTCTGTCGTCAAAAATTCAAGTGTTGTAGAAATGATCCCATCTTTGAGCAAATGTTGCAATTACTTCAAGCTGTCGAAACTCTGCTTCCTTTGAACAGAAGTGTCCAGAGCAAATACTGCAACAATGAATCTTTTTATCATTCTGCAATCCCATTTGTGATAAGAGGAATTCCTTGGGGATTACTTTAAATTCTGTACATTAGCAGCAGTTCCGTGGGTTAAATCAGATAAAACAGGCTCTTATCAGATTATTAGTCACATTAGGCAATTACATTCTTATCTCTTAGAAATAATTCTTGCAGCCTTGGTGCTTATTTCTCCTCATTAGAAGAGGCTAATTCCTGATTAAGATCTTTTGCCTTCCGTACAATAAACCTTTATATTGGATTTGCCACATAAATTGAAAAATACCTTGCGGCAGAGAGGGACAGCTGCACTTCCCTTTTAAAAATATACCTCGCTTATCGTTTAAACATCAGTCATGCACATTTGCTGCCTGCAGTTTGGGATTTAAGAAGACAGCACTATAGCTTTCTGCTGGCATCAATGTTAAGGGCCACCAAACCAGAATGGTTTTACAGGGCAGGGAAAGCCCGTTTTTATGGAATTCTGTTTAATTTGCATGAAAAACAGAGTAAGGGAAGGATATTTCACACACCAGTTGCATAATGGCCATAAATACATTGCCCTGTGAGCAAGCCCACCTGTGGGATGCCTTCACAGCGAGCATCCTGTGCAGTGTAGGTGGGAGGGTTGACCCAGGGATGGACCCTAATCCCTGATAGGTCTTGCTCTCTTTGAAAGTTTTCTGCAAACACGGTGTCACGTGCATGGAGCCACGCTTGCTGGCAGGTATGTCTCAAATATGGACTTGTGTTTACTGTAGGAACTGGATCAAAGTTGTTTTGCTCTTTCATGTAATTAACTCAACCCAAAAGAAATATCCAATTGAGTGATTTACTTAAGATAAAGAAGGCACTTGGGAAATACAAGTGCTTCAGTGGAAATGATACATGGGAAAAAAATGAGAGTCAAATTGCTCCATAGGCCTGTCATGCCTGCGTTTCCGACGTTTCTGTCAGAAGCTGGTTGCTGAAACAGATACCTCCCACTTTCCACCCTTTCGGGAGCACTTGCTGTTGCAATCACTCAGTGCTGTACCATCCCTACTGCTGTTCCTTGTGCACCATCATGTATAAATCTGTGTTTTTCACTTGGAAGCCTTAGCCCGTGTACGTGTGTGCTTGTGTGAGAAATGACCGCAGTCAGCATTGCTTCAATGTTTTTGTAAAGGATTAGTAAAAATTTTTCCCTCATTAGAAGCAAGATGATGGGAAGTTTTCAAAGGCAAAAATGGAAAGCACCTAACTCCTATTAAAAATAAATGGGAATTAAGTGTCTGCCAATTAGGCCTGTGAAAATCTTTCTGGTGGTCTTTTAGGACTGAACCAAATTACATTGAAAATCAAATGGGAATGCATTAAGGATGAAGTGATTGCTTGAGACAAAGTGTTGCCTGTTAGAGGTGGTCCCGAGTGAAGTTTTCAGTGTCTGTCTGCGTATACGCAATGTATGTCATATTATGTTTACAGAGCACCTTTTGTAAAAAATTCAGTGCATTGGCTGTACAAATATTGCTATGCACATTGATTCTATTTAGTTTTCATATTTTGCAAATGATGTTAAAAATTCTTGCCCAGAGATGTTGTGTTTGGACATCTATCCACTGGATTCCATGGGAAAGGCTAATAGTTACTTAACTTACTCAAAGAGCTCCTGGAAGATAGTTCTGTGGCAAAATACGAACCTCCAGGGCTGTGGCCTTTCAAAATAGGAAAAGAAAACTGCATTAGATTTAGAAACTGATGACCTGTGAGAGACACTAGAGCAGTTTGTTTCCCAAGTTGTAGAACGAGTGTCAAGGCATTGTGCAGGGCTTCAGGTGCCCACCTGGACAGATGAGAGCAAGGACTTGAACTTGTGTCACCTTTGTCATGCAGTGACCAGCTCTCCCTTCTCTCTGCCCAAAGCCTCATTAAAGCCATCCTCAGGAAACGCTTGCACTTTGACAAAGTTTATTTTGGTAAAAATGTTTGATTTAGTCCTAGCTGTGTAGTGCCACACAAGCCAAAAGCTCTGTGGAAGATGCCATGCAGTTAATTTCCATTGCAGTCAGTACACAAAGATTACTTTTTCTAAATAAATCAGAAGTGAGAGAAAGAAAGTGTTATCTTTACCTAGGTCTCTGAGGTATAGAGATTAAGTGATTTACCCAAATCTTGAGAAGTTTGGGGTAGAGATGAAAATCTGAACCCACATCTGCTACTTCCAATGTTGCACTTCAGATCTGCTCCCAGCGGCAATCTGCCAGTGTCCCAACACTGTGATTTGGGCCAACACGGTTAAAGCTCTGTGGCAATTGTATACCTTGAGTGATGGGGGATTTGGCTGCAACCATTGCTCTGAGCCTAGCTGGCTCCCAGGCTGCCTGCTCCCTTAATCCCCAGCTGTGAAGCAGAAGAGGGCTGGGGTCTCGGGGCTGCTTTGTGCAATTCCCAGTTGCCCATGCAGTGAGTAACTGCTGGAATATCAAGGCACTGATGGAGTGCACATAAAATTATTTCTTAAACTGTTGTCTGAGGGAAAAGGTTTATGCAGGCAAGGTCTTGAGGCTCAGAAGTTTTCACTAGAGTGGAAGATGATTTGGCTGCTGTCTGATCTTCATGTGAGGCATTTTTATGCCACCAGAATAGCACAAAAGTCATCAGTGGAGCAGTAGATCTTGGCTGTTTCTTTCCAGTTATCCTTCTACTTTGGTGGGTAAACTTGGTTGTTCACCGACACTTGTTTTGCTGTAAAACAGATAAACAGATTCTGTTTGTGGAATACTTCTATTATTATTATTATTGAGACTTTTACTCTGGCCTGATTCCATTTATGAGGAAAGTCTGGTGGAGCAAAACCAGCCTGGCGGGGTAAAGGGGTCTTGAGCAAGCTCCTGTGCTGAAGCTAAACTCTTGGCTTTTACTCAAGAGTCAAGTGTGAAATGTTAGATTGCTTAAGGTGTGATAGACTAGCCTCTTTTTCCTTTTCTAGTAACTATAGCATTTTTCTCCACTGTGGTATTTCACAAGATCTATTTCTCTGTCCATTTACGAAATCTGATGTGGGTAACCAAATTACCTGAGTTCATTAATCTTCTTCAGTTTCTTATACATCAGCATTGGCCAATAAACTGCAAACATCATTCTGACTAGAGACGATGGGAAAAAGAAAGTATCTTCAAAAGCTTTGATAGATTTAATGTATTTTTTTTTACCAAAAAAAGAAGAAAATTCAGAGAGCTGCTACTTTCCTGGAAAGCCTGTAAGTTTTATTGGAAAAATCCCAAGCCATAGCATTTCAATAGGAAATGTACATATTTCTGTTTGGGTTTTCTCTCCTACCTCCCCCATTCTCAAGTTGTTAGACTCAAATTGTTCTTTTATATATATCTAAAAATGGAGTTTTCTATCAATGGGATGCTGTTAGCTTCTATGCAAGCATTCTTAGATGCATTAGATGTGGATTTCTAGAGCTCATATTAGCAGCTTTCTCAGGGTAGAAAAGAGATCAATTAACGTGGTCATAAAGTCGGAGCAGCTCTGACCTCCATCTCTTCTTCTCCTCATCAACAGTTATAAGCCTTTTCTCTTCTAAATACAAGTGTTTTTAAAGTGTGCTTAATAAAGCTATTTTTATTCCCTGGCCTTTTCTTGAGGTTTGGTGCTGAATGAAAAATGGGCAGCTCACTAGGAACAGTACATTCTAATGGTTGCTTTGCTGCAGAGGGATTTGTGAATTTTATGCTTGTGGTTACTTGGTTTTAACAAAGTTGGTCTCTCTGGGACGAGTGTTTGTAGAGTAAGCATAATGGGCACTTGTGACACAAGGAGAATTTATGACAAGAGTAAGAACCTGCTTATGGTTCTTGTAATAGTCTATGAGACCGTATACCGTGACCAGCCTTTGAAATCACATCAGACGTGGATTCAAGTCTAAAATATACAGCTTACAGTTATGATACCTTCTACTTCTTCCCTATGACATTACAGGGGGGAGAGAGAGGTGTATCATGTCTTCTGAGCATTAATTTAATGTTACAGCCTGTGCATCTAGGAGTAGTTGGCTACTTCCCAAGCTCTTTATGTGGGATGTAAATAGTTCCTTCTTGCTTACTTGAGTCTATGACCAGAAAAAAAGAGACACTAAATAAGAAGCCTTGTTAAGGTACTAGCTAAGTTGTTAAGGACCATATTGGTCCTAGTGACTAGATAATCACTCCAGCAAAAGTTGTCTGGTGACTCCAATTTCCATCTTCCATGATCTTAATATACAGATTTTCTTTCTGTTTCTTATTCCTGTCCACAAGATCATTGACTGTTAATCATGAAATGATGCCTGCGTATTCCCTGCAATTTTTCACTCTTGGAAAAAGTGTTGCCTTGTGGAAAGGTTCCAAAGCTTTAATTTCCTCAAGGATTGCCAAAATATAACTTAAGAAGAAAACAGAAATATAACAATATTTTGGTTTCCCTTTCAATTTATTTCTTTGTTGTTGTTGTTTTTAATTCCAGAATTTTTAGTCCTGAGTTTCTCAACTCATGCAGAAATAATTGCCAAAATGCAAATTTGCCAGATTAGAATGAGAGCAGCATAAATTCAGTGGCAGACCACAGCGATCCACAGCAATCTGTGGACTAGCTCATAAGGGTCTTGAAAATCATGGAGAAAACTTAAGTTTATAATCAATAGGCTTATGTTTGCTACATAACGCATAATGCTGCAAATCAGAAAGATTACACACCCCACCCCACCACCATAGAGAGAGGCATAGTTCTTAGCCCTAGAAATCTTGTTTCAGCAGGCAACTAAGTCAGTAAAAGGATTACTGACATCAGTGCCATTATTCCAGGTTGAAGTTTTGTATCTGGAGCAGAAGATTTAGTCTCAGTCCAGTTTAGACAATAAGCTCCAGGAGAAGATGCTGATTTAGGAAAAGAAATGGCAGGAGAGAGCTAGCTACCTAAACTGAAAAGGCATCTCTGATTACTGTCATGGCTACCATCCAAGAGAAAGTTTTTAAAAATTATTTTCAGTTGGAAATAACATAACTTTTGTCCTCTCCTCCTTCCCCCTCCCCCCCCCCCCCCCCCCCCCCCCAAAAAAAAACCCCTCCAAAACCACTGGAGTTTATTCTGTGCTTGAGCACAGGAGTGAAGTCAATCTTTAAACAACCCTTTCACCAAGTTTTCTATGATTCAATGTTGCATGATGCTTTGTAATGGAAAATGCCTGGCTCTTGAAAAAAACACCCTAAATTTAGTTTCATTTTAAAGAATATTCCTTGTGTATTACTATCATGTTTTCACTTGTTACAAAGTATTTACTAAAGAAGATTCCCGGAACACCTCGAACTTTCTCCTAGAAATTTTGAACATTATAAAAAATAACTTTTAAGAATTTTAGGTTTGAAATAAATGTGCTGAGCCTCGGTTTGTGAAACGACAAAGGAAAGTATATTTCACATATATGCTACCTGAGCAGTTTGAGGTGATGATTCTGGTATATCTTAGGGCAAACCCATAAAACATGGTGATAGATCACTTTTGTTGCTGGTTTTAAGTTGATTTTTTAAAAAAGAGAAGAAGGAAAAAAAAAGAAAAAAACCAACAACAAACAAGCTAGAATAAATACTTAATCTTCTCGCTTCCTGTAGCACCGTATATTTAAACCATCATTAGTTATATTCAACTGGGTCTTTTCCAATATCACTCACAGAACATGGAAAGTCTCCAACTGACTTCACTAGATTTTGGCTTGAGGCCTGATACCGAAAAGTGGACTGAGCATCTGCCTGAGCACTGCTCAGCAGTGCTTGAGAAGAGGCAGCCTGAACTTCAATCAGTGCTGTGTCTAATGTCCCATCTACAGTCATGGCATGAGAAGGTGATTTACTAAGGGGACAAGTTATATCCTTGGCCAGGTTCTGTGATATTTGTTGATTTTCAGCTTCTTTCCTCTTTGCAAGGACTGTGTTTGCTGAATGTGGTGTTTTAGGGCCATACAAACCTTCAGATCCTGCATTCTTGAACACACTGGAAACTTTACCATTAATGGAGCCAAGCACCTACCGAGTCCTGGTGTATGGGGCGAGCACTGATTTATAAGGATGATAACTGTATGGTGCATGGAAAGGTCTGCTCAAGTCAAACTTTGCAGTAGAAGCGATCTAAGGATAATTGTTTTTATAGCCATCCTTACAAAGATTTTAGGGCCTTTAAACTTTTATTTGCTTAAACATAACAAAAGTTCGGTTCAGTTGTAGCCATAGCTGTTTATTTTACAAGGCAGTTAGAGGTGGATTTTGCTGCTGGTCAGGTTTGTAAAAAACACGTGCTTTACTGAAAGGGAGGTAAAAATCATTCCAGGATCTCTGACAACCTTAGCTATTGTATTGAACAGAATAGTTTTTTCTTGTTGGGTTGTCCTATTGTGTGTTTGTTCCTGTTAGCACAATAATAGAAAGAAAAGGTTTTATGCAGCTTTATTATGAATGGGAGCTGATTCATAAATTCTGTTGGAACTGAAAAGAACTTCATAGAAAATCCTTTAAAAATCTTTTTTTTTTGTCTATTCAGTCATAAAAAAAAAGGAAATAAAATTATGAAATATGCAGACAGTTTTAAGTCTTGGCAAATGACTGCCCAAAACTGGAATTTGGATTTCATTTTGTTAAACTTCCAAAATCTGTTGGATGACTGGCGACTTCCAGGGCTATGATGAAGCTGCAAATCTGTTCCAGTTGTACTTTAACGTGGACAACTTGCATGAAATATATGAAGAACCATAATTCTGAAATCAGTTAAATAACTTAAACTAAATCTAAGGAAAACCAATGCATTTGGCTAATTTGAACAGTGGAGCACTCCCCAAGTATATTTCAATGGAGA
>NW_015090770.1:4945160-5035160 GCF_001431845.1 Calidris pugnax | reverse complement strand
TAGCACAGTAAAAATATATAGGTTGTAATTAGCTTTAACAATTAAAAAGCTTAAAAGCAGACTTTTTAAGGCCAGGACTCTAAAGATGACATTATCTCAAGGATTTCATTTTCAGATCACAGTAATCAAATGTAAACACAGCCTGAAATGAAAAGAGTTTTTCTATAAGAAATGCTTTAAAAACAAGGTGATTTTTTTTTTTACTGCTTTAAGAAGGGGTATCTGATTAGTTGGATCATAGCAAAATATTTACTTTTCTCTCTGTTAAGTCATGGATCTTGCCAATGTCATATTTACTATAAATCATCCTAGGTTCTGGATAGCGGCATAAACAATGCCATTCAACACTCCAGTGCCTCCTTTTCCCCACATCCTGAATTTGGTTGTTTTCAACAAAAACTTCTCCAGGCTGTTTTAAGTGACTTGTACGTATGGGAGAGTCTCATCTGCCCCTGAGATTTGGTTGTCAAATTTTTTTACAGATGACGTAAACTGGCACATTATCCCTCATGTTCCTGGGGTGGAGATGAAGGCAAAAATAGTTTGTGTTGTTGTGGTGTTTGATTTTAAATTTTTTTCCAAGTCAATGCTGGGGAGATGAGTGTTCTCCAGAATATAAACTGGAGAATCAGATTCAAGACCAAGAAAAGGGAAGTGGTAGCTATTTTTAGTGAGAGCAGGTTCATGAGTGGAAGAAGGGGAGATTAGAGATAACAAAGAGAAGAAACTCACCTGTCCCCAATTTGCAGTGTGCTCTTGCCCTGTCTCCATCCGTTCACCCTATGTAAGTGTCATTTTTGATGGGGTCACAGAGTTATGCTTTCAGTTGTCTGGAAGCTGTAGGTCACATGAAGAACATCTCTTAAGGATCTGACAAAATATTTTAGACACAAGACATCATTTTTTAATTCTTCAAAAGACAAGTTAAATGTATTCATTGCATAAGAAATCTATAATTTAACAGCAGCTGTGCAGCAGCCTTTCCATGCTATAGTGCAGTCTACTATATTGATGATTTCAAATATTTATACCATCATCCCACATTCATGAAAAATATTTAAATTAAACATGCATAGGAACAGATGCCATTCTGTTCTGGCAAGAAAACCTAGTCATAAACTTCTGCTTATGAAATGTTATTTCACTTGACCCCTATTGGTAGGAACTCATGAAAATTAAACTGGGAAAGGAGAAATATTGTATGTAAGCTCTTCTCTCAGTGAAACCTTTGAGTGGGTATGTGAAGACAAGATGCTTCCATTAATAGCAGAGCACAGTTTGATTTGATAAGGTGAAGCAGTGAAGCTTACTGCTTTAATTTCTAATGCAAGAGTCCGTGCCCAGTTAAAAGTTTCTTTTCACCTGCAGAAGGCACTTGTTAAAGAAGCTTTCTAGACCAAATCACAAGTTATTTATTTAGTGGTTAGGGCTTCTATTAATTTTTATAGGTGATCTAAAGCAACTACATTTAGTTTCATACTAAAATGCACAACTTTACTTTTGTTCTTGCTATACTGAAAAAAAAACAGAGATACTCTTTCTTTCTAATTCTAACTAATGTGACGTTATGAAATAGGGAAAAGGGAAAGGAAATGTCATGTAAAGATTGCAGGCTAAGGATGTCATCAGCCCCAGTCTATTCATGTTAAGCATTTACATCTCTCTGCATGTAGTCCATATAGGACTACATATGCATTTGACTGGCATATTTGTAGCAAGGTCTGAACAAACAATTGATTCTATCTATTGTATCTAATCTATCTTGGCATTTATACAATCCTTTGAATCCTGTTATCTGATGGAAGTTAGAAAAATAAGTGGGTGATTTCATGGTTCTCTCCACTTCTAATAGATCCTGTTTAAGATGTTAGTCTTGGATTTTCTTCTTCTTTCGGCCTCGCATTTTAACAGTGTTAACAGATTTTATTGCGTATGTCCTCCCTTCCCCCTCACCAGCTGATGTAGAAAAATTGTGGGACTTAATGACACTACAATAGTTATAATGTATGTTATTTGTCATCTTACTCCTCCTGTTTTCATTTGCAAAAGTTCTGGGGAAAGAGGAGTTTTAGATTTATATACTAGCTCTGCTTTTCTGTATGATACTGCCCTGGGAATCAGAGCTGGACTGATAGAAAGGTTTGATCATTCCAGGGGTTGAAACGATTTCACGATACTGAGCAGTGACAATGAATCAGTATTGTAAAAATCATCACACATTACACCAGTCCAGAGCAACAGGGTTCTTGCGGCTTAAATGAGAGTCTCATGAGAAAAGGACTCTCTTACTTGGGAAGGGAGGTCTGTTAGCCCTATTGGGAGGCAGCCGTGGGCAGCTCGGTACTGCAGTGTTTTGGCCAAAATCACTGAGAGAAAAGTTGTATAGTGTAGGAGTAACTATTGTACAAATGACTATACGTGCTTGAGAGCAGGAGGTGTAGTGGATTCGCCAGTTAACAGAAACACAAGTAAATTACAAGATCTTGCAACTTATGAATGAACCTCAGCCTGCTAGTTGGGTACAAATTGGCTTATTCTGCTGACTACACAGTACCGTTTCTAGTAGCTTTTCCCTCCTTTTTTATTAATATTATACTAGATAAATTATATTTAGATTGGCAAGAATCGCAAGATTTCAAGGTTAGGAAGTCATCAGATCCCCTCTACGCAGTGTCTTCTGTGAAATGGCAGCAGACAGAAGGTGCAAGAGCTGACTGGTGATGTGACAAGAGGGTACAAACACTGTTCCTTTAATGGCCTCTTTACTTGCCTTTAAACTGGGCAAGTTGGAAGTAACAGCCATGCACAGCAAACCAAGATGCACGACCTGGCCTATGCAAACAGATTCTAACCCAACTCCCACTGTGTTCCCACTTCTCTGCTCTTTCATCCCTGTCCTCAAAAGTCAGTGCAAAAAAAATTAAAATGATTCTTTGCTTCATAATTTGAGAATGGAAGAATTAATAGGCTTGGGTTTAAATCTTAGGTCACCTACTGAATTCTAGCATAAGGCTTTTTTACAAGTTGATTGATTTTTTTCAGAAATAGGTGCATGTTTACCTGCTGTCTGGGACCTGAGAGGGAAGGAAATCTACTTTTGATAGCAAAGACTCAGTAAGGAGAGATCAAATTCTTCAGATAGACATATTTACTTTATAGTGATAGCCTACTTAAGAATTTTAAATTTGTTTGAGTATTTGTGATGTCCTTTTATTTACAGTATGTTTTTAGAATAGGCAATATAAAAACTCTAGGACTGTGTTATTTTCCTTTTCACATAATCTTTTCCTCTGCTGCTTATTTTGAAAGTTGCCAGGTTGTCACAAATGAAAAATGAAAGGTCTGTCCACTAATGCCAGTACTGTTTTCAGGCATTTTGGGGACAACAAAGTCAATAATTAAAGAATTTAAAATAATAACAACCATTAAAAAAAATCAAAGAAAGACACTATTTTCTGTACATTACCCTTGAATAATTTTTTTTGCACATCTTCACTCTGTTCTTTGAATATAGCGACTCTGATGTATCATTAGTGTAAATTCTTTACATTTAAGTAGTAAGTGGATCAATTGGACTGAATATCTATAAAAGGTCCTGGATTGATAGTCTTAAAAACCTATAAACCTCTGTTTACATATAGTTTACACACAGTACAGTTAGAGCACAGGCAATGCAGCAATCCTCTCATCAGAAAATACCGTGGTTAAGGGAACGGGTTGCTTGGGCTCTTGGTCCAGCCGTGAGCTCTCCAAAAAGTGTCAGAAGGGTGACTTGCTAAAGGCCTCTGAATGATGGACAGGACCTGCTCTGGGACCCTCCAAAGTACTTGTAAGCAAAGCAGTCGTGGGAAAATGCTATTAAGATGCAGATAGTATCTTCATAGCTATTTGCATCAGTGGAAATTAATAAGCTATCATAAGTGTTAAAGGGTGAATAGAGTGGCTGAAAATGTGCCCTCAGCCATAGCGGTGTGCAACCTATGATAATTGCATTGGTTATGACAGAGTTGTTACAGGTTTCAAGAAAAGTAACTGAGGAAAGAATTGGCTTTATCTCTGGTCTTTTGATAAGTGGTATTTTACTAATATAATGTGTACACACCAATATCCTGTGAAATTCCTGCACGTCACCAGCGGTTTTTATTCGTGCCCATTAAAATGCATTACAGTGTGGAGGTTGCTGAAATGTAAATTAAAGGCTACGGCGCTTGTAGTTTAACAGCTGCCATGTAGATTGACAGCCTTTGTGCGCCCAGCTGGCAGTGTCAGGTTAGTGGGTCTCTAGTCACAACATTAATCAGCTTTATTAGTGCCACTAATACCAATTTGTAAGCAGACTGCAAGGATCAGACGGCCCAGCTGTCAGGCACTGCACATAGATTATTACAGGATTTCTTTTTATTGTTTAAGATTGGAATTATAATTTAATTAGGGAATTTAACTATTTTTTACACCCGCTGAAAACTAGCAAAGATTTAATAAAAAAAAAATGTTAACTTCTTTACCCCCTATTCTATCATCTTTTCTACTCCCCGTTCCCCATCCTCCTCCCCGCCTCCACCCCAGCGAGCAAGGGAGAGAAAATGAATTCGCTTCACAAAACCTGTTGTAGCGTATCACTTGCTGAGATGAAGAACTTCTTACACTGCAGCAACAGCTCATATTGTGCTAGTCAGGATTTCCAACTGATTTCAACAGATTTTCCTTACCGCGTTGATGTGATATACCCAGTGCATTGGAGGACCAAGGAATACAGAGATCGTGTTTATAATTTACTCAAAAAAAACCTGCTAGCTGCCTGCCTGGTTCCGAGTTTCTTCATGATAATTAATAATTTTCAGTCAAAATGTGTATGTAAGCTGCACAAATCTGAGGACTCTTGTAAATTAGGGTCATGTTGTACAGTAAATTCTGATTCAAGAAAAGCAGAGCAAATTTGAATACATGGACATCTCTTGAATCTTCCTCTTCTCTTTGGCATGGGACCTCTTGTCCTTATTACATTACACATCAGTTTCAACTCAGTTTTAATTAATGATTTTAAATTAGGCTAAGAGGATATTAGCTTGCAAAGCCTAGCAATGAAGAATGGATGTTGTGGCTCAGACACAACCTTTCAAAATCTCTGCAGCTCACATCTTATAACACTTTCATGTCGGCCATACAGATTACATTTCCTGCAGCACTAAAGCAGCTTTTCTAGTGGGTCAGAAACATGATAGGTTTATCCTTCGGCGTGGCCTGAAAATAAAACTGAGGAGGGGACAAAATGCCCTTAGCATCTACTTAATGCATTGGAATAAGGGAATGTAAAGATGAAATTTCACAGACTCAGGTGACTTATGCGGGAGATATTTTTGAGGAGTGTCACACAGCTTTCCTGATGTCCCAAAATGCAGGGAAAAGGGAATTCCAGCTGAGAGGTCTCTGTGCCTTGCAGTTTCTCACCTGGACCTGCTGTGCAGACCCCACAGCAGTAGGGTCCATGCCTTCGGAGTGTGGCCCTACCATGATTGCTGCAGAAGTGGGCAGGCTCTGGAGGGCTGTGACTTTTATGCTACTGGCTGTCCTCTGTGGTAGGGCGAGTCCCGTGTCCCACGTGAAAAGTTTATGGGTCGTGTTATTTCTTGTTTTGTCAGACTTCTATATATCCCCAAAACCAGCCAGCACTGAAACACGTGTGAAGAGGTCATTTGCAGCTGATATGCATGTCTGAGTCAATGCTCTGTTTATCTGATATATTGCCCTTACTGGGTAGGAACAGAAACACAGTTTCTCTTTAGGAAGATTCTGGTTTTAACATATGAATCCCAACAACCAAAGTAATACAGATTATGAAGAAGTTTAGGACAAATTCAGCTGACTTTTTTTTAGTTAAGGTTTTTGCTTTGTAGGGAGGCATACTGGAATTTTTGGGCAATTTCTAGATCTGAGATAGCAAGCCCAGGCAGCAAGTGTAGTGCAAATACAGGGAGTAATTTTTAAACTTGAGAAAAGAATAAAACAGTAATATGTGAAGACTGAAAAAATGAAAGACCTCTTGTCATGAACAGTAACGGTGACCTGATGGACCTCGGATGACCGGGGCAGTAAGAAGATGGCCGAGAATGGCTGTCCTGTTACACAACAGAGCCACGTTATTAGCAGATGAAGTTGCAAAGATTACAGTGCTTACTGCTCTCTGGCAGTAAGCCACTTCTTCACTAAAAGTGCCAACTTGGTCAGTGTCACATAAGTAATCCCTGTGACACAAGGGCAAGACCTTATCTTCCAATAAGTAAAGAATCTGGAGAATACTTAAATAGGGGCTGCTTATGGATACTTCTGAGACTTTACAGATGGTGGGAAAAGTACTAGACTGCTGGAAAAAGGAAACCTAGTGCATATAGTTAAAGAAGGAAAAGGGTAAAGACAGTGTAGCTTAACTTCATTACTTCAGAAGATACTGGAATGAAAAATTAAGGAGACAATGCATATGCACGTGGAAGCAAACAAAGACTACACTTATGAACAGCAAATCATGTCAAATATGTCTAACTTCCTTCTGTAACAGAACAATACACCTTTTGAACAGGAGGGAAATGATATTTATCATGTCTGTTGACTTGGGGTTTTGATACTATTTCACAGTACTTTCTCATAAGCAAACTACAGAGATGTATTTTTGATGAAACTACTGTGAACTGGGTGCCGCTTTGACTGGAAAACTGTAAGTGCCGATTATAAGAAGGAGGGACCAGAGTAGACCAGGCAGAATGGTCACAGATCCAGGAACTGTCATATGGAAGAGAATGAATGAATGGTTTGTCTGTGGAAGAAAAGATTGAGGGAAGACAAAAGTAATATTTAAATATATAAAAGGGAGAAAACAAACTGTTTATTTTGCATAAGACAAAAAGTAATAGGTTCAATTGCAAAGAGAGGCTACTTGTTAGGAAAAAAATAACTCTATAATGGTAAGAATAGTCAAGACTTGCTGGGGAGTTTAGGGAGCCTTCGATATTGGAAGGCTTTAATACAAGTTGGGTGAGCATCTGTCAAAATGACGCAAGCATTGCTGATCTTGTGTTTGGACAGAGAGGTGAGCTAAATTTCTCTTGAGGCCTCTTCCAGCTGCCTTCTCCTATAAAATTTGATTCTGTAACATCAGCAACATAATGCATGAGCTGGCTGTGGGCCTTGCCTTGCCGATATCATCAGCAAGTGCTGCTTGGTGGAAAATAGGACGGGTTGTCTCAAGGCCAAAAAGCCAATGTACTTGCTGCCATGCCCCAGGGACCTGATCCACTTGGTGTCTAGCTAGTTCCAGCTCCACTCCAGCTTGTTTGCCTGTGTGTTCTTCTCACAGCAGCTCTCAGCTGGAGGAGCAGGAAGGGCATTTCCATGTCTCACCTTGAGTAAGGAGGTGGGCACGGACAGCATGTTTAGCTCTGCCAATCTAGGTAGCACTTCAGAAGAACATCCTTATGGATGAAAGTGGGCACCAAGTGAGTCATGTGACCCCACAATGACTACAATGGAGGAGATGGTACATGAATGTAGAAATATTGCTGCTGTTATTACTGGAATAGTGGCTGACAAATCACAAACAAGTACATTTCTAGGCAGTAGAAGTGTAGGATTCAAAATCCAGAAACTACTGAAGAGATTAAGCCTGTAAAGACTTCAGAGCCTTTCTATAAACTAGTCAAGCTGGATGAAAGATCACCAGATTTTAAGAAGCTCCTTTACCTAAAGTATACCTATGCCAAGTTTTCTTTTGAATTTATTTACAGATAAACTTCTCAAACTCAAAAATCTCATTCTAAAATATATGTTTAGATCATTAAGTGTGTGTGTGTGTGTGTGTGTGTGTGTGTTCAATATTTGATGGGCTTAAATATTTTATAGAAATCTTGCAGAAACAGAGGAAAGTTACTAGAACATACATGTTCTAATTATAATCCCTCTAGAAATTTGCTGGGTTTATTAACCTTATGGAAACTCAGATAAGTTGACCATTTTAATTAAATGTAAACAACTTTGTAATAACAACCCTGACATCTCTTCCCAGAGAGTGATCCTAGAGGCCCAGTGCACTTAGAAATATCAAGGAGTTGCATTACAACCTGCTGAGACACTGCTGTACTGTCAAAATGATGTGGCAGCAAGTGCATTTTGAACAGTCCTGACCCGATGTTCTGAGTCTCAGTCAGCTTTAAAAATGTATTGTTTCCTTCCAGCTTTATTAGTTCTTCATCTCTGTGTAAAGAGTAAACTTTCCAAGGTCTAGAAATTTAATTCAAAGTTTTATTCTTGTTAGTTCTGAATTCAACAGATATAAACAGAAAGAGGCTTTTTGGTAATCTAAATTTTCTGGCTTTATGGGATGATGGTTCTAACTGTCTCAGGCGCACGGAGGAGTCTAAGGTTTGTGCAATGTGAGTGCATTTTCTTTCATCGCAGTTTGCAGAAGTTATGACCGTGCCCAGCACAGGTCCTTCTGCAGCCAGGGAGATCAGAATGCAGAAAATCATCATTCAGGAATAGGGGTAGAAATTAGAAGCTAATCTGTTTCTGCTTATATCATGAAGAAGTCACCCTACACATCTTGCACGACTACTGCAGATGACATGTCATGGCGAGGAGATGGGAGTGAAGGTTGGCTCTGTAGGCTTGTCTTGCCCTGTGCATCCACGCAGGGCTTTCAGCATGGAAAAGGTAGCGAGTTAGTGCATAGTTATCCTGTAGCACACGTCGGGGTTTTTGTGAGCAAAGGGCTGGTCCTTTCTAGGTCGTGAACCTGACTGTCACTTCTGTTCTTTAAATGCTCTATTGCCCTTTCTTTGACTTGCCTCCTTTGGGCCAGCCAGAAATTACATTAACAAATGTGCTTATCATCAAGTAAGAAATATGTTTTATGCATCTCTGCCAGAAACTGAGAGAGGGATCAGTTCTGTAAATTATGTACTAACCTGCATTATATGCTTGGTGCTTAGCAGGAGTGGCTGAAGGAGTTCAAGGTTTGCTAACCTATGAGGAAGGGGAGCTGTGGGAGTTGGAGGGATTTGTTCATTCAGACAAAGCCAAAAAAAGGTTAAAAAAAAAAAAAAAGAAATAAAACTTGAAGTCAACCAAGCAAGCGGCACCAAGGTTACCTCCTCCATAAATGGAGGCAGCCCTTTTGACAGCCAGATTGGGGTCCTGCTCTTTGAAACTGTCTGGAAAGCCACCACTGAGACCTGTGATGAGCAGGCAAGGAGCCGGTCAATGCAGCAGCTCCTGGAAGGAGAGAGCTGGAGGATGAAGCATATTGATCCTCTTTTCTGTGCTAAGGGGAAAGCCCCAGGGAGCTGGAAAGCAGCATGAGGATGGAAACTACTTTTGCTTGCTATTTTCAGTTGTTTCCGAGTTTGGAAAAAAAGCTAGTGCTATTTCTCTAAGGAAGGTGGGTTCAGTGGAAATCACTGCTGGGGAAAGGAGACTTATTAGTTGGGAAAAAATTCTGTGGAAGGATAAATCGTGCTCAGGAGAGGGACAAAAGTCAGCAGTGAAGTGGAGGAAAGAGAAGCTGGTGTTGCTCTTCATGTTTGTTCCAAAGGCCTGATCTCTGGAGTCCTTTCTGTCCCAGAGACAACATGCCCATCATTGGATCTAGCTCAAGAAGATGCTCATTTGCTACTTGTGTGTGTGTAAAAGGCTGTCCTGAAGTAGGTCATAACTCTGAGTCGGGAAGGGCTGAGTAACAATACAGAGATCGTCTCTTGTGGGCACCATACGCAGACTTGAGATTATTTTAGAGAAGAAAAAAACTACCTAGGGAGCTAGCGCTCTAGTCAGGTTTCTTTTAAATGTCAGCTGCTTAGTGTGTTACTACAGTGGGGCTCAGTCTGTAATAACTGGCATTTATCAAGGCAATCTGTTTATTTTCTTAACATCTCATGTATGGCAGTTTTAAGTTCTTTACATCGGGCTGTAGAAAACCCTCTTACCGATTCAGAAATGATCCCCCATATATTTATATAAACAAAGCTTAGGAATAGGAAATCTAAATTGTTAATCACTTGTGCTGTTTTCTCCATGGAAATATCAAGCAGCTTTCCTTTGAGAGGGTAAAATACCCTCTTTGCACTCCATACAAAAAGGTTTTCTTTGTTACACCTGCCAGCATGAAAAAGGATTAATTTTAACAGAGCTTAACCTAGCCATCTAGGGGAAACCGTTTAAATGACTCCATGTCCTGGTTGCTTTTAATGGCACTGCTCTGGTGACTTCATTTAGTTTTGCAAAATATAAGAGAATTTTTTGATCTATGCCACTCAAGTTTGTTGAATTTCTTCTCAACTGCTATGGACAATACAGGCAAGCCTCAGCTGTACTGCACTGTGAAAAATATAGATCTCTATTTCTTTAGGATTTTTCTACGGCATTCATCAGGGAGAGCAAATAAAAAGTTAGAAATACACCTTATTTACCATTACTTCATTTTATAAAGCAATGAATCCTAATCTCATGATGAAATTCTGGCAAATGTTTGCAGAAGGCTTTCAGGCTGTGTTATATAGTGAGTAAAAAAATGTTGAGTATTGTTTCAGAGTCAGATTATTGGCGTTTGCTTCTCTTTTAAGGTATTTTAAATGGAACCTGTCTTTTGTGGAAAATGCAAGCCCAGAATTTCCGCTCAAAGGGACAGAGTACTGGAAAGAAAAATGTTAATTAAAGCAGGAGTTTAACAATAGACATATAGTGGCTTTTTATTATCTTGACACCTTCCGTAGCCATTAAAGTAAGCAAAGAGAAATGTGTGGGGCTACAATGAGCACCAGTGTCATACACTGAAGTAAAATAAAACTGCTCATCAGCATAGACAGGCTGTGGAAGCCCTCTAAGAGAAGGCACTGCAGACCTGCAGGCTGAGGGCTGCGTAACGAGGACTGGTGTGGAGCTGCTCACCTACACGAGGCCCCAGGGACATGGACCATGTGCATCTGTGACGCAGGTACAGAGCCACAAATAAGACAATCATGGGACACTTAGGTTGGTTTTTTTTTTTAGCTTTTGTGATTTTACTGCCTTTAGTGTGCCGGTAAAGTTGTCAGTGCATAAAATAGATTTTCAGTTTTAACTTCTGCAGGTAGGTCTTTGGGAAAAAAAATTGTGAATGAGTGATACTGAAGAGGTCATAAAAATCAGAGAGAAATGCAGGCAGTTTAGTTCCCCAGTGCTGAGGCAGAGTAAGCATCTCTTAAACCATCCCTCTTGCCTAGTTCAGAAAAAAATGCATCAAATTCAACAAAATAGGTGTTTTCCACTGGAAATTATTCAAACTTTTAGGACTAGCTGAAATACCTTAAGTATAATAAGACTGTCTAATTGCTGACATAATTTAAATATTCAAATTGTGCTGCTGCAGACAGGATTCAGCAAGAAAACCAGAACTGGGAAGGGTTTTTTTGCTGTTGGTTTTTCTTGGTATCCTTTTTGCTCTCTTTTTTGTTTATTCTTGATGTTAGCAGTGGTAACGAATAGCTTATTTAGAATTTGCTTTAAACTATTTATAATGAGTAGCCTCACTAAGCTGAAAAGTAAATTTGTACAAAGGTCCAGGTGACATCAGCTTCTGCAAATACACTGGAACAGATCAGTGAACAGGAAGTAATTAAATCCTTTAAGGGAAATAAATCTCATAATTTAATGGCATGAACAAAAAGTTCCTATTTTATATTGAACTTCTTTGTAAGAAATATTTTATATAATGGAATATCCCCACTGAATCTAAGATTTAATCAAATTTTGATACATTTCGATTTTGTTCACGTTTGCAAAATCCCTTGAACATAATGAAACATGTCACTTTGAAATGAAGTTTCCTGAGGTACAAAAATGTTAATTTAGCTTAAATATGAAAAAAAATGAAATTAATTTTTAGAAACTATTAGTAGTTCTTGTACTCCTAGCAAACTATTTTTGATTCTGTTCTTAGATTTCTTAGATATGTATTTGCACAAAACCCACTATAAGATAAAGATATGCAAGAGGAATAGAAAATTGGAACTTGCCTTTTTGAAGGAGTAAATCTTCATATGTGTGGTATGCTCTTCCTCTTAATATGATTATATCTCATGATTTCTAAAATTCCCACAACAAATTTAATTTTTCCCTTTTTTGTTTCTGTGCAAGTTAAGGGAGAGCAGCTGCCTCTAGCCACTAGTCCTCTGCTTGCCAACGTGTTTACTTAGCAGCTATTTGAAAGAAACTCTGGACAACCTCTGTGAACTTGCTTAGCCTTGGTTATTATGTGTATGGCAGCCATGGGCTGATGAATGCTTCTGCACTGGAAATGTGTGACCAACACCAGCTGTGTGACTGTAGGATGAGACATTTTAGGTTGTGGTGAAACCTCAGGACTTTCCAAAATACTTCTCTTGTAGCCTGTGTGACCTGAAGGACCCCTTTCTCGCTGTGTCAGGCTTTGAAATTCTGCTTAGTGCACAGTCATTAGGAGAAGAGTTGCCCCAGCCACATTATTTATATATTCGGATAGCTTCTGTAGTTGAATATTTTTAGCAGTAGGTTTCTGAAACCAGGAGAGCACACACCAATCTACAGCAGAAGCTCTAAGCATCTAAAGTTTGCATCTAAATTTGATTTAATTTAGAGTAAGCCCCTTGCAAAAAGGTTGTATCTATAGATCAATAAGGATTTGATCTGTACAGCTCAAATATGTCTACAGATCAATAAGTGCAACTGTATTGCACTTAATTAAGATCTGCTTTCGATGGATCACTGAGGGTAAATTATTTATTGATGAGGAGTAACAGTGTTAGTGGGAGATGCCACTTTCTCTGCTGGTGTGTGATTTCTAGGTAGGGGGAAGCAGAAAGCTCTTTGCCATTGTGTATGTGGGAGCTGTGCTTTTATTTTTTTCTTACTTGGGTTTGAGAGATGTATTCATATAACAAATAGTAAGGCCCAAAATGCAGACTGCTTCACTGTTGACACCAGACTTGAAAATCACATCAAGTTTCTCAAAGCCAGATTCCCCTTATAGTAAGCAATTTTGGTAGAGGTGCTGCTAACTTTTAGCTGCATTTTCCCAGGGAATATATGGGTGCCCCCCTGAGTTTTCTTGCACTACTTGACTGAGTTTTGTGGTAAAGTGAGAATTCCCAGACGTCTATTTGGTTACACAAACTATATGAACAACCTTATTGTTTGGAAAGCATGGTACACCCCTGCCCCCCTCCCCAGTAATCTACAAATTTTATTTACAGCTTTCTGAAATTAACTATTCCTTAATTATGGGTTATATTTAGTGTTTCTGTAAGAGCACTTTGCTTCAGTCTTTTCAGTCCTCTCCACATCCTTTTATTCTTCCATGTTGGCATATTCAATTTTACACAAAAGAAAAAGTTGATCTGAAGGTGAACTTGAGCAGGACACTGAGGTCAAGTTGTATAAAAGACTTCAACCGGAAAGGAGGTGACACAATGGCAGTCAGGAAATTAGTTGCCTTTCTGAATTCAGGGCTTTTTCTTGTTCCTGGATTTTCATCTGTTCAACACCGATCATTGCTAGAGCAGAAATAGGCATGCGACCTCACCTCAGGCGAATTTCTAAGGTTAGTACATGAAAGACTGAAAGGTGCTCAGATGTGATGGTGCTGGAGAGCTTACAATAAATTACCACATATCATAGTCTTTTTGCAGTCATTTACGTAGAGAAAATGGTTTTAGCATATTTCATGCTTGAAATCTTCCCTCTGCAGGTATTTCTGATACGTGTGGCAACTGTGCCTTGGATTGCTAAGTCGTTATTGTGTATTTTTAGATGCAGTGAAGCGTTTTAGCCTCAATGAAAGAGCCTTGTACAATAATTTCAGTGGTCCGTGCATTTTGAAAGCATTGCTTGCCAAGTAAATTGTGCACTGAAGAATCCAAGTGTGGTTTAATAAACATATATGCAGTCTGACAAAAACTTGTCAATATACCCAAAATGCCAAAGACCTTGTTTTCCTTTGACCCCTGGGAGAATCTTGTTGTGGTGAAAAGGGCATGTTCAGTTTGGGGCTTTTTTGTTTGTTTGTGGGTTGTGTTTTGTTTGGGTTTTTTTGTTACTTTCCCTCTGTCATTCACTTTTCTGTAGAATAAGCAAAGCCTCAAAAATGAGACAGCCTCCTTTTCTTCTCTACAGTTCTCTATAGAGAACTCTCTATATTCTCTACAGAATATATCCAGTGCAAAGCTTCTTGATAATAGAAAGGTATATTCAATCTGCTGTCCTGTTTTACAGCTATTTAATCCCCCTTGCAAGGCCAAGAGAACATTACAGATGAGATGTCTAGCGAGTTTTCTCTTTTCCTGTAGGCTTCACTTATGTATGCGTGGGGTAAATTGCCTTTCTGTGAGAACATTTATATATGGAATCAGGAGTGGTAAAGGTGCCTGGATGTCAGTGTCCAGAGCCAGTCTGAGCCTGTCCTTTCTGCCTCCCATGGCTGCTCCCAGGAGGTGCCAATCTGTGTAAGCCCTGTGGGACTGAAGCCTGCTCTCTGCCAAGGTCTGTGATATCCACCAGCCCTTAGGAGGGGCTCCATGTTATGTTCAGATGCCTGATGTGCTCCCTTACTGTCCCCTCGGTATTCTCTATAACCCTGCTGCGAAACCAGCTGGCACTACTCATGTTTGGGAGGGATTCCCTTCTCCCCTTTACCTTGCTTCTTGAAATGTGCTTTAGATTACTGAATTGACACAGAGAGAGTTTGAAATCTGTGCTTCTCCAATTGTACAGTGAATTTCTTTTGTCCTGCTGAGCTGGTCCCCTTCTCATATCCCAGAAATGAATTAATTTTCTTTCCCCATAGCATATTAAAACTGTTTTAAGCAGCACCCATACCGTGGTTATAAGTAAGATCTTGTAGAACTCCAACTATCTTAAAACTTTGAAAAATTGTCGGTGCCCTCATGGGACAGATATATGTGATTTGCTTGATTACTGCACTTTGTGAAAATAACAGATAAATGGTTTTGTGATCATCCATTTAAACTGCCTTAAAGATTTTCACATAGCATTCAGTGCACTCTCAACCCTTGCCAGTTTTCTTCACTGCTGTTCCTTTAGGAATAAAGGATACGTATCACCAAAGTTTATTAAATAAGTATGCTGAACCTGGGTTTGGGAGTTTATGTAGCCTGGTTACGGTTTGCCTGTAAACAAAACCTTTGAAATATTACCTTATAGTAACTTTATAGTGGGACAACAAATAACATATAGCAAGGCCTGACCTATAAATGTTTGCACTTCAAGTGCTTAACAAATGAGATACAGGGCATCTCCCTGACAAATGTTTACCCTCTTCTTTTCCTTGGGATGATGACAAGGGTTTTCCATCCCTGGCTGATGACAGATGAAGAATTTGGAAGGACCCTATCTCCCGACTGGGAAAGGCAATTGCAAGCTCAGTTGGCTTCTTTTTGTTTCTAGGAACAAGTGAATCAAGGCAGGGATTTGGGGGATTCCTGCTTAATCCTTTTCTTAGGGAGTCTTTTCTCCTTTTCCTTTGGTTTTGACCCGACAGAACTGACGTGTATAGTTTATTTTGCATCTTGTCTAAGAATCAGAAACACCATCTCTGCTTACCTGCCACCCTGCAATTCTACAGTGACAAACTACGGTGGGAGTGAAGGAAGGGGCAGATGACAAATGCCCTTCTAGCCCTCAGAGATGCTCAGGTGATGCCTGAAGTCTGAGGATCCTTTGCAAGCACTATCCTGACTGCTGTGGTTTATCTGCAGGGTGGGGTAATTTTATTTCCTCTCAATTTAGGCTGTGTGAAACACTTTAAAAAAAAAAAAAAAAAAAGAAGAAGAAAAAGAAAAGGGAGAGAAAGGGGGGAAAATACACCCTACCAGAAAGCATCTCCAAGATTAGATGCTTGCCGGTGCAATGCAGGCTGAAATGCTTATCCATGCTTTTGTGATTAGCAGGCTGGATTATTATGTAACCCTGCATCACCGGGGCTCCCTGCTTCAATTCTCTCTCAACCCTCTTTGCATCAGTTTCCCACTGCAATGGAAAGGTCGTGGCGAAATCTCAACTTTAATATCCTTATGTTGACTTAAGCAAGGCTTTACGTGGCCTTGGTTCGCCTTACAGCTCTGATCTGACTTCATCCTACTCTCTAGGGATGTCCTTGTGTTCTGCTAAAGCTGCCATGGATTAGATCGTGAGGCTTGTGAATGAGCGTTTCCTCGTTGGATATTCACATGGAAATCTCCCTCTAGGAAGTGGGGAGGTTTTTCTACAGTTGAAATCAATGGCAAAGCTCTCACCGACTCTAAAGGAAGTGGGATTGGACCCAATAAATTGATTTTTCCATATATTAATCAAATTCTTCAATTCACATACGGCCTTACTTGTCCAATTTTTTTGGTTAAATTTAAAACACATTGATGTTTAAGTGCAATCTCAGAATGACAGTTATTAATGATCTAGTTCAGAGCCCATTGAAGCCAAAGGGAATTTTTCATTGACTTCAGTGGGATTTGAATTGGGCTCTGAAATTACATTTTGACTGTCTTCTTCCCTGACCTTTCACATACTGTTGAGTATTAGAACCAAGTCATTTTTTGCCTTCTTCCCTCTTGTGGTTTTCATGGCTGTACATTCTTCAAATAATCTATCTCACCATAACATACTTTGGGTTTTAATCACCCGGCAAAAACCCACACCCTGCTCAGATACACAAACAGGCACTCATCACCTTCCCCATGTCCCATCAATGCAAAAACATCGATATGCCTAAACTATCTTTATGCAACACAAATATACAGCCTGTTCCTACACAGCATACCAGAAAGAGAGCAGACCCAACTAATTGCCAGAGGGGACTGATAAATAAGGACGTGTTCCTACTTCCATTATCAGGTGTCACTAGCGACGGGTTGGGAAGGGATTGGGTGGGTGAAAGAGTCCCCTTTGGAAGAATTCTTTTCAGCTACATTTGCTCCTTGTCTTGTCAGATCTCAAACAGGGAGAAACCAGCCAACAACCTCAATACAGGATGGGAAGCATAGCTAGATCGCAGTTTAAGGAAAAATCTTGTATTTATGGATCAAAAATGGATTATGAGTCAATAATATGATGCGAAAGGACACTCCACCCCTTTCCCCGCACCCCCCCCCGCAAGTCCTCTCCCCAAGAAAAAGAAAGGCAAATGCTGAATGTCTGGACAGGAGTGAGTCTGTTCTCTGTATCAGGAAGAACCCATGCTAAAAAGAAAGTAGAAACATGGATAAATATAATTTGTTGTGAAAAGCTAGGGTGGCATTTATAGAGCGATTTTTATCTCACAGATTTGTTGGAGGTTTTTTTTAAAGAAATTACATACAGACAAATGAAAACCTCTGCAACGGAGCTGATAAGGGTTATTTTAAATTTCCAGAAAGTTTTCCAAACAATTTCTGCTTGATAGCTTTTAAAGAAATAGCTATCATAAAACAAGAGAGATAATCCTTTTAGGGGTTAATAACTAGCTAAAAGATGGGGTAAAAATAAGTGGGAATAAACGGTCAGCTTGCATGATAAAAGGAACTTAGTAGTATCCAGCTGGTATCTACGCTGTTCAACATATTGATAAATGAACTTAGATATTAGTTGAATAATGAGAGCATTTGGTGATATAAAATTATTCTGGGTAATGAAATCAAAATTTAGGCATAAAGAGTTGCAGAAGAATCTTGCAGGAGTGAGTGACAGCATGCTAGAGTGGCAGATGAAATTTACTGTCAATAGACGAAAAGGAAAATGTAGATGGGGAAACAACTATAATGCACACAGGAATAAAATTTTAACAGATATGGCAAATTTCATTTATAGAGAATAAAGCTGTGTTTTGGATCTGGTGTGCTTCTAGTTAAAGGGACTGTCTCTGATTCAGAGACTTTAGAAATCATGGTATGTGGAGAAGTCTCAAAAGAAAGATGTGCTGGTTCTTGTTGTTTTAATAGTGAAAAAAATTGACTTTAACCAGTATACAGCATAAACAGATGAAGGACACTTTTTACTCCATTTTGTGTTAATGCAGCCTCAGCTGCATATTGTGTTCAGGTTGGGGCACTACCTTTGAAGAAAGAAGTGGTTTTGTTGGAGCGAGCCCAGGGGAGAAAAACAAGGATGATTTCAGCTCTAGATAAGATGCTGATCAAACAAAGAAAAGAATGTGTTATCATGGTATCAGGAATTCTTCTAGAGTGGTTTTGTTTTTTTTTATGAACAGGACAAAGAGGGAATCAGTATTCACTTAAACAACAGATCTTGGCCCTTTGGCTCCAGGACAGCTTGTTAGACACCAGTTTGCATAGATCTAGCTATTAAAAACTTTTTTACTCCAGCGCTCAAGTAGCTTCTGCAGCTTCAATATAATGTGTCCCAGCCTCAGGGATGGGTAAAGCATTACCTGCAGTATATTTTTTGTCCCCACTTAACCTTTCATAGCCTGGTAAAGTCTTCAGATTGGACTACCAATGTGACAGAGATACATTGTAGTTTTCATTTTTTTCAGTAAACTTTAAAAGTCCATTTAAAGTTTATGAATTCTTGCTCAGGAGTCATCAGAAGCAGTATACGTGTGATCAACCTCACAGAGATAAATCTTCTTCTAGTGTAACTGATTTTTTTTTTAGATATTTTCTAAATCTGCTCTTTGCATGTTCAGCATACTTGACAGAGACTTGAGCAAAACTGTCCCCTGTACTTTGTCCTCGGTTTTCTGGCTCCAGATGGTGTCTGTAAAAATTCCACCTGCATGAGGTACACACTCCAGGAGGCAAATGCTGTGTCTTGTGCAGAAGTTAAATAAGGAATTTTTTGTGTATTTTTAGAAGAACAATTAAAGAATAAGACATTTATTACACTTAATTTTTCACATCCAGTTTGATAAGAATCCCCTTGTCCCCTTGATATCTAAAAAAAGAGGCAGATGAGGTTGCCTTCTTTGTGCTTTCTATTTTCAACACCAAAGGATGAGCTGTTGCACCTCAAAGTTAAACAAGAAAGTACAGGAAAGAATCGCATTAATGTAGTCATAGGCCTATGGGGTAATTCAGTTTCTATTTGAAAATGCTTTTGGACTGAGACTAAAAATGAAACTAACCAAACCTCAAATCTGAATTTTACGAGGAGGTTAAAAACATACAGGAGGACAAGTTTGAACTGAAGAGCAGTAGCATTTGTTCAGTTTTCCCCAGACATGGTAGTAAACATGATGCTGGTTTCTGAGCTCAGTGTGGTGCAAATGCAAAAGATGTGTCGTATCAAATTCTGATTTTAACTCAGTGGAATAATTTTCTGGTTTTATGAGTTTGCAAACATGTTGTTATTTAATAACACATCATGGCTTAATTTGACTGCAGATGTAAAATTTCAAAATGCAAATTAAAGTAATATACAGTCTTAATTTTCCCTCCTTTTCCTGACCAACATGAAACAAACTTGAAATATCTTAGATTGATACGTGCTTTTTGAGTTCACCGTGTCTCACATGCTCTAAAAGAACGATTGACTTTTTGTTGTTGAGATTTTCTAGAAACTTACTGGAACTGCTTGTGATTTATCGTGTTTTAAAAGGCAGCGGCAGCAATGTTAGCTGTCTTAGCAATTTTCCAGAATGAAGCCACATCTAGTCCCAGTATGGTTTTCTGTAGGTGAGAAGAAAAACTGCTGTGTGAAAACTCCCTGTGAGATAATACATAAAGTATTACAGCACAGGGCTATGCAAGTCCAGAGAGCTGAGCTTGGCCTCCTATGGAGCATGAGCAGCCAGTCCATTGCTTAAACCTGCAGACTAGATGTTGTCTATGATTATCTTTGTTAAAATGATGATGTTGTTCTAATTACTGAAGTATTTGTAGGCAGTGTTATCTTGTAACAGTTTTCTGTACAAAAATGAGGCAAAGTTAACTTTTTCCCCATGTGAAAAAAATCTTCCAAATTCCCCAGGCATTATTAATTACTGCCAAATGAGCAGGATGGAACAGAGAAAAAGCCCATTGCCTAGAAATCCAAACTGTTGTAACCGAGGATGTGATTTGCACATGGCAGCCCAAATTCTGCCGTGCGTTCCTGCCGTGGAGAGAGTGATGAGGAGCTGCCTCTGAGGGCAGAGTTTGGCCCAGTACCTTTATGAAAGAAATCTGATTTGTATGTTTCTTCTTTCTGCAGAGATCAAAGACCGTTTACTCAGCTAAATAACGAGGGCTAGTGTAGATTTATGGAACCAATTTAGAGAATTAATAAACCACGCCATAAATCTTGTTAAGGTCACACTGTATGTGATTGTGCCTATATGCAGACGTGGAAATTTGGTACCCATCCAAGTGAGAAGACTAACTTTCTTGAGCTTAGTTACAGTAAGTAATTAAATTCATGCCCCTTAAATAATGGATCATTGAAGAGAGTGTTGGTTTTGTGTTGGGTTGGGTTTTTTTTTTTGGTTTGGTTTTTTTTTTTTTTTTTAAACAGAGATTTTTAAATTATGTGCCCAACCCTTCAAAGTACAGAGGACTTTCAACTGCCTTGGACTTCGGTGGGAGCTGAAAGTGCTTTGCATCTCGCAGAACTGAGGGCATTAAGAGGGCCTGAATCAAAACAACTATGAACCTGGAAAAGCTTGAGTCTAGATGCAAACGCTAAACCCTGTGACTCAGACCTGTCTTTAATACAAACCAATATTTACAGTTTGCATGATCTTAAAATGTAGTAGCTCAGCAAGTATGGTCTGTACAATAGATTGAAGGAGCATGAATAAAAGAAGAATCATCTCGTGAATAGAGAGGTTTAAAATAGATGGTATAAAAATAGCTTGTTACTTAGGAAATTTTCTCATCCTTAAATCTTACAGAGAGCTGGAGACTTGATCTTTAGGGGGTTTTTTGGTTTTAACTCCCTTTAGGTCAAACCCTGCCCTGGTAACTAAGCCGTTTTCTCTGCTGTACAGATATCAATCTGCTTCCACACAGCTTTTGGCCCACTAATTCCCTGTAATTAACCTTTGACATTTTCTATGTATTTGCAGTTTTGTCACTTAAAAAGCATTCTTTCCTTCCCAGACCCCAAGCATCTTGGATGCATGAGGAAAGGGCAGGGATATGACTGCACACCCGGCCTTTCCTTACCCCTTAGTGACTTACGAACCATTTTCAGCTGTGTTTGACACAAGGCAAGAGGAATGTCTCAAAGATATGAGGTGTTCTGCTGGCAGACCACCTGTGCACGGCTCCGTGTTTGCTGCGGTGTGTGTTTCCCCTTGTCCAGCTCCCACAGGAGGTGACAGGGTATTTCACGTGGGTGGTACGTGGGAATAGATATCTGTGGATCAAATCCATCAGAAAATGGGGGTTGAGGGGGTGGTGTGCAATTCTGCTGCTCTGAGGCAACGTCCTCATTTGCTTGGTCTGCGCGTGAGCCTTGGTGGTGAGGTTATCACAGCTCTGGAGAGACTGTGAGGTTGTTTTTTCCATTAATTAGGAAGTCGCAAAGCTAAAGAGACTTCAGGTATCACATTCATAGTGGTTCTGCGTCTTAGCCCTAGTGACAGGGTTGGCCAAGTTTTTATAAAAAACCTCTCCTGTGTAGCAGGTCTCACCAACTCCATTTTTGTGTTCTGCCTGAGAGAACAGCCTCCCTCTAACGAGCCATTTCTAGCTCCGACTCCTGGTTTGAAATGCTGCTTTGAATAGGACATGAAAGAGACACGATAGTGTGTAGGAAGAGGAGGAAATACAGTGGGAGGAGAGAGACAGCAGTGGAGCTGTATTGTCATCTGTCTTGATTATTGTTCCAAAAAAAAACCCCCCATGTGTAGTCACCTGCTCTGATGTCATTTAGTCTGAAGACCTAGAGGTCCCAGCCCTGCTGGGAGAGGTTGCTGGGTTATTTTTTCCGAGGTTTCTTCTCCCCTCCTCTCTCAGCCTGCCTGTGTGTGATGAATACTGCTTGGCCAGAAGAGACAGTTGTGAGCTCCAACTGTCAGCCACGGGAAAGGGTAAATATCTGACAAGTCCCTGAAGCTGTTCAGGTGGCTTTTTGGCCCTCAGATGGATCCTGAGCCTCAATTCCGCTTCCCCCAGAGCGGCATTGCTTGTGCAGCACAGCAGTCCCTGCTCCCAGAGCTGCCCAATGTTTACAAAGTTAGTGGACTAAGATGCTAAAGACATCTAAGACCTGTTGAGGGCATTTCATCTGTCTGCCCAGCTGCATATTAATAGGGTGCACTGTAAACCAAGGCTCGCAGCTGAAGGGCAGGCGGCTTAGCTCAATTCTTTCAAACTGCTGTGAATGTAATTACACCTAACAAATCAGCCTTTGAATGATGCCCACCAAAAACGAAGCACACACAGATTTATTGCCTGGTCTGTGTGTGAGAAAGGCAGAGAATGTGATCTGAAAAGGAGAGAATAAAAAATTAAAGGATCCCATACAGTGCAGACTTCTCTCTAGATGTCTGAATTGGAAAAGAGCAGCAAGTTTTTCCACTTTATTTTAAATACATCATCAGGTGTTTCGCCTCCTAGAATATGTCATATCCAAGCAGTGGCCACCGAGGAGGTACCCAGTGGGGTGCAGAACCTCACACTGCAGAAAATGGGAAAGGCAGGGTGACAGCTCTGTTGCTGTCAGTCTCGTAGCCTGGTCCCGTACGGGAGACCAGCTCTGACTGCATACCTTGAAGTGCAGCACTAAACATATGCGCTTGCCTGCTTCTGACAGGGGAATAACAGTTGCATCACTGACTCCAAGGATCTGGAGTGATTTATTTTTCCTAAGCATTCCTGATAGGATATTATTATACGTTGGCTTATTTCCAGCAGTCGGGGTGACATCCAGTATTTTAGCATTATATTCAAAACGCACACTCGTATCAGAAAAAGGTTTCTAGCTCAAAAAAAGTAAAAAAAAAAAAAAAAAAAAAAAAAAAAAGTGACATGAAAACCTTACACTTTCTGAATGCTATGCACATACTCATCAACCAGGGATAATTAGGCCTGTTGAAGCCAGTGAATACTGAAAACGTACAGAGGGTTTATTTGTTGCTCTGAAGGGGTGCAATAACAGGTTTGGTTTCTTTCGCTGTTTGCCTGTCAATCATACTTTTAATTACCTAATTGTTAGATCTGTTAACAGCCAAGACTGGTTGACAACTTTAGGGTAAAGGGCCTAATAATTTTACTGTCAACAGTACTCCACTTTTTTCAGTACAAGGAAAGAAAACAAATGCAGCCTTCAACACAAACAAATGGAAAAAACAGCTCCAAAAGCAGCATGAAGCGAACGACAGGCAAGCTGTAGCACACTCAAATGATCAAGCTGCTGTAAGTGGATGAGCATTGTGCGTGGAGTTGTCCGGTCTGGGGCTGTTGTTTGCATTTGCCTAAAGTCTGAATCAAACCCTAATTTGCGCTGAGTGTATAGAAAGTTTGAGAAGTTCAGTTTTAGTTAAAAAGAGAGGACTTTTGTGCAGCGGTTTCTACCTGCCTAAAGCTTTTGTTGGCTGTTTTTGTTCCTCCTGACACTTTTTGATGGTAGGAAGGACCAAAGCTTGAGAGCGCTGCCCGAGTAGGCACGGTTATCGGGAACAGAATATACCATGTGTGATCTTCCTGGAAACAGAACTTCAAATGACGGTGCCTATGCCTCGCTATCTGCACAGATGACAAATGTCTGGGCTATGTTAAAGGGAACTGAGAAACTTCTGAGAAGTTCCCCCGGTGCAGGCTGAGCTTTCTAGACCAGGGAGTGATTCAGAAAAAGAACCTCATTCCAGGAAGAGAGCCTTAAAGTAATTTCTTCTTTCTTGCTATAAAATCGTTTCTTCTTTCATACCCGCATATATACTTTGTGGCTGATGCATTGACATACTGTTACATGATTTGTTAGCTACGTAGTCATGGGCACATATTGTTGCTGCCGTAGGGTATGGTAGCGCATAGAGGCCAGAATTATGACAGATGCTTCTCTGTAATCAGCTACGGACAACTATTTCGTAAGGCATAGTCTGGCCTAAAGATATCACACTCTATTTTAAAAACAGTTCATTTTTGTGTTTGCTTTTTATCTCTATCTTCGTTTTGTGGGATAAACTCAGAGATTGCTGCTTTACTGGGAGCCAAATATATCTCTAACTAGAAGGGAGCATTTGATATTACCAAAGTTTTACTTGTATCACAGGAGTCACTAGTTCAGTTTTCTCCTTTTGGATCAGTGTTTAGGCTATGGGAGTTTTCATGCCGATGAGGTAATGCTTCTATTTTGTCTTTTATTGATTAACTCTTTTCCCACATTCTTCTGGCAGAGTGCAAAGGTTTGTAAAGCATAGGAGGCTTTGTCTCGAGCTGTTTAGTTAGCATTACTCTTAGTAAACATAGTTACTTTTACTAATTCCCTGGCAAGCTCTTAAATAGTGTTACTACAAAACCAACAGCATGAAATGCTCTTGTGCAAACTGCCAACCTGTAAGCAGTTTCTTCCTCAAATAATGGCCAATACGAATAACTTCAGTTTACCCTAGATTTTAGCTCAACCATGGTTACAGATTACTGGTTATACTATTTGCTCATAATGCACAAAGAAAATCAAAAGGCAACTGTCCAAAAGGCAGACTATTCGCAGCCTATTTCCTGGCTTGTTCGTGGAGAAGAGGGGTTCAAACCATAATATTTACTTTTAAGGGATGTAAAAATTGCTATTCCAGACATGGTTATCATTAAAGGTTCTGATCCAGAGATCTTTGAAGCCCATTATTAGACTTTTACTAATTTAAAGAGATTTAGATCTAACCAAAACAGGCAACCTCTGAGCGCTTTTACAGGATCTGGTGGACTGCAAAAAAAGTATTTCACAAAACCTTTATGTGCTACTGCTGTTGACATCCCCACTGACAAGTCCAATGTCATAATTTCACTGTTTCCAGCTGGCATTAGATTTTGGAGCAGAATTATGGCTCTATTCCTCAGTGTGTTCACTCGTCCTGTAGCAGAAGTCAACATAACAGAAGCCAACAGAGACAAACTTGAAGTATCCGGGTGCAGTTTCCTGGGATGTATACAAGGAGATATGATGACTCTTTTTTTTTTCAGTTTTAAACTTGACTCACAGAGACAAGTAAATTACTGGGAGTTTTGTTAAATGACCCAATAATTAACAGTATGCTATCGTTTCTCATCTTTGCTTTTTGATCTTTTCTCAGTATCTTAAAATGCTTTATACTAATTGCTTACGACTCAGATGACTGTGCCTTAGCAAAGCAGAAGTTCACTGTTTTACACCACCACTGTGGGTTGAGTGACTGGCACCAGGGTGTCCCTGGGGGACCATGGATCTGTTATTTATTTTCCGTCACAATGAAGCAAACTCTGGTGGGAGCCAGTGTAATGGTGTGATCCAGCTCACAGATATAGATAAGGAAAATTGCTCCTCAGGAAAGGGAAAGGAGTGAGGGCGACTGGTTGCTCAAAGCCTGGCTATTGCCAGTGTCCCAGCTCACTCTTCCATTTTGTGCTGGATAAGAGTGCTTGTAAAACTCAGCTGCCTCTGCCTTGATAGATCTGGTGTAAATAAACCTGTCTGAAACGGTAGCTGGTGCTCTGTGTATAAATCCAAGGCTTTTCCTTGGTGCCTAGTGAACCTGCTCTGTGCCCTTCCACCTCTGAGTTTGGGAACTGGCTGGGGAGGCTAGGGGGGTCCCCGTGCAGTGTGCCTATGGGTGGGAAGGATGGGTCCTTGAGAGGCCGGCAGCTCGCAGCATCTGAGACTCTGCTCCTGCTGCTGTGTGATCCCTCTCTTCCACTTTTCTCCAGCCGTGTCTTGGCTTCTGCCTCTGCTTTGCCAGAGACCTCCATGTTTGGGGTCACTCTGGGTACTTTTGAGAGCTGGACTGAGATGGACTCTCCAACAGGAGCCCGGAGTTTTTGCCTTCTCTGCTCCAGAGGACATGCTATGGTTTTTCTGTCCTGTCTCTTTTTACAGCACCAGGCTGAACTCTTTTCATGGAGTATTTTTGAGTACTTTGGGGTGCATGGAGGTGTGCTCAGCTCTTGTCTTTCATCTTGCTCTCTGTGGCATGGTGCTTTTGACAAGTTTATGTGTCTCACCTGGATTCCTTTTGCTCCAGACTCTGTTATGCTTGTTCTTCACTATTAGTTCTTCTGGCTTTGATGTAAGTTTGCAGCAACTCAGTGCTTTCTGTTCAACTTGTAGGTGGATTTGAGCTGTTTCTCTCAGTGGTCAGCGTTTGTGATGGAATCATTTGAATTATTCATCCCATGGATGATCTAGTCTATGTTTAGTGAATCTTTCATGTCTCTAAAGGTAGACATGGATACCAAGGATCTAAGTAATGCATTACAAGCATGGATTTCCTTTGCTGATTCCTGGAGCTGAAATGTTATTCTCCAATACCGTTCAGTATTTATCAAATACATTTGTTCTTATTCACCAATTATTTTAGATAGTTGGATTCTATTCTTCTTTTTTTTTTGTTTGTATTTCAAGCTAGCAGGACATCAAAGTATTAATTTTAAAACAATTTCCTTAGCTTTCCTATTTTTAATAACTATGATCTACTTGGTTATGAACTGAATTTTTCCTTCCATGATTATACAGGGCTTGAAACTTAGCTCTCCTGTTGTCCCAAGTCCTTTCTTTGTTCTGTGCTTAGTGATGTTTTTATTGCCTTCCTGTCAACTGCAATCTCCTCTTTGCTGTTGGCCTCACTGGACTGAAGGTTTTATATGCTCTTTGCCAGCTAATAACATAAGAAGACACCAGGCTTGCCAATTGTGTTTGGCTTCTTGTAAAAATAACAATATGCAGAGATTCATGACCTGATTACTTGTTATATCCTGTGTATCCAGTTATTTATCTAACTACTAGTCAAGCCAGGAGCAACCTGACTCCTCCAAGTTCCTTCCTCCTGTAGTCTATGCTCCTTTCCTCTCGGCTAAAAACAACTGCAGCTAAACCCACTCATCTCTGGAGGTAAAAGAGTATCTGGTGCATCTCCTCCCTGATACTTCTGTCAATGTCTGTGATGCAGTGTGGTTGTATGTCTCCAGCAAAGGATTAAATACATGGCGTGGCTGCCCGAATTTGGGAAACTTCCCAGGAATGTAAAATTAATTAAATGTAAATGGGCTGATCTAGAGAGCAGATCACATGGAAAAAGCCTCAGAATTGCAGGGAACTCGAAGGTGTGTGACAAGGAAATCTGGTACTTACCCCAGAGATATTTAATCGGTCTGAGGACCTCACACGGGATGTTGAGGGCCACAGGATCTGGGCCTCAAGGCCAACCCCTGAAGGTGGATAATCAAATTCTCTGTATTCTCAAGGAAAGAAACCATCCTACACAATGCAGACTGAAAAAAAGTGGGGTTTTTTTGACACGGTCCCACCTCTGAAATAATGCATTTTCAAGACTTTACAGGGGAAGTTGTAGAGCAAAGGGCAGATTTTAGTTGGGTCAGGTTTCTCGCAAGCTGGATATGTTGTACAGTGCTGAATTTGGTTTCCTGCATTGTTTCATACTGTTATTGTTTTGATTTTATTATCTGCATTATCCTAACACTCTAAAATCCCAATTTATAGGGATCCCACTGTGCTGGGGTTTATACAGGCAGAGCAAAAAAACAGCTTTGCCGGCTGAGTTTGCTTTCTAAGTGCAAACCAGGAGAAGAACATGGTCTGCCTGAGAAGCCGTCATGTCAGACATGTGGTCTGTGACCAGGGGAATTCACTATGCTGAATTTTCATACTTTTTGACAAACTTCCAGAGATGCACACATCCTTATCATAACTGTGCATAAGTCTAATGAAATCTGGAACTAATAGTACATAAATCTTTCCACTCAAGCCATAAATTAGATGGTCTAGAACTGTAGTATTGTAATAAAGGAGGTATTCATAGGTTGATTATTCTTTTTTTTTTTTTTCCTGTTCTCATGGGAGCTGTGTTCAACTCCTCAGTTGACGTACTCCTAATCTCTGACCGTGCATTCATTACCATAAAACTTACTCCATGCACTTTGAGCATGAAATAAAACAGAAATTTAACACCATGCTCATTTTAGATCCCCATTTCAAGTTGTTTATACAAAAAGCAAAAAAAAAAAAAAAGGAAGTTGATCTCTTCGGTTTTTCTTTAAGGAAAATTGACAAGCTGCTTTGAAGACTTGCTTTGAGGCTAAGTTATTAGTTTTGCTGTGGTTTTAAGGAAAAGGTGAAGACAGAAGATGAAATTAGATCAGCAACAGGCTAAAAGTCCGTTCCCAGAACACCTGGAGAGGTTAAATAAACTGCATATGGCCCACATTGAATTTACACATTGTTAAGACTTCTGGGAGTCAGGGAAAAAGTAGGTAGACTGCTAACTTGCCATCTTAAGCAAAAAGCAGCTGGAGGAATGGTTATTGCAGTTTGAGATAATCATAATATACGATGAGATACACATCAAGCTTATGAAACACAATTTCTTAATTTGACTAAAATCTTCACCAGTCTAATTATGGTCCTGTATGCGAGGTCCTGAAAGCTAACCCAGGCAAGGTAAACTTTTTGTTTGGTTTTATTTGCAGTGTGGGGAATTTGTTTGGTTTATTTTTGGGGGTGAGGTGGGGGAGGGGGTGCGTTTGTTTGTTTTTTTGCTAAACTACAAATACCCTGGCTCCCTATGGACTTGCAACAACATCAGAGTTTGCTGATGCCCTGAAATAAATGGCACTCACGGTATGCTTTCACTCAAGTATTCAGGGTATCAAGGTTGGTTCATTGAAGTACCATTTGATGCTATACACTGACAATGTGCTTTTGTTTGTAACAAACTCTGAAGCCACAATCCTCGCCCTTCTAGTGTTAATCCAAGATCTTGGCTTGCTTTCAGGCTATAGAATTAACTGGGAAAAGTTGGAACTGCTTGAGATCTCCCAGCTGTCTTGCACAACGGCTTTTCTTCCAGTGCAACTCCTGAAGGCAGTCAGAAGCAATTAAATGTTTGAGGGATGAAATACTAAGGAATTTTTAAAAACTCACAGAGATGAATTTAAAATCCACTGTCCTTCAAATGGCAGAAGACAACAGGTGGTAGCAAGTGATTTATATTTTTCTTCTGGGAAAAATTAACAGTGTCACATTTTACTTAGGTATTTTTTATATGTTTTGAGTAGGTTAGTTCTCTCCATATTGTATTCTGGGGGTGATTTTTTTGGACCATTTTTGAGAAAGTATAGACTCCCTACTGCTAGGAATAGTTGCTGAACCTGCAGAGATTTTAGTGTTCTGTTGCCATGCATTGGGTCCTTCACTGATCCCACCAAACCTGTAACAACAGCCCATGGTAAGCGGGTCAAAAGACCATTAAAACAGATTCTTGTTTTAAAATCCTGGGATCCTCATCCGCACAGGGAAGCCTAAACTGTTCTGGCTGATAGATTGCATCTGACACTCTGCAACACCTTGTTTAAGGGTCATTTATCCATGGGACAGGTTGGTTGCCAGCCTTTATGGCAAGAACTGATTGAAGAGAATACCTCTATTTTGGGTTGTGTCTTAAAATTCCCAGCTATATAAATATTGGTACATCTAAAACGCTAATTGATCTTTGGTCTATAAATACATGGTATGTATGCAGCTCTAAGATTGTCCTAGATGGAAGAGGTGTTTTTGACTTCTGTAGATGCTTCTGAAACCTATTATGAAGAGTAGGAGTGGGAAGTCTTGGCAGGCAAGCTTGCGATTTTGTGCTGTGTGGCCAGGTTAGCCTTTGAGTATGCATGTCTGACAACAGGTTATGTAAATGAGCATATTTTTCTGTTGAACTCAAGGCAATGGAAGGGAGGCAGTAAACAGACATGTGGTGGCTCATGTGATATCTTTGCGTCTGAATACTAAAAGACATTGAAAAAGCAGCCGAACATAAAGATTGCTACATGAATGGTATGTGGAGAAGAGAAGACCAGTGAAGTTTATTCAAGAACCCCTACCAGGATTGAAGGTCTGTCGTGTTAGACGCTACACTGATACCTAGCCAAGTAGAGTGATAATCCAAAAAGTTTTCACTCTGAAGAATTAAGGGACACACAAAATCGTAACAGAAATAAACACTCTGAAATGATGTAGCCAAATGCAAAATCTTACATCTATGAACAGAGAATGCGGGTCACACTTAAAAGGGGGAGACCATTTCCATGAATGCCATGACATGAAAAGGGCATTGGGGTAATGCCAGAAACCTAGGTAATTCTGGGCTCCCAAATAGACTCTGATTTTTAAAATGGCAAATATGATTATTGGCTGTGTAAGGAGTAGGGAGACAGGGAGATGACTCCTGGGTTACTGATGCTCAGCTTCACAAAGTTTGTGGAAAAAATAGAAATAGCATTTAGGGTGGAGCTAATAGAATGAGTGGAGGACCCACAAAGATCTTTTGATCTTTTTGAAAGAAATGAGAGTGATATTTTGTTACCAGTGCAACAGAATGAGAAATGACATGACCACAGATACTTTTTGTGGCTTTAACCCTAACTAATAGGCTTCTTAAGGACACTACTCTTTTGTGCATTTTATATGGTTAGATGGTGTCTATGCACTAGAGAATCCTTCTTGGATGGTGCTGGAGTGGATTAAGGTATGTGCTCTTGCACAAGACTTCGCTCTAACATCTCATTTTTCAGCTTGATAAGGAGATGCCAATACCTGAGCTTTGTGGGGAGGTTAAATCTGGATTTTAGCTTTGAAGCTTCAACCTTTCTCAACTCTATACGGAATAGAATATTAATCCTGATGGTCTAGTTTCTTCCACAAAATCAGTGGTAGCTAGCACTTTGATAAGTTCTCAAAAGAGGCGCTTAAAAAAATTCTCGAAAGTCAAAGCTTTCTATTGTGTTTCCAGATAGAATAATAGATGAAAGCTAAGAAGATATGCCAAGTAATTCCAAAATCAACTTTAAAGCACACGATCATGTCTTGGCAATCTGAAAGCAGTGTGTGGAGAAGAGAAAAGGGTTGGCAGAGGAATGAAGAAAAGAAGTTTTCTACAAAAAAAGAAATGGCATGTCTTGGCAGAGAGACAATGTTTGCTAACCTGTTGAAGGGTTCAGTCGTAAAAGAACTGTGTTCATGAGAACTGAAATAGAGCAGAAACCATTTACCACTTGATGTTTTAAAGCAAACTGCCAAATAAAATTCTGAAAGGTTTCACTTTGCAGATCAACTCGACCTTATCATGTGATAACATAGCAGGAAAATCTGTGCTCTCACTAGGTTCCTTAATAATGCATCTGAGAAGACAAGTCACATTCTGCTTACAGTTACAGCAGAGCAAGCCATAATATATCTGCTGAATTCATATTTATTTAGGCATAGCTGAGAAAATGATGTAGTCCAAAAGGTACAGAAGGAGTAAAATCAGTCATTTGGGTGATAAATTAGAACTATAAACCAGGAGTCGGATGTTGAGCAGAGCAAGTACCAATTTATGGTTGATTTTAAAAGTGCAAGGGATATTGTTAAAATCTAAGTCTGGCCTTGCACATCAACATCCTCAGTGTTTGTTTTTTCAGACATAGACTATTAGTCTGCCTCCTCTTCACCTGACTTTCTAGATCAACTTTTATAGAAATATATTGCATGCAATTATATAAATTCAAGACAAAAGGGAACCTCGGATGTAGCAGCAACCATGGGGAAAACTAACCGAAACACCTCTAAAATCACCACGTAAAGAAATGTGTGGGGAAGGTTAGGCTCTCGTAGCTTGGAGAAGACCTGACTTTGTGGGTGACCATGGCTGTGGCTATCTTGTGCAGACTTGTGCCCTGGCACGACAGTCGGGCAGTGCCGCTGCTTTTCTGCAAGCACCAGCAGGAATGCCAAAACACACCAATGGCCACCTCTGATAGGGATTTTAAAAATTATTATTTAGACTGAGGTTTTACTAATCAAACAGGGAGCAGCTGAACTTTACTCGCCCAGACAGAAGCCCTCTTACCCCTTTCCAACGACAGATAACCCTGCTCTTTGCTCACCCAAGTGGATGTGCAGGCAGCGAAGCTGTGTTTGGATACACAGGGGGTTTGTCCAGCTTGAAAGATCCCTGTGTTTGTACTTAGCAATTAACTTTGCTGTTATCTGTCTTCAGTGTAACAGCTCTGCCGCGAGTGCACCTTGGGAGGGCTGTGCCTTGAGTACACAGCTGAGGATGTAAGCGGGATGTATACAGCGAGGCTGTCTCATATGGATTGCTTTGGGTATGCAAGGTGTTTCTTGAATGACTCGCGTTTTCTGAGTAGCAGCTCTCATTATCCGGAGATAAAAGAAGGGTTAACGCAAGCCCGTTCTCAGCCCCCCTGCTCTCCCCCATGCCAAACACACACACTCTCAACAAAATCTCTAAATCATGCTCTCTTCCCTGAGCTCCAAGACTGCGAGTTACACATAGGACCTCTGTAGCTGCACAGTGCCACACTATTCTGAACGAGATGCTGAAGGCACTTGAGTTTCTTTTACTCTCTCCCCTCCCCTCCGCCCCAGATTTAACCTAGTTTTATGGCATGAACAGCCCCAAAGAAAGTTGGAGAGAAAAGAGATGAAGGCCAGAGAGCAGAGGAGGACCAATGAAAGAAGCAGTAACCATTCTGTCATTCCTTTGGAGAGCAACACTAGACACCTTTAAATGCAGAGAGTGTCCTCTGCCTTTTTGCCAAAGCCCTTTTATCTGTGTGAATAAAAAGGGAGGCAGGTCAGCCTAGTTTCTGTTGCCAAATAAAAGCATGAATAAATTAGGCTATTCTTAGTAGGCAAGTGAAAGGGAAAGGGGGGGGAAAAAGTCAGTATCTATTTCTAAAGCAATTTCATATTCTGCCCCAACTGTTTGCACATGATAGAAAGGGGCTGGAGCTGCCTACTATTATGATTAGTACTATTGTTATCGCTGAAGGGCCTCATTGTTCTAGAAGATGTTAGGTTTGCACGATTCACAATCCGTCTCTATTCATCCAGGAAAGGTTAGGAGAGAGGATCTGATATTCTGCAAAGGGTTTTCTCCCCCCTCTCCCTCCCCCTGCCTTCTCCTTTACTGGCTTAAGGCAGAAAGCAGGCAGAAGGTCTCCTATTAACTAGAATTAGGAAACAGGGATCTAGGTGCCTGGGAACAGCCGCTCCGTAGCTCTAATCCCAGTGAGGACCTTAATTGTATCTGGTTTAACAGTTATTCATGCAGTTTTACTGCAGGCAGGCACGGTGATTAGGGACATTGGTTGGAAAAATCTGTTCATTAGCCTAATAAAGGCTGCCTAAGCCTGCTTGTTCAGCCACTAATAATCCAACTATTAGTGCCATGCTAGATGCCGTGGTATTAATATGTGTGGTTTACTAGTGTCACAACAGCAATATGGGTCAGTTTAGTCCTTCCTTGGTTTCACAATCAGGCGCCCTGTGCTCATGCAGGAGAAAGAAATGAATGAGTAGACACGTCTGACAAAACAAATCACACCATATAGCGAACCCCCAATATGTTTTTTTCAGCAATTCAGAGGCAGCCCAGGAGCCTTAGGAACAGGGTTGTTTGAGGACAAGAAAATCAGCCCCTTCCAGTGATAGATGTTCTTGAAAAGCAATTTATTTTTTTCATAGGTGGTTCACTCATTTTCTTTACAGAAGAGCTTTGGCTGTGTATCAAATATTAACAGAGGGTAATTGTTGGGGAAGAGGGGCCTTTGCCGTCCTCACGACATAGCACGGTGCATGGGCACACACACCTCCTGGCATGTGCTGAGACCAACACCCAGCTTGGGAATGTCCAGGTTGTCTTTGGAGGAGGAGAGAGGGATGTATAATTGTCTTTTTTGCTGCTTCCTTGATTTCCCTCAGCTGACCTAAACTTTTCCTTTCCTGATAGAAGGAAGTAAAAATACTGCTCACACTTCAGGGGATTCAGCTGCCCTAAGAATAATCCTTGGGTTGCTAATTAGAGTGGCAGGGGCTCCTTCTGTAATAAAATCCTGTCATTCATCTTGCTCTTTTATTTATGGGAAGGATTTGTTGCATTTTCCAATGGAAGATGGAGATGACACTAATGTAATATTATAAATAAATTGTTGCCAGGTATCGTTCTATAGAAGCTCTTTCTAAAGATTTTAATAAGAGATTAGAAAATTAGGAAGTGGATTATTGTTTTTTCCTTCTATAGCTGATCTGTCACCTGCTTGTTTTCAATAACTTTCCCTGTGACACATTATATATAACCAAAATCTGCCTTGACTTTGAACCAGATTAGATTCATCTAGAGGTGAGTTACAGAATTCAACATGTACACACAGTGTGTGTCTGTTAATAGCAGTGGCACCTGTGATAAAATGGAAAAGAAACCTAAACCCACCACCAGACAGGTAGGTGACCTGTTGTTGCCTATAGCTCCCATCCAAATCCAAAGGATATGCATTCTACTACCCCCTGATAAATACCCCTTAAAACACAAATGGCAAACCCAAACCCATTCAAATGGAGAAAAACCACACTCATTCATTTCCACTGGCCTCACCTGCCCTCCTCCAAACCCAGAAAAAAACGACCCATACCATCTTACAAAGTACAAGAGCCAAAATCTGTTTTTGCCGAGTGCTGCGTTGTCAATGTAGTAATGATATTGTATAAATATAAAAGAAGTAGGCTATTGCTGAAGTACCTTTAGAACAGATAGATATCTTAATGTATCAGTTTCCAGCTAATGACTTTATTTTCTATTCTAGGTGTGTATTTTAATTAAAATCGCTGTATGCCTACTTATATAAGGATATTATTTTAATCCATTTGATTAGGATTTTGGGGGTTTCATGTCAATGCTATCCACTATTTTTTTGATGGTATTGCATTTGAACTGTTTATTTGGTGAGGTTAAAAGAGAACGTACCAGGTGGGCATGTAGTGTTCACTGTGGTGTCCATGTGCAAACGCCTACATCTGGGATGCTGGTGGTACACTAAGCGATGCTACACATTTCATAAATTTCAGTCAAGTGAATAAGTGTATTTTTCATGCTCCTGTGATAATCAGCTTCATCTCTGCGTTCAGAAACACTGCCTTCAGAACTACTGCTGCAGATCCCATGTAGATTAAGGCAGCATTAAGGGGAATAAGGGGCGTACTTATTCTCCCTCTTAATATGTTGGCTTGGAAAATGGGTGAACAATATTCACCTGTGAAAAATAATAGTGAGAGGTCTTATGACTGATGTCCTCTAACATTTAAGGTTGGAGTTCTGAATATTATAGTCTAAAAGCTGGACTATTTCTAAGAGTTCACTGAGAAACATCCCATGTGCTCATAATTCGGAAATGACAGATTTTATCTTTTGAAGTAATTGTAGTAGTTTGGAAAATATTATTATTAAAATAAATTCCACCTCCCTACAGAATTAGAGACAGGCAGGTGTTTAATAAGCTCCAGGAGTAGAAATAGCTTGTCTTTGTATGATTCCTGCTGTGTCTCCCTGCCTGGCGAGAGATGCTTTCTGATGTAATATATTATAAGATCTTTTATGTAACTTTGTTGGAAGTAATCAGATTGGTTTGATATGCTGAAGAGAAAGGCTGTTGAAGAAACTTTGAGTGTGAAATACCTTTGAAAAGTTCTGGATGTTGGCTATTACTGCATTTTATTATAATAATTTTATTATTACCATATCAGCTTTTACTCTGTGACATTCAGCTCTGTATCTCTGTCAGCCCCATTTTTTATTTTATTTTGCTTTTAAATCAGCAATGATAGACGTAGCAATATGTCATAGAGATTAAACAGTGCTAGGAGTCCAAAATAAGACTGATCCCATTTTAAAATAAAAGTAACATGAAAATATTGTTGGAGATGCTGCTGTGTTGGAAGTAATTCTGTATTGAGGACAGAAAAGACAGGTCTCTTGTACTCTATTTCCGACACTGACAGTGTTTGTGAAAAGTTTAGCAAGAAAAATGAACTTTTCATTACTAGCTTCCAGAATCTGTAAAATTATTAAAATACAACTTCCAGTCTCCAGAGGATCTCACAAGATTGAACTATCTTAGGATGTCTGGATGAAAAGCTCATGAAAAACAACTTTTTTGTTGGCCACATCTCTTGCAAACCATATATTTATTTCATGAACAAATTGATTTATTTGCTACTTCATTTATTTTGGAGGCTGTATCTTAGATGCAGGAGTGCAAGAGTTGTATAGGACAGACTTGAGTGGGTTTTAGCAAAGCGAAAAGTAATTGGTCTACATTAGAGGGAGCAACTTTTTTTGCTGAGGTGTAGCTAGATCTCTGCAATAAAAACTGTAGTCCCATCAAGGAATTTAAGTGAGCAAGGATATGATTTTTCCATTGCATATTGAAATCTGGCAGTGCATTATTCCTTCTCAGGTGTCATTCAGTGGAGAAAGGGTGCTAGCTGTTGAATCATGCAAGCAGAACTTTCCATAGCACCTAAACTGTTGCTAATAGTCAACAGCATGTTGTATTAGTGTCTTCATTTGGAAATGCCACAAAAAGTACAGTGATAGAAACAACTGACCACACCAATGGAGAAGACAAATTGCCAGTTCTCGAAGACAGTACAGTAAAATGAACCATAACTCATTTTATTTCAAGCCTGTGTCTATAGGGCTGTAGGACTAAGATAGAACAGCTAGAATGCAAGGAAATGCATAAGTTTTGTAGATGTCCCAGTTATGTAGATTAGATAGCTATATGGACCGTGGCAATGCAAGAGGATGGTTCTTGCCTCCATGTAGTTCTTCAGTAAATAACCTCGATGTTGGCTAGCAAAACTGGGATGCTCACAATGCCTATGTTAGATGAGACATCATGAATGTGGATATTCAAACATTAAGGAAAGGAAATCAAGTGCAGGACTAGTTGCCAATTGCCAAGTGAAAAATCTGAAAAAACACTGGAATCATCTTTCAGTTGCATTGTGTGTGTGTCTGTCAGATGTTACTTCGAGAAGGTGGAGTTTAACTCATTTCAGCAGCAATAGATGCATTCAACAGAATCTCAGTGCAATTCTAATTCATGCTACCAATAGTTCAAGAAAAGATAATTCAGTCTAGACTTTGGTACAGTTTTAATTGGATTCCACGGATTTTAGATAAGCCTATGGCTGGAAGCCTAATTCTAAGAACCTTTAAGGAGCAGGAAATGGTAACTTTTATTTCAACACCTGCTAAAGAATGCCCATGGATATGTCCAAAAATTAGCTTCCACATGGGCCTTTCACATACATCTGGCTTGAAATAGTGAAGAAATCCAATTGCTGTCTAAGGTATTACTTTTGAGCGCTTGTAAATGTATGGCAGTCCACATGAGGGTTTTCTGAGGCATCTCCTCTCCACCTCATTGCTCGCTTTGCCATAGTGCTGATTTTAAATTTAGGCCTTGAAGTTAAAAGACAGAGATCAAAGTCATTTGTGGTAACTTATTCTGTGACCTTATTCTGCCTCTAATAAATGAGGCAGGTATGGGCGTTTATTTTACCTGCTGGTAGCTTAAGGTTGACTGTTATTTCATTGTAGACGAAACCTTCTAGGTTTTCCACACATTACCAGTATTTATCTCCTCCAATATATAAGGACACCGTTATCTAGAGCAAGGAATGTAATTTGTGGCAGGCTGCTGAAAGAGCAGACGAACAGTGAGTTACTGTGAAGGACTGCACTATCTGATGGTGAGAACGTTGGATGGGGATTCATGAGACTCGTCGTCTATTCTCAGCTCTGCCTTGTGCCTGTTGAATGACCTTCAGCAAGTCACTTTCTCTCTTTTGTCTCAGCTATCATTTTACCTGTTAAAATGTGATAATGAAACACTCTTTTTTTTATAAACTGTTAGGTGCTGATGAACAGAACTGATGAAAAGTACTGTACAAAAGCTAAGTGGTATTGAATATTTGATTGCATTGGGCTTCGCTGAATTATGACCAATAATACAGACACTTACCAGCAAGTAGCTTTATTGCTCCAGGAGATATTATTATATAACTGTCAAATTTTCTATTTGTCTGCCTTTTTTAGTCTCTAAAATGATGGTTTTGCTTTCTGCTGTAATTTCGCAGAGAAGCTAAAATCTTGAAATCTTTTCATGGGCATTTACCCTGTTTGCTGACCTTTGGAGGGAATGAAGCTCAAGATGCCTATTCTGATTAGCTAATTTAAGATTGTTTTGTGGTAGGCTGAGGAGTCCCGAAGACTTGTATTTAGGTCAAATTTCTTGTGCTTGTGCAAACACTAGACATACAGTTTCTTACAGATGTGAAGTAAATTGTTCCATTGCTCTACCTGATCCACCTGGGTGGGAGAGCAGTGCTGTCCCCATAAGCTGAAGGAAGCAGAGGTGGCTGAGGTGCTTGCATGGGAGACCCTTGCTTAGGCATTGTAGGCAGTTTCTAAGCGCCTTTCTGTTTCTGTGTGATCGTGCAAGGGCCTGCTGAAGTCTAGAAACAAGTAACATTAAGGTAGCTTACATGCTTTACCAGAAATCTGTACTGAAACAAATGTAACTAAAATTTAGGGGAATACCATAGGCCTTTCAGAAGACCAAGAAGGCAAGAAAACAGATCGAGGATCCATCATGCTGCTAAACAAAAAGATTGCTACTAATCTCAAAGGCTTTTTGTTTCTAAAGGGCACTATCCTGGTGCAATTTTCCTCTGGCATTTAATTTAATTTCATGCTGAGATTCTCAGCTGTGGGTACATTGAGACTCTTCTTTTTCCCCTAACAATATATGAAGGTTTGGTAAAATTCAGCCCTAAAATATCAGCTACCTGTTAGTGTTTCTTAATACTAACCTATATATTTTCAGTACTAAGGTACTATGTTTATTTTGTTGGGGGATTTTTTCAGAAACCCTGAAAACAAACAACTACATGTGTACTTCTTTGGTGTAGAATTTGTACTCTGTTATTTTTAGTTCACTTGATGAATTACAGGGTTAATATATCCATTCAAATTTGTTTATAAAACAGTCTTTTATATGTCTTTATTCCTCTGGAGCTGGTACTTTGAACTCTCGGATCCTACCTCTTGACTGAGTTGTCATAACTTTAATTGATGGCTTTTGGACATGATACAGTAGGGATATACAGACTTAATCATGGACAAATGATAAGACTGTCCTGAAAAAGGTCCAATGGCTTTGAAAATACAAAGTCATAAACCTGACAAGAAAGATATATTCAAAAGCTCAAATAGGGAGTAGGTGCCTTGTCCTCAGTGGCAGGTAGATGTCTATCATTCATGGCTTTGAATATTGCCTTTCCAACTTAGAAATAAAGATTGTCCTAAGGGATCTTTATTTTAGTGTTTAGAAAAGATGAACTTGCCTCCATAGTTATGCAGTGTGCTGCAAGAACTAAAGAAACAGAGACAATTGATATAATAAAAACAGTGAACCAATAAAATATGAGCCTCTGTTAATGCTGGCTGAACCATCAGAAACAGAAAGTTCCATAAAATGTACTGGTGTCTATACGCTTGAAAGCTGTGATTTAAAAATATTTCGCACCTCTGGCTAAATGATGAAAATTACCAGGATCGAGAACTGTCTTATTTCCTGCCTTTCAAAGATGAGGTATCCTTATAACACAAAGGGAACTTTTCATAGAATCATAGAATGGTTTGGGTTGACAGGGACCTTAAAGATCATCTAGTTCCAAGCCCCCAGCCCTGGGCAGGGACACCTCACACTAGAGCAGGTTGCTCAAAGCCCCATCCAGCCTGGCCTTGAACACTTGCAGGGATGGGGCATCCACAACTTCCCTGGGCAACCTGTTCCAGTGTTTCACCACCCTCACTGTAAAGAATTTCTTCCTGGTATCTAATCTAAATCTCCCCTCTTCCAGTTTAAAACTGTTACCTCTTGTCCTGTCACTACACTTCCTGACAAAGAGTCCCTTTCCAGCTCTCTTATAGGCTTCCTTCAGATATTGAAAGGCCACTATAAGGTCTCCCCGGAGCCTCCTCTTCTCCAGGTTTTATACAAACTCTGTTCTTTCAGGTTTTACCCCTGTCAGGAAAAGAAAATAATTTTTACATTTGTTCCCCAGAGCATAAGAGTATGAATTTTGTTCCCTAAGTTTATTGCTTACCAACATGCAAAGATAAATATGTCCTATATGACTTAATTCCCTTCGGCTCCTCTCAGCTTTTGTTGTTTTTATTTAATTTCCTAGCTTTGGAGATATTCATTCAGAAGCTGAACTCCTTTGCTTCTGTACTTCCCCATAAAAATTCTTATTTACTTTGTAATCCAAACCAGCCAGTGAACTTTATAACAAGGAAGAACACAAAATCTAAGAGAGAGTGATTCATCCTCAGCTGAGTTACAGACTTGAAGTCATTGCTAAAAGGTATTATTTTTAACAGCTACTATCATGTATTTGCATTATAGTAACAACTGAAAACTGTCCAAGATTGGAATGGCATTGAACTAAGGCTCCTTTAAATGCCTAAAAAGAGATGATCCCTGTCCCCAGGAGTTGGCAAACTAATATACTGATTAAATATGATCCTGAAAAATGCTGGCAGTAAGGCTGCTTTTAAAGAAGAATGCTTTCTGAAGTTACTTCTCACTTTGTTACATGGTTTACTACATGCCTCTCTCGTATCTTATTTTGTGGTGTTATATATAAATTTCAAGTTATATATAAATTCTAAGTAACATACATTCAGGTTTTTTTGCTGTTTAAATTTGTGGATTTGTTTAGTGGCTCTACTAATTTTGTGGGAAAGGATAAAAGAAGAGGTATTTGGATTATTTGAAACAGGCTTGCACAGAATTTCTTGAACATGTGCTACAGCTTTCGGAGACCCTCTGGACAAGAACGCACTATACAGACATAAACATGTTTATATCTACATGTATCTATGCTCTACCAGCTGACTTCTGTGTTCACTCCAGCTTTCATTTAGGTCTTTGTTACGTTAAGTTCCCAGGCTCTCTTCCATGTGTGACTTTTTTGAGGGTTTCACAGACGTGCATGTGTTACAGCTTGGGGGTCCATGGGGCAGTGGTGGGTGCTACTGCTGGCTGCCCCCCTTGCAAGGGCAGAGTGTGGGGCTGCTCCCTGCATCACTCCCTGTGCTCCTGTAGCCCTCGCTTCTCAAACCTCTCGCCTTGATGCCACAGCGTTTGTGTGACTGTGCATACTCGGGCTCACACCAGCAAACTCATAGCTGCCTGTAGGTCACCTTCCTTCACCTCCTTTTCCAAGGGGAGAACTGAAGCCAAATGAAGCTGAGCATTAGCCAGTGAACAGACTACTCTGCTGTTCTCACTTTTAGATGTGCTATTTCTTTAACCTTCTTGCTTTGAGCTGAGAACATTTTATGAAATAGTCATATTTTTCTCTAGAGCCTCTTTTGTTTACTTTTCACTCTCAAACTAGTGTTATAAGGAGCTGAACTGATATCCACCACAATTTTCCTACCTCAACAGAAGAGATGCACTTGGAGCAGAGTGCAGCAAAGAAAACATTTTAGCTTTATTATTTAACCAACTAAAGCTAATCCCTTGACTAAAATAGCCCTGAAATAATATGTAATTAATTTCTCTAATAGCTCTTCGCCCAAGGCCTGCCTGCTTCCTCTGTTCTGAGCAGTGACAAGCGGTGTCCCTCAAGGGTCTGTGCTGGGACCGATACTGTTTAACATTTTTATCAATGATATAGACAGGGGGATTAAAGGCACCATCAGCAAGTTTGCAGACAACACCAAGCTGTGTGGTGTTGTCGATATACCAGAGGGATGGGATGTCATCCAGAAGGACCTGGACAGGCTGGAGAGATGGGCCCAGGTGAACCTCATGAGGTTCAACAAGAACAAGTGCAAGGTTCTGCACCTGGGATGGAACAATCCTCGCCATCAGTACAGACTAGGGGGTGAGGTATTAGAAAGCAGCACTGAGGAAAGGGACTTGGGGGTTCTGGTGGACGAGAAGCTGGACATGAGCAGGCAGTGTGTGCTTGCAGCCGGGAAGGCCAATCACATCCTGGGCTGCCTCAAAAGAAGTGTTGCCAGCAGGTCCAGAGAGGTGATTCTTCTGCTTTTCTCTGCTCTGGTGAGACCTCACCTGGAGTATTGTGTGCAGGTCTGGAGCCCTCAGTATAGGAAAGATATGGACCTGATGGAGCGGGTCCAGAGGAGGGCCACTAAAATGTCAGAGGGTTGGAGCACCTCTGCTCTGAGGACAGGCTGAGGGAGCTGGGTTTGTTCAGCCTGGAGAAGAGGAGGCTCTGGGGAGACCTAATAGCAGCCTTCCAGTACCTGAAAGGGGCCTACAGGAAGGCTGGGGAGAGCCTGTTTACAAAGGCCTGTAGTGATAGGACGAGGGGTAATGGCTTTAAGCTGGAGGGGAGCAGATTTAGATTGGTGATTAGGAGAAAGTTCTTTACTGTAAGGGTGGTGGAGCACTGGAACAGGTTGCCCAGGGAGGTGGTTGAGGCCCCATCCCTGGAGATATTCAAGGTGAGGCTCGACAAGGCCCTGGGCAAGCTGGTCTATTTGGGGGTGTCCCTGCTGACTGCGGGGAGGTCGGACTAGATGACCTTTGGAGGTCCCTTCTGGCCTGGGCAATTCTATGATTCTATGATTCTTCTTTCCCCCCAGGGCCTTCCTTGTAGATACGGTCATGATGCACTTTGCTTGTGGGGTGTCTGTGGCACAGACAACAGGACTGCTCTTACAGGCTCCATTACCATGGGCAGCTGCCAGTCCCAGTTAACCTCTGAGAGATAAGGACTCAAATTAGTAAAAGTTGACAGATAACCAGTAATGGGAGGAGGGCAATGGTTTCGGTTTATATATTGTTAGGTTATGACCCAGCACAAATTACTGGCTGAATGATCTGGCCTCACAAAGGCTGTGCATGGTAATACACCCTCAGCAGAGTTACCTGCTGCAGATGGTCACCCCGGCGTGGGGTAAGAGCAAGAGGGACAGGGGGTCTCCACCCCCATTGGGGTAGCCAGGAAGGGTTCGACGACACTGTGTGCAGGAATAGGTTTGCCAAGGGGTTTTGGGAAGAAGGACAGTGCTGTCAACACATGGATGGTGGTCAGATGATGCTGAGAGTCTCCAACCACTTGGAAACTTCTTGGGATTGGTTATAGTCTTCTGTGCTGTTTTGTTGTTCTTAGCAATACTCTCTCTCCCCTAAGAAAAGTGTAATTTCCTGTCATTGGTTGGAAATGCAAATATTCATAGTGGTAGATCACAGATATTCCTGCATGGGAGAGTGAACACGCTTCTTCCCCAAAGGTCAATGAAACAGTCAGAGTTCATGCTGTTACAGACTTGGTTTTAGCAAGCAAAAAAAAAAGTACTACTTTTGAAAGAAAGTATCACAAGAAATTATTATTGCGTTTGGAAAGCCTGACTTGCTCCATTTAAAATCAGCTAAAAGAGTAAACACAAATAGTTCTGTCACTAAGATTAGCTTGTATTTGAAAACAAACTTTGGTAATTTAAAGAGGTATTAATGAAGTGTAATGAATTAAAAAGACCAGAAATTTGAATGCAGAGCATTCAAATATGTATAAATATATATATATAAAATAAATAATAAATATATATAAAATAAGGAGGTGAGACTATTACAGCAGTGACAGCCTTAGAGCTTCTCTCCTGCTATTTTTATTAAATCTGCCTAATTTTGAGCTAAAAATGCACAGTTTTCAAAGTGGATTATAATGTACAGCTGTTAGCCGTAGTAAGGCACAGAGCCGTGACCCAGACCGCTCCTTCCACAGTTGTGCATCAGAGCCTCATCTGGCAGTAAAAGCGCAAGCCCGTAATATTGATCTTTGACTAACTGACAGTTGAAATGAAACTGGGAAATGAGCTAATCAGTGTCTGAATTGCATCTAAATATCTGAATAAAGTAAGTTAAGCTTCTTAATGCCAACATAGATAGTATAGGAGAACATGAAGAGGATGTTTAGTTTTTTTGAGCTGCTCTGTCACATGCTGTAGTTCTTTTTTCACCTCCCAGCAAACCTGTGGCTTTCTCTCTCCAAATTATGTATTTCTTACTCACTTTTCTCTTTGCTTTAAAAAGCCAGGTTTTCCATTAGCATATGTAATAACTGGACTTGACATTTTGTCTTTACTCTTTTGGCTACTTAGAAAAATTTTAGCAAACCTCTACCTGCAAACAAAAGAGACAAAAAAAGATGACAAACCTAAAGAAGGTTTGTCATCCTCTTCATGTAAAAGCATACGCTTCACTTGTTCAATAACATTTATTTTCAGTTCAAGCTCTGGATCGTCAAATTGACATACAGTAATTGGTTATTATTTTTGTCCATCTTCTGAAATTTGGCTTTTCTTCAGTATGTTGTGGTCTTTTTAAAAAATAATAATCAAACAGCCTCAGTTTGAGACGTATTAATTACACCAGGAAATCAGAATTACGACATATCCAGCTTTCAGACATGGTCTCTGCTTTTGAGACACTACTTCTGTCTCTCTCTGTAATACTACCATGCTGATACCTGGATAAATTACAAAATCTTTATGGGAATCTGGCATCAGTAGTGCAAAATGTTGCCTTTCCCATTTCTCAGGGATGAACAGTTACTGTATATCATTCATTAGGCAATTTTTAAATGATGTTTTTGGAGCATAAAGCTATCTACTGAAATAAGACAATATTGTAACCTTCATGGAGATCTGCTTCCTTTCTCCTTTGAGGTTCTATGTTCTGGCACCCCTAGTTGAGGCAGGACCCCCAGTGCTTTTCACTAAACAATTGGCTTTGTATAAAACAGCAAGTGACTCTGCTGAGATAATTAAAAACACATAATAGACTAAGTCCTTAAAGCTTCTACTGCTCAGTCTATAGCAGTCCTACTTGATTTCCATATGTGGTTTTCTTTCTATACGAATTTAATCTTATTTCCAGTTTAAATCTATGCCTTACGGTTCTGTAGTTTTATAATATTTTATCTGAAGGAAAGAATAACTCCTTCCTGGAGGTAGTTTGTTGGTAGGACCTGTGAAACTGAGACACTATTCAGGTATGCTGAAAACAACTGTTAGAGCTAAGGCAATGTCAAAATGGAAACTCACGAATTCTGTAGTGTACTTATGTTCGGGTGGTCTCTGTGGACACAAAGAAATGGCCTGAGTGCACAACCCCAGATTGAACTTTTATAAAACCAAACCAAACTGTGATTCAATGAAGCACAAACCCAGTGTACTGTTTCAGTCTTCAAGGTTTTGCCTCTAACCCCTCAAGGCATTTCCTCCTGTAGTCTCTGATCATCTTTTCTGAGCCAAAACTGAAAGTCTGGTTATTTTCTCATCCTCCTTGGTCAGTTTTGATATCAATAGGTTTCTCCTTCCTTTCCTTTTTTTTTTTTTTGCTTTTAAGATTCATTCCTCTTATGAATCTGTTGAGCCTATGTTCAATATCTTACTAGCCCCACTTGCATTTCTGTCAAATACCAAGCATAAATTGCACATGCAGCAGAAATACATGAAGACCAGAGGGAGTGATGTTTAATTGACCACAGTCTATCAGATCTGAGTAGTTACCTGCGATTGTTTTCACTAAAAAATGTTGAAGTTGGACAAAAAGTTCCTGAAGTTCCAGGGGGATAAGAAATTTCTGCAAAAAGGCAGATAAGGACAGAGGAAGCTAATTGTCTAAGTACAGCAAGGGAATTTGATTAATACCTCAGCTTGGAAGTAATTGATGTTATGATTTTCATCTTACTGAAAGTTATAACAGTCACAGCCCCTCAGTTAAGCTCAAGGCTAACTTTAGTTACAGGATTCTGCTTTTAATCATGATCAACTTGTTAGTCATCATCATATAGTGCAGACCAATTTCCAGTTCTGGAAGATCACTGTAGTCAGTTCGTAAATATCTGCATTTGTCAGAGAAAATGAATATCAGATAATATCTGAAGTGGTGAAGACTAAAAACTAACATCTTCATCACTTCTGACAGCATCTGGCATTCAGTAACAGCTACTAATATTTTTTAAATGTAGGGACTATCAGCCAATGATGCTGCATGTGGACATCATATTAGTGCTCTGCTTTGTACTGAAATATTACTTCAGTTCAAAACAAGACTATTGTTACTGATTTTGCATATAACTAAAAACTTTAGAAAAGTTTTGAAACAGACATTTACAGATTGCTGATGTTACAAAGGCATTAATTTCAAGAGATCTTTAACTGACAACATTAGAATTATTTTAAATATATGTCATTTGTTACTCTTCAAAAAATTGCTTTTTACTATGACTAATTTCATCCAGTTTGATGAAATGAAGTCATCATCTGGTCCACGCTTAATGTTTCTTTTACTTAGGCAATTGCTAAATGTTCTTGATGGGGCCCCTTTCTAGACCCAACGGACAGGAGTTTTCAAGCAGCTGAGAGCTGTCTTGCACAGGCAGAGATTGATCAAGGTAATGATTTTTTAAATGTACCTTTGTACATGTTACTTCACATCAAATATTTCTCCTCCCACCAGAACCGTATGCATATGTCGTATGTCTTGTTTCCTAAGATATCCTTATCTCAACTGTTCTGCTCTCCTTGTATGTTTGGCTTCCCCTGACTATTATCCTGGGACACTGCAAATCAAAGATTTGATCCCTTGAGTCTGATATTCCAGTTTCCACATCTTCCAGTAAAGACAGACCAAGTTTGATGGCAGTATTGTGTAATCTACTGCATGCCAGGAGTATCTTACATACAGTTCTTTAGAAGGACAATCTGGTAATACATGTCACCACAGTGTATTTTAAAGGTGATTAATGGACTTTTAAATGATTCCTCAGGTGAGCTGTAGATCTTCATTATCTTCTCTGAGGACATTGCATTGGATTTATTTGGAGAAAATGAAATTAGGGTCATGAACCTTTCTTGAATGGCTTATTTATATCTTCTGAAATATTGAAAAGCGTTGCACTCTAATGATGTGATATGGTTGTTGATATTATAAAGACAACCGTCAATAACATCCAAAAGATAACTGTTATTTCTTATTTAACAACTTGGGAAGTTGCTGCTGTCTTTAAAGCTATTTTTAATAGCTGCCATTCCTTCTTCAATTTCATCTGGCTACACTCGAATTTTATCTGACTACCCAATAATTAGCTGCTGTCAATCCAATCAGTGTAAGATTGGATAAGCTCTTTTTTTAAAAAAAATGCAAAAGTTGTCACAACACTGCTTGACAATATTATGTCATGATGACGTTAGGTACTTTGCCACCTCACCCACTGCATAATGGCTAATTTGTGTAATATTAATTGAATGATAGGATTTGGGATTTTGATGAACCAGAATTTGCCTGAAAAAGTCTTGGCACACAGAATATTTGTATGTACTTTATTGGGATGAAGAACATCACAAGGAAAAAATTCCGTCATTTCCTATTGATATATTAAACCCTTCCAAGTAAAACACAACAACTAGACCTGAAAATAGAGGCTCTGGCCTATTTTGCAAGCTCCTCATTAGCTGACTGGGAGTTTATGCAGCAAGGAATCTAAGTGCTTGGTTTTTTGATGCTCTATCGTTATGTGTGGCCATATATTTAATTTTGTCAGGGGTGTATGGAAAACTTTGCACAGCAGATGCCTTGTACCTCCATGATGTTTGGGAAGTGGGTGGTTTGCCTGGAAGTACAATTCTGTCTTTAAACTTTTCTGCTGATCTTCGGTTTCTCCATGGTTTCCTGTGCTGTGACTATCTAAACACTTCCAAAAAACCGTGTGAGCTTTAAGTGGTCTTTAGTGGTCTTAAACATCCTCTGTGGTGTGAGGAGGCTCTGCTGTTTGGATTGCAATCTTTTTAATACCTAATACGTATGCTTTAATATATAACTGAGATCAAAGAGGGCTTTAACTGTGGACTGCTGATTAAACTGACATGTTCTAGAATTTCTGTATGTCACCACTTAACAGTACAGCTCCAAGCACAAGTCAGCTGCTCGGAAAGAATGAGTGTTTTTTGAAACTCCAGTGATCCTACTCAAACTGAATGGCCTTGTCCCTGGAGAACCACAAGCACCCACGGAAGACACTGGTGCACCTAGTTTTAACCACGTTGCCCTCTCAGGGCTGGAATAAGTGCCTGTCACATACGTGCAGTGCACAGAATGTCTCTTCTTTAAAGACTGGCAGCTCCAACTGTGTTTCTGTAAGGGGACTGTCAAAACCATAATAAGCATCATCACACCAGTGTTTTGAGTGAGGAGGTCCATTGTGTGGGCACAATGTCTACTTGAGGTAAAACATTCTCAGTGCAATGGCTGTCAGAGGAATAAGGGTTATCTCCCAGATGCTGGCAAGCACTTTAAAGTCAGTTTTTTAGGTTTTCAGGTCCACAATGGCATCTTGCTAAGCATGGACTGTCCGTAGCATGTGTAACTCTTTCAGCCAGCACTCTTTGAAGATGGCTTATTGCTCTTCAAACACATGGGATAAATCCACATCCTAATGTGTCCCGCACAATGGCTTTCATGGCTTCTTCAGGGTGTGCTCCAAGTCCCCTTCCTTTCCCAGGGCACACATCTGTGTGGTTCCCTATGAAAGGAACCTGAGCAGTGGAAGGCAACACAGACTGTGAGCATCCTGGAGCCAATTAGCATTCTGTTCCCTGTGTGTGCATATTTTTCTTTGGTTATAAAGTCTTTCAAAATATTAATATGAACTAATCCCTTCATCTTTGACATTTCTCTTTAAACTGAATACAACCTGTTACCCCAGATTACATCATTTACTAATTAAGAAAACTGGATAGAGTACTACAGTATTTTTGACCTGAGGTATTTCCAACAGCCTCTAATAAAGGGAGTTACTGTGGTGAGTCTCAGCATAGTGAAAAAGAAAAAAAGACATTTTGTGTACCACTGTAGAATAATTGTGGTAGGACAAGTGCCGAGCAGCTCCCCCGTATGTTGGTGGGGTTGTCATTGCCTGTGATTTAAAGCTATGGAATAAATGTACAGCTTTTTGCTGAGCAGCTCCGTGGCAATGGTTAAAATACCCTTCAACTGCACTATCACTTTCCTTTTTAAAAGTCAAAACAGGTCAGCGAGGGTGACAGAAAGTTCTTTCTCCCACTTGCCTTCATTAAGCTTTTGCTTAAAAAAGAGGAGAGAAGGGACTGAAGCATGCAGCAATTGCTTCAATAACCTTGCAGCAAACTGCCAGAAAGTTTTCCAAGGCTCTCATGCAATTGAACCTGGTGAAAGGAACTTACTCCCTTACTCCAGCCCACAGCCCTCCTTAATAAAGTTGCTGGAAGTGGGTTTTTTTCTAAACACTTAATTGCACAGGTCTCCCAACAAACCGGTGCCAGCCTGAGAGAATCGGAGCTGACGTTGCTGGCAGGGAAGGGAAGAAGCCAAGCTGAAGGAGGACGCTCAGGGCTGGGGATCCACAGTCTCCGGTTTCCACTGCCGGCTGGCGTACAGAAGCCACCAGTTATGATTGGGTTACAGCTCATGACTATTTAGACTTGGACATGGACTTGAAGCCACTTCATGTCAGTACAAAGGGAGGAATGTAACACTGTCTCTCCAGTGCCAGGGGGGAGAGATTTGTAGGTTGGTATGTGACCTTCACTGCTGGCCCATGCAGGTGCTGTTCAAAGGCCCTCCCCATTCAGCTCTTGATACTGATACTAGATTAAAAAGAGAGAATGAAAAAAGTCGTTGTTAAAAACGTTCCTCTCTGTTTTTTCCCTTTATCTCTGCGAACAAGTTGTCTTTTGATTTGCTTGGGTTTGTGGGTTTAGGAGGCTGTTTTCCTTTCAAGGACTTACTCTTGTACTATGTATTTTTTCCCTTAGTGAATAACATTTAACCCGGTGAAAGAAGATTTGCCTTGAGGCAGTTCTTGGGTCTTTAAAAAATTTTTTTAGTTGGTGTGCATGCTGTTTTGCAACACCACTTTTTTACACTTTAAATTTATACCTTTTCAGTGCATGTGTTAAAAGAGTCAAATCAAGGAAAAGAGAAGCATGTAAAGCCAGCAAATTCACACCACCCAGGGCAATTAAAACAATAGCTAATTATGATCACTAGATCTTACTGGCTGCCGATCAGGGAAGGGACCAGCATTCTCTCTGGGACTATTTTTTCAGCGTCAGTTGAGTTTCCGAGCAGCCCGCTGTTCTGTTCGCTCAGGTGATTCGCAGTATTTAAGATGTTTTCAGAGATGACGTGTTTGAAAACTGTTTAGCGAATGTGCCGCACCGCCCTGTAGACGGAAGAGGAACAGATCAGCCTTCCTCACCCTGCAAAGCAAATGACATCTATCAGCAAAGGAAGACTTTGCTTAGCACAGATGTTCAGGACTGACTTTTGGGCTAGAAAGATCACAAGGTTTCTGGGGAGCTGAAGTGTGCAACAGAGCAAAGTTTATGTAAATGTCTTTTGCTAGTAAGTACTTAGGTCAAATTTCTTCTTGAGTCCTCTTCAGAAGGCTGCAGAACTATGCAGATGCTCCCTTTTAAAGACTGTTATTTTCCTGTATGTCTGCTAAAAGCACCAAAATCCATAGAACAGAATTGTGCTCTCTGCTTCCAAACTCTCTCCCTGGAATGCTATGCAGCAGAGCAAGCATGCCCAGCCTAAGCTGCAAATTTTTCCTAACCCTCATAAGATTTTTCTATTGAAGTGGTTGGTATAATTAAGAAGCAGCTTGGCCGCTGCTTATATTCTTTGTTTTATATTTACTGGAGAAAACCACTGGGTTGTTAATCTGTGAGTTTTATGTTATTATTTAATTACATTGAGGGACGATCCTGCATTTTGGCCAACTTATTTTGAGTCCTACATTTTCCAGGGCCTCGTTTGGTTCTAGCATTAATCCCCTTCCTTCACAGAAGTTTGCATATTGCTTTGGATTATTTATACTTCACTGTGCTTCCAAATCCATTATTAATCACACAGGTATTGAAATACATTTCACAGATAATACTGGACATACTGCTGTATTGTTTGCTCACATAATAGTCATGCTTTCACTCGGCAGGTTTCTCATACATCAAATTATCATTAGATAAGAAAAAATGTTATGGTGAAGATTTGCCAACAACTTAATGCTGAATGCTTAAGCAAAACCCTGATGTTCCCAATTCCAGGTGATGACTCCTGGGGACAATAAATGAGCAGATGCTCTAGTTAGATGAGAGCATATCACCTTCAGGGATGTGAACATTGCAAGGTTCTGCTCAGTGGACTTAAAGGAAACCTCTTGTTCATTTTTTCTCCGGCAGCAGTCCAGATGACTAAACAAGAGAGATTTCTTTTATGGTTGCATTTTGGTTAGTATAAAAAGGGGCCATACTTTAGCTTTGAGACCATCCTGCAGCTATCAGTGACTGTAAGAATGTAAGGCTGGAAAGGAACCATCTGGGTCGTGGTGTCCATTTTCTGGGTCATCCAGCCTCTAGCAGCACATGGGCTGCAGGTCGTGCTTCCCCAGGCTCGATTGCATCATTACAACCTCACAGCAAAAACTCAGAAACCTCAACTAAAAAGAATGGAAAGTCAAAGGAAAAAAGCAAGAGTGATCAAGAGGTTTAGCAATACTCTAGACCCTTGCAAGAACAGAAGCTATTGAATGAAGCTCCTTGATGATTCCAGCAGTCAGACCTAGCTTACTGTATAGAGAAAGGCAAATTCCAGTGTCCTCTGCTTTGCTTGCAGGGTTTTCCACCCTGAACACTTGTGTAAAAATTGGTTTAACCTTGAGAGTTTGAACAAGTGCATCAACCAAGCTCTGGGAGATCCTACCACTGCTGGGAGCTGCAGCTTGTGTATAGTCACTGCTTACTACCAGGGCAAGATGTTTTTGAGCCACGTGAAAGCACAGCTTTGCACATTGGAGACAGCTAACTCATGAATGTGTTTCTCAGGACCATACAGTGTAAGGCTGTTTGGGGAAAAGGGATGAACCTACACTGTGTAAGATGGAGGTCCAGGTTGGATCCCTGGTACAGTGTTGCCACGTTCAGTCTAGTCCCTAGCTGTGGTTCAGCGTGGCACTGATCTGAAAGCCCTTCTCAGCTGGCACTGGTTTAGGGAGCTTAAATCTGGGCATATATGCAATGCAGGGACTAGGGAAGAGCACATTAAAATTTGGGATCTTGGTGCTGCTCCCAAGTCAGAGAAGAATCTTCATATAGCTCTGTTTTTCCATTTCCACATCTGTAGTTAAGGGAAAGTAATAGCACTTTGACATAAAAGTGTTTTTCTGACCCTTGAATGGATGGTTGGTGCTGACATTAAGATATAAATCTGTTAAAGCTGAGGATTGGTTAAATAAGTAAAATATTATTACTGCAACAACTCTCTTAGCTGTTCAAAATGACCTTTTTTCTTAAATTAACACAAGTGAAAAAGGAATAATTGCTTTCTGTCTGCCCACACAGTCAGGCACACATGAAGTCCCCTGGGTTTATCAGACTTCACAACAGAGTGGAGGAGATCCACTGTGTCATCCTCACTGGTTTCTGCAGCATCTGGCTCTTTTCAGCACAGTAAAAGGTCAGTTTCTGTAGACAAATAGCAGCAGTAATAATGTCTACCTCACTCAAATTGGATCTCTTATCTGAAATTCAGAGGAGTAGCAACACAGGTTTACAGAATTTCCTTCCAGTGATCTCAAAGGACTCTGCAAGTCAAAAAAAAACCACCCTCAAAACCCCCGACCCCGTCATTGGGACCCAGAGAAGTGTGACTATTTTGCAGGTGGCGAAGACATGTCACAAGCAAGAAGTGACTCACTAGATATACACAGGAGAGCTGGGGCACAGCAGAGAGCAAAAGAACTTGACTCTTGCCCGCCTGTGCTAAAAGCTAATCTTACAAAAATGAATACCTGCATAAAATAAAAGTAGGGATTTGTTTCTGTTGCCCTTCGAATTTCAATTTAAGTCATGTGCAAATGAGTCTGCATCCTTCCCTGTAGTGTAATATAAGCTCTAACTTGGCTTAGCTTTTGGGAAAGATGTTTGATTGACTGAATTAGAGAAGGAACCTCTGTCCACAGGCAACTCTACCAAAACCATTTTAAAGACTGGCTTAAGTTCAGCCTATTCTGGGGACTCATGAAATCTCTTTATATGGTGATATCTATAATTTATGTGGAATGATCTTAATCTTTATAATTTATGTAATTACAATATATTAATGCGGTTGCTCTAGATTCGTTTTTCTGCAGACAAGCACCACTGTGCTTCCCAATGTACAGAATTACAGCAGGGCCAGGGCAGCATCCTCTAACCTGTCACTCTTCGAGCTCAGAAACGGCCTTGAAAGCAGAAACTTCAGCTTGCCTTTATGAGTTTCTCGGTCATAAGTTTTCCTCTGAGAACTGTGTATGAGGTCTCCTTGTTTTACTTGCTAGTTCAAAAGCCTCTGCACTGCCTCCTCTTAGACTGTTAGTTCTGGGCTTGAAATAATGGGATTGCACAGAGGAAGCAAAGGGGATTTCTTGGGGTGGAACAGTGTCTTTGATGCACCTAGAGAGAGAGCTCTCTGGGGACAGGACCATCTTCCAGCTTTGTCTGTTGAGTGCCCAGCTCACTGGAGGACTGCTCTGGAACAAGAGATCTTGCCAAAAGGCAATTGGGTGCAATGCAAGAGAGCTTTACAGTAAAGGAGCTTGCTAGTTTGTTTTTCCTGTAAGAAAGGAAAAGGTTATCAAAAGGAAATGGAAGTTTTATTTGGGGGGAGAACATTGCTGGATTATTATTTTTGAAAACAGCAACATCATGACCCCTTCTGTGTTTGTGTGTCTTTTGTGAAGATTCAAACTATCTCCTCTGTGTTCGGGTTTGCAACATCAAAAGGACCATAGAACAGACTTCTTTGATGTTAAATTTTTCTGCTGATGCCATCTGTGGTCAGGTAATACCACATGATTAATGTGCAAAGATTTGACCTTTGCATATTTTCCCATGTTCACTAGCAAGGCAAAGATGCAGTGCATCAGTGGGATACGAGATAGAGTTGATCAAGGAATTCCTCAGTATTAGAAAACAGATTTTTGGCTTCTCAAAATCAACCCTGATGCATTTTCTTTGTGTTTAATTTTTTGTGTGTTTGCATAATTGTTTAATATTAAAGAAAGAGAGAGTGGTTTGGTCATTTAGTTAGTAAAATCAGGCCTTGGGACTACCAGGCCTGAGAAGAACTTTCTTGCTCTGCTCCACTCGGCTATTGGCCAGCCTAAGCAAGTTTCTTTGCCTCTTTATAAAATGAGGATAATGGTTCCTCCATTGTAAAGATGTGAGATCTACTGCTGAAAAGCAGTACGCGAGAGTTAGGTAATATTATTTCTGGCTCTCCTACAGATGTGCTTAGTGTTCAGTTTTCCCATCTGTAATGTGGGGATGTTAGAACTAATCTACCTCCCAGGGTTGTTTTGCTTAATTCCATAAAGTACTTGAAAACCTCACATGGAAAGAGTTATAGGAGCACAAGGTTTCTTAATAAAGCTCATTCATGAGTAATGTATTTTTGAAGTAAGTGACTTGAACCTTCACCCATAGTTGGAAACCAACATGAGCCAAGTCGTCTTTGTTGTTCAGCAAAGGTTGGTTGATATTTTTTTCCTTACATATTTAATTCTCATAAGGCTTTGCATTTCTGGTTTCTGGCTATGATTGAAAGCAGAAATGCCAAAATACCACAAGAGAAGACTGGGGGTTTTTACGTTTTTTTCCTGACCCTCCCAGAAGCTGGAAGTTTTGAAACACACAAGAGTGTTCCCCACCATGTCCAGTTCTCAGTTTCCCCCTGCAAAGGTAGGTGTCCAAAGTTATTTTCTCAGAAGACTGAGATTTATCCAAACGCAGTCCATACCCTGCAGCATGTGGGATCTGCCCAGCCGTGTTGAACATGATGTGCAAGTGACTCTTAGGTGTATCAGGGCTGCTCTGTTGAGATAACCACTAGGTGCTTTATCAGCATATATCTACCCTGCCTTGAGCTATACAAGACCACATTCAATCTCATCCACTGCACAATTATTGTTGTTGATTATTGCACAGACCGTGGTAAGGATCTTTTGAGGTGCTGCACAAATGCCGAGGCTGAGATGGTCTTTATGTCAAAGGCTTGTAAGAGAAAATGAGCCAAAACTCATTTATCTCAATGTCAGAATTCCTACTAACTGGGGAGGAAGCGAAGTTGGACCAACCCAGGAGGCTTTTGGAAAGCCTGGCCTTCGCACCGTGGGATGTATTACAAACCCGGATTTGCAGGATCTCTGTCTGCAAATAATCCATAGTCGGAGCGCTCTGCACATATCATTTGATGTGTGTAAAAGAGGGATGGTGCCAGGAGCACAGAAGCGAACTTGGAGCCTGGGGAAGTTTTCAATCCGTTTTGCCAGGGTTTCCCTCCGTGGGAAGGCACGGACGGCTTTCTCCTGCCCCCTCCTGGTGCAGCCCTCAAAATGTGCCTCTGAACGCACGTCAGGCAATGAAAGGCTGAAAAAATGGCACCTTCATTTTTCAGGGGATGTGCACCTGGAGTGTATGGCAAAGTTGGTCTGTTTTCATGGCACAAAAAGGAGGTGTTATCCTTCTTTTTTTTTTTTTTTTTTTTCCTTGGCATTGTAAATCCAATCGAGCTCTGTTAAAAATAAGCCGAAGCTGGGTCTGGCAATGGATAGCAAAATTTAGTTGCAGAGTCTTTCAGGTGTATGATCAAATGCCCTTCATCATTAGAATACATTGTCTTAGGAAATATTTTTATATTTCTCTTTATGTTGGCCTTATACTCAGCCAACCAAAGAAAAATGTAATGCAAATAATTTAAAGAAGGTAGACAAGAATGTGTAGTCCTCTACCAAATGTAGGGATGCCATTCTAAGGGGTTTGCTGGAAAACCAAAATTTAATCTCAAGAATCAAACTTGGCAGTTTGTAAAATGTTCCATCCCAAAAGACAGCCCCTAAGCACTGTGGTACATGGAGAGACAATGCGGGGACTGCTGGGGTCTGTGGCACCATCGGGGTATTTCAGCACAGTTGGGTGGACAGACCAATTCAGTCTTAAGTTTTGCAATATTTGCTCACAGAAACAGTAAATCAAAGTGTAATAACTCAAAATAGCTACTGTATGGTGTTGTTCCAGACTCAAACCCTTTAGTCTTTTGGATTGAATACAATTTGAATATGGTTGAATACAAACTAAAACAGAACTCCCTAAAGATGGGCATCTTAAATCTGGAACAAACTAAAACAGAACTCCCTAAAGATGGGTATCCTAAATCTGGACTATCTGTCTCTCTCCATCTCTGTGTTAAATTATTCCACTTTTTTTTTAATGATTATCATTCACCAGAGCAGAAAAAGATAGTATGAGGACTATCAGCCTTTTTGTTACAGTATTTTCTTGAAATAAGGCTTAATCTTCCTTTCTCTGGACTAAAAATTCCATTCTGCATTTGATGCAAGTTCCCTTGATACCAACATATTTCTGCAAAAAAATTTATTTTCACAAACTTAGAGTTTTCTAGTCATAGCAAAAAGAACTGATGATAAGTTTCTTACCATTGTGCTAAAAATCTGTTCCCTTATGCCTAATATACACTTATTGCAGAGGTTGAATAGTCTCCCTTCTCTGACAATTTTGTACCAAAAAGAACTGATGATAAGTTTCTTACCATTTTGCTAAAAATCTGTTCCCTTATGCCTAATGTATGCTTATTGCAGAGGTTGAATAGTCTCCCCTTTCTGACAATTTAGTACCTTTTTTTTTTGGTGTTTTTTTTTTTTTTTAAAGTAAATTTCAGCCACCTGTGATTGTACTGTATTGTCAGAGGCTGTTTGTATTTCATGGGAAGGTGTTGAACTTTCCATCAAGTCCATGTGGTTGTCTGAATGGGGGGGAGCACTACGTATGCAGTATATATAGCACAGCTACATCCCAAGCTGAGCTGAAGCGTGCTAGGGTATTACCTTTCTTCAATATATGTGTTTGAAAGATGTGTCTTGCAGCATTATATGGAAAAGCCTAAAAATAGTCCTCTTGATGTAAAATAATATATCTTTCTTTTAAGTGTTTTGGCTGAGAAATTTCCACACGAGGTCTTGCCACAAAGCTCCCTCTGGGCATCACGTTTTCTGTCCAGTAGTTGGAGAAAGGTGGGTGACAGACTTCATGGTCCTGGTGGCTGTGTAGCTGCAGCGTTGGAGGGGAGACAGAAAACAAGACAGTTCCTGCTGAACGGACAATATCAGAGAGGGGGGAAAAAGACAGGACTTCCCATTTTCTTTCAGTCATGTCCAGTAGCTTTAAGGAGAAGGTCAGGCTGCACAAAGCTTTCTCCACCTGAGTGAGGTTTTTTAGGGAAATTCCCAGAGACGAGTTCCTTTCAACAAGCTTCTCTGGACTTTTCCATTGTAGGGTGCATCTGGCCAGGTTTTGACCTCTGATGCATTTTGATACTATCAGCATCCAGCAGTGTAGCTATTGAAGCTGAAATGCATAGAAAGGTCTGAACAAAGCCACAAAAATTTTGAGGGGTGAATCATTTGTTCACCACTCAAAAATTCCATAGTTGCTTGACTTCTCAAGAAAATTTTCCATAAATTTATGTTTATATGCAGCAGACCACAAAGACAAAAAAATTCAAATCAAACAAAAGAGTTTAGTCAGCCTGATGAGAATAACTTTTTTTTTTTTTTCATAGCTCTTTCCATCAAGAAGCAGACATGAACTTCACTTCAGGGCAGTGTGAATGTTTTCTCTCCCTTCAAGTTCACCTGGCAAACTGAAAAATTAGTTATTTGTACAGGCCTCGTTGTGAATCATCTTAACTCAGATGTGTCCCTGCTGGGGAGGACATGTTAGCCCCTGCCACCTTTGCATGGTGCTTTTGATTTTCTGCTTTTCAAGTTCACCATGATCCAGTTTGGCCTCAAATGGCCTGAAAAACACCATTTCTCAAAAAGCACTTGAACTGCTACAGGGCTTCAGGGCAGGTAAGTACTGAGATAGGTATTAGATAACCAGAACCTCCATTTCTGATCTTTCCCAGACACTAGCATATCCAAAGAAGAATAATAAAAAAGCAGGCAGACTTACCTTCTAAATAGAGCAATTCAGACATGGAAGGTTTGAAGCATAACATAATGTTATGTTCAAATTTTCATTCAATTAAACCTTCTGCATAACTGAGGACCTACCCCTCCCCACTAGCTTTAGTGTCATGCCTGTGACTTTTACTTGAATCATATCAAAGAAATTATAGCAGTAGATGGAACCTTAGGAGGCATTCTAGTCCTGTCTCTGACCTAGGCAGAACCAGTGACACTGAAAGTGTTCTTCACAGAGATTTGTGTAAACAAGTCTGAAAAAGTCCAGTGATGGTGACTCCACAACTTCCCTAGATAATTAATCTGCAATAGTTACAGCTATAAAATATTATTTCTCTGTCTCTCCTGGGGTTTTGGGTTTTTTTTTTTTTTTTTTTTAAGAAATCTAGCCTAGATGTACAGTTGTAGCACCATCAGCATGTCCAGTGGTTAATTAGAGGATTAGAGTCAGTTTAATATTTTAGCTCATTTTCAAGATTTGCTTTAAAATCTTTTTCCCTGTTGGATTGCATTTCTGTATCAGATTAAGGCATTTTACTTGTGGATATCCAGAGCTTCTGCACTCCAATGGGACCTTGCAGTCATCACATTTTCTCTCTTGCATGCCACAGACTTTTATATTTCATGCTGTTACCCAATACTTTGCATTTGAATTAAGCATAGCTTTTATTTTGGCTAAAATATATTTTCTGTAAAAGCATCTAATTTTGATATGAATGCATCAGGAAATGGATAATCAATCATTTCCTTTAGAAGTTTGTCACAGTGGTTAATCGCCGTCACTGTTTGAAAAATTGTGACCGTTTTGAATTTCTGATTTCAACTTCCAGTCACCGGTTCTCATTATGCTTTTCTCTGCCAGATGTAAGAACCCTTTAGTATCCAGTACATTCTTGTCTGGAAGTAACTATGCAGTGTAATCAAGACATCAGTCATTTTTTTTCTTCCCAATAAACTCAGTAGATGGGTCTCTAAATCTCTCATGGTCAGGTGTCTCCTTCATTCATAAGGTCAGTCTAACGTTGTTCTCTGTTGCCATTTGAGTTCTTAATAGAGGTTGTTAAGAACTGGCCTTCAGGACTCTGTGAGATGTACTATGAGGAGGTAAAATCACATTACTGCTTACTGCTCCCTTGTTTGTAGGATCATGGGAACAACTTGCCTTTTTTTAAGTCTTTCTGGAGTTAGTAGTTTCATGCTGCCTTACTTGACCATTGTGATTCCCAAATTATTCTCCAGAATCACAGCTTTCCAGGGTCCACGGTCCCATCAGGTTTATTTTGCTCTCTGCATTATAGATCACCTTTGCACTGACTGCATTTGGTTCAAGTGGGCTCCCTTTAACGAGTGACCCAGAATGCTCTCTGCATGAGTATTTTCTCCCCATCGTTATTTACCAGGCTGCTAATATTTGTGTCAGCCATCTGTCTGTCAGTGCTGACTTTATATTCCCTTGCAGAGCATCAGTGAAAATGCTGAATAGCACCGAGTATACTTCAAAGCCCTGCAGAAAGCCAGTAAAGCACCCTCATTTGATGATGGTCTGATTGACGCAGCTGGGTTTTGAGTTATGCTAAATAGCCATGTCTTAGCCATTTAACATAAGTTTCCTTGATGTTATATAGTGTTTATCTAGTAAGTATGTCATGCACTAAGTCTAAAGCCTTCAGAAAGGCTGCTACATCTGTGCAGTTAGCTTTTTTGCAGGCAGAACATGAAACCAGTTTTATTCCTGAGGAGCTGTTTTCCATACACCCATGTTGACTGGCAGTAATTAAAATCTTGTTCTTTCATGTTTCGGCAGTTCAGTCCTGTCTCAGCTTTTCCACTATTTTACCTGATGTGAAGTTAACTGCTCAATAGTTCCCCTGTAATTGCACTTGATTTCCTGTTCTCCCCCTCTCCCTCCCTCTCTCTTTATCTCTAACTATCTCTTCGCTTTCCCTTTTTTCCAGGCTACTACCCCGTTTCCCGGAATCCCTCTGATATTAAAATTTATTAAAAATTAACATCAGCAAGCCAGAGTTCTCCTCAGTCAAATATTTTAGGACTCCTGGGTGTGATTTATCCAGGCCTGCTGATTTAAAAATGTTTATCTCTACTAGATGATGTTTAACATCCTGCTTATTTCCTAATGGGCTGGAAAGTACTTTTTCAGCCTTGGTCTTGCATAAACGCCATCATACCTATTACTTTCTAAAATACCAAACAGAAACATTTATTGAACAAGTCTGGCTTTTTGTATTGCTGTTTGTAGCGTTACTGTAGCAGTGTGCCTCAGCAATTTGAACACTCTCCAAAAAACCCTGCTTAGCATCGCCACGGACCGATTTTTCACAATCTCTTTATTTTCTGAATTCAGTTTCTTCTACGTGGTAGCTCTGCACTTCAGACAGTTGCTGTATTTTTCCCATTTGTTGAATCTTTAGAATACTTTTGGTTTACCACTGAAGTAGCTGGGCCTTAGCCAGTCTGTCCGCAATGATGCTGATGGACTGACTCTATTCTGAATGAACTTCTGATTTTCATTCATGTTTTCCTCTCTGATTTTTTCCTCCCACTCACTGTTTTATCATAATTTTCCTCAGCTGGAGGATATTAGCCATTGGGAAGCACCGGCTACATTTGTCTTCATTTTGTCCACTTTTAATTACGAGCTCTTAGGATAATGTCACTTTCCAGCTGTACGAGTGATGTATTCTTTGTTAATCAGGACGAGTTGCGAAATAAGTAGCTCATGTTGGATGCAATATCTTTTCCTTATGTAAATGCCTAAGTGCATGTTGTCATCAGATCACTTCCTCACTCTCATTTAGATGAACTGCGTTGCACCCAGGATTAACAAGATGATTAAGATTTCTCCAGAAACACAGGTCAGATCTGGGAATCTCTGCGCTGCATTCAAGCCTGAACCTCAGCTTCTCTGGGGGATAACAGACATCAGACTTCGCTTTACATTCTGGCCTTATCTCACGTTTGGTTCATTCCCCTCTGCCTAAATTGCTCCATATTCTGTTGCCTTCCTCAGGACTCACTGCTGCAGATGGTGTACTTATATTAACTTAAAGATTGCATTCCATCTTTCAAATGAGATTAATAAATTTTTCAGGCCATTGTGGTTACCCGACCCGACCTCCTATAAACGCAGCCTATAATTCCTCACCCAGATTCCAGCATCTGGCCCCGTAACTCATACTTGAAATATGGCATATCGTTCTTTAGAAATGCATCCTGTGGGCATGTAAACCCTCTGTCACTTGGACATGTTTCCCTATTTAGATTAAAATCTAGAATCTTGGTGGTGTATAGACATCACAGTACCTACGGTTGTTTATAAGTGTACGACAGTGACATACTCCTAACTGTATTTCAGTACCTGCCTTCTCCCTACCTAAAATACTGTCCTTAGTTTCTTTCAAGTGTATATTGTTCTAGACATGAACATGGGACCTGAAAGCCACTGAGAGTCACAGATGGTTAATGAAAGATGCATGATAAAACCCAAAATAATCCAATTACCTATGGTAACATCCTTCTTAGACACATGTGCAGGGGTGCATTGACTGTATTTCTTTGATTGCTACGTTTTACTATTCTATAATGTCTTTCAAAAAAGGAGGAAGCTATAGTTATTGGAATTAGGAGGGCATTGTCATTTGTTCTGTGAAAGGGATGTATCCTTTTTGTATCTATGATTCGTGTCAGAAAGCAGGAACTAGGGTAGAGTGTTCAACCTCTTACTAGTACTCCTGGGCTTTACACTTTTTTTAAAATTTCATTTAATTTATTTTTCTATGGTGAGATTTTACACTGAACCCTAATATACTCCTGCAGAATGGCATTCTCCTGGGCCTATTTGAAATTCTTGATCTTTTCTGCATCTGTTTAAATCCTGCGTTCATGCACGTACAGTACAAGGTCAACCCTTTTGTTTGTTATTTTTATGGAGTTTAAAGAAAGTCCAAATACCTGACCGAGGTACCTGTCTGGTGCAGCCTTGTGACAGTTGCAAAATCTTCAGACTCAGAGAGCCACATGATTAACTGTTTCATGAGGAATACAAGAAACAATAAAATCAGAGGGTTTGCCACATAAAGGGTAAGCTTTGTCACTAAGGGGTATTTAGGGCTGGCTCAGCACTGATCAGAATTCAGGAGGTGGTGAATCGTATGCTCAGAGGAAAACAACCCAGCAGCGTGTTGCAGACCAGAGCCCCACGTACCAGGAGGCTGAACAGCTCACAAACCAACCACAAAGCTCAGCTCTTCCTTAGACTTACCATCTTCAAATTCAGTCTTGCCCCACAGCATGGCTAACGAGCTTCAGAGATCAGAGAATACACAAGTAGAGATGACTTGCCAAGTACATTTGGGGTTATTTCTGCACAAGTTACACACTTGAGTCCAGTGCTGGCACTTTCCAAGTCAATACTGAACCAAGCCACCAGTTGGTGTTGATAGAGGTGTCGAACTCCTCTGGGGTTGTCGTTTGTCTCACATATGAAGCTGAGCTGCCTGTAGTGGAAGTGGCTGCACTGCTGAAATCCCAAGAACTTGCTCGTGGAAGGTGTTGCTTTGTAATAGCTACAGTTAGCCCTGAAATTATAATTACTTTTATTTTTTATCTTTTTTTTTTTTCCTTCTTCCCAAAAGATAAACTCCCTTTAGACGTTTGAAGAGATTTTGTTATATTTCTGCTACATTTTATTGGTGTGAATCTTTGGGGAGCGGCTGATGTCTAAAGGAAATTTATTATTAAGAACTAGCTATACTGTTTCCCAGCAGTGAGCTTGTTACTGCCACATCTTCGCCTAAACTCTATAATTGGTAATTATGTTTGTCTGACCTACATTCTTCTGTGTAATTGTAGCGAGATATGGTATTTTTCAATTCCTGAGTAAAAATGTCCACACCAGTTGTGGAGTGTTGCTGGGCAGAAGCTTTCACCGTCAAAAGGCAATAGCATTTTTGTGGTAGAGGATGCATTCTTTTTTTTCTAAAGTATATAGCACTACGATCCTATGGGGGTAAAAAGCAATGTGGAAATAAGTTAGATATAATGACATGATTTTTCAGAACCTAGGAAACTAATGGTCAATTAAATCCCAGTGGAGGGCGCATATTAGCTTCCTAATTTGTTTTGGACCCATGACTGGAATGTGTATGCACATGCTATTCAGTCTGGAGCATTCATGTGAAAGATCCTTTGGGTAATTTAACAGCTACAAATGGCACTTCCATCTAAAATTGTTATTGTGTTGTGTTTCTGCACCAATTGAGTCTTCAGTAACAGATCTGATGATCAGGTTAGAAAATTCACTCTCTCCTACTGATTTTATCATCTAAGAAAGGAAAATTCGGATTCCTTCTGAGGTTCTTCAGAGGACAGAAAATCTTCTTTTCCACTTAACAAATAACTTTTGATTTCCCATAAATAACATGAGAAATATCTCCCTACTGCTTCATCTCAGAAGTTTTCAAAGTTGTGCACCCATGAAGACCGGAGCATCTAGTGGATCGTTAACATTTCCCAGTACGTGGACTAGATAATCTGACCACAAGCCTGGTTTCTGAGCCTTTCACTCTCTGGCTCATTGACCCAAAAGTTTTTCATCTGTTCCTTGGGGGCTACTGAGAATTCTGATATTTTCTCCATCTGTTTCTTGAAATTTCCCCTGTGAGCACTCGGCATGTTTCCCTGTTCCTTCCAGATGACCCTCTCTTGCTGTTCCCACTGGGTGTCATAAACTCCATGACTACTTCCAAGAAATGTTAAGGTGAGTCGCATTTTATTTATTGTGCTGAGTAATGCCATTAACACGTTCCAAATTGATCCATCAAAGAAGTCAGCCTGGAGAGCCTGCTCAGTGGCAACTTCAGGTCAAATATTTAGGTGGGGCACCGCTGTTCACCTGAGCACTAACTACGTGAAGTTGTTATCGAAGTATATTGCCTAAAATACCCCTCTGGGCTCTGCTGGAGTTGCTGGCCTATTCCATGAAGTCGACCAGCTGCTCCTTTTAGAGCCCCCTTCTGAAAAGTGAACACAGGACAGTGAAATTGTTGTCCCGCCGGATCATTCATCTGGAAGAGACATTATTAATAAGGAGCGATAGACTTCCCATTGAATTGGGACGAAGGTATGTTTATTTTATCGGTGGTTTGTTTTCTCATGTTTTGAGCCCAGCACTGAGCCCCCAAGCACAGCCTGGCTGAGACTGAATCTTGCTTTAGGGGAGGCTCACAATATTGACACTTCCAGTGGCTGCAATCGATGTTGGCAAAAGTAATCCCTTCATCTGAGGGAGAGCAAAGTAGTCAAAAAAATCCAGAATCAAATAATTCCCGGTGATGCAGGAGGGATATGAGGGCTGCTGTCTGGACCTTCTCAGACATTGCTTTTTGGTCCTCAAGCTGTGTATGGGGGACAAGGAGCAGCGATTTGTTTCCTGAAAACCCCAAATAGGTTCATTTAAAAACCCAGTAATTAATTTGTATTAAATCTATTTATCTTTATGTATTTTGCCGCATGGCTTCACTGAAACTGTGTTGTGGGTTCCTCTTGATCCTGTTCTCTTCCAGCTGTGCATCCACTTTGGGCTGCACATACCATGATGTTTCACGGTCCACACTTTGGGAAAAGGGGAAGCAGCCCCTAACAGGAGTCCCAGCCACAGGAGTGCTGGGCAAGTTGGAAGCCTGGCACACAAGGGAGAATGGGAAAAACAAGACCACAGAATTAGTGTCCCTGGTTACCAGGGAAACACTCCTAAATTGGAGCATTTTTTATCTCAATCAGAATATTTGTTTTCATTTGAAATATTTTTGATAAGGGTTTTGGGTTTTGATTAAAAAAAATATTTTTCAGGGGAAGATCTGTTTTTAAACTCTTAACTTTTTTTTTTTAATCAGTCTTTATAATCTGCAGATTTGATTTTAAAAAAATATGGTGAGCTAGTCGTTATCATCTTTTCAAAAACACCTAACCTTCATAGAAATACAGACATCATTGATGGGGCTGGAGGGACTTAGAGAGGCCCCATGGTGAAGAACAGGATCAACTACCCCTGACTTTCTCCCAACAGATATCTGTTTAACGTGCTGGTGGAGAAGTTCCCATTTTGGGGATTCCCAAGTCATCTCAGGCGATCACAGTTTTCCTACCCCTACAGTGGTAAGTTTTCTCTGATGCCAATCTAATATTTGCCACAATTTTAAAGCAGTTAAATAAAAATTTTGACTCTACTCTGTAAAGCAATCTTTTGCATATTTGCTGACCATTATGTATGCCCAGCCTCTTCCAAATACAGTAATGTCACTTTATTTCTTGGTCAGAGGTCTAGAATCCATGCCCTTTCATGCTTATCCTCTTCAGACTCAGTATCGTTCTTGAAGTGTCATGCCCACAGCTCACATGAATGGTTTTATCCCAGCATGCTCTGTTCTGATTGCAGAAAGGATCTTACTTTTTAAGCAATATCTGCATCTTTTCCTTTGAGCTGAACAGATATCTCACTATATCCAAAACTGTGTGTTTAAACATATTTTACCCTTCATGCCTATATAACAACAATATTTTGACAATGTAATTCGTCAGTAGCGTCCTCCTGTTAAGAGCTATCATCTATAAACTGAAGAAGTGATACAAATCTTAAGTACTCATAACCCTCTTGACTTGTTCATCGAAGATGATCTTACGTAGCCTTCACACCTGCCATTTCTCTGGCATTTTCCTCCACAGTATCCATTTGATGCTCATTAGGTTTTCAAGTTATTTTCCCAGCTTTTTAACTATGTGTGCAATCTTGTATTCTAAATAGGGTTGTTTATGCCCCATGTGTTTCAGTGAGTATTTTGGTAACAGTACACATGCAGGAGATATATTTGTCCTACACATCTTTGTCCCAGCATTCTGCAGTTCCTTCCCACTCGTGCCTGAAAATTGGAGTACACTGGTTTTTTCCTTCATCTCATCATTGTTGTTGTATTTTTTTTACCCTCTAGCATTTTTAGAACATAACATATTTTCCTGTAAGTAGTGTTAATTATGTAACAGCAATTTATCTCAGATAAGATCTTTTATTTTTGTTGCAATTTTGCAATTAGAATGCAGAAAATTTTAGGCTTTGAACCCTGCCTTTTATGTCAAGTTGTCTGCCCACAATGATGACTATAAGTATCTTATTTGCCTCAGAAAAGGAAGTGAAAAAAGTACCATCTGCAAATTTATTGGGAATTTAAATATCTTGGAGGTTTGACTGAAGGAATAGATCATGGAGTAGTCAAAGAGTTGCTCTGTAACAGTGACCACAGAGTACTTTGATTCAACACTCTAAGAACCATTATCAAATGGTATCAAGAGTAAAAGCAGATCTTGCCTTATACACATCAGGATAAGGCACCTGGCCAGTGCTTGATGGGCAGAGAATTGTATGGCAGGGAACCTAAATGAACTTTTTTTGCCCATGTGTCACAGTTTACTGGGGTTCTTTGAAGGAGTCAGCAAGCATGTGGTTAAGGGAAAGCCAATTCATATAGACTACCCGGATGTCTAAGAAGCTTTTTATAATGTTTTTGTTAAAACTGAGTAATGGTTGGAGAAGAGGAAAGGCCATTGTGTGAATTGAAATAGATTAAAACATGTAAAATAGAAGACTAAATGGCAAATCTCACAGCGGACATCTCACAGTGGGATCTGTAGAAGAGCAAATGGCGCATCTCATGATGGACTGTTACAGGGATCTGTTTTGGACCTCTGGTCCAACCGTGATCTTATTATGTTCTAATTTAGTCAGTGCACCATGTGCTTGATCCAGGACTCTGAGTGGATGGTAAGTGACTTCCTGTCTCCTGAATATGTTGCTTCCACACCAACTCCTTCTTTAAAGTGACTTCACCTAGATTATTTTTTTTTAGGGACCTGAAACTAGCAGGGACTAGGCACTCTACTGCTTCAGTAAGAGGGCTTAATTTCTAGGGACACACATTAGGAGGGCACGCAAGCAAATTTAATCCAATATTCCCTAGCTGCCTTCCTACAACCATGGATGTTGATGTTGTATCATCATTAGGAGATCTTATTGAGGTGGCACAGAACAAGCATCTGGTCTTCCCACTACTGTTGTTCTTCCCATGGGGAGAGCTGTACTGCTCTGCTTTATACATTTAATGTTGTGAAAAGCATCTCTTTAGAAGTTCATCTACCTTTACCATCCCCTGAGATACCTTAGTGACACAGAGTTATCACAATTACAGATCCTAATTTAGGTATATTTTCCATGTTGGTAGAACACCATAAGCCCCATGTTCCCTATGAAGTGGCACAGCACTGCTGGGTTATGGAGGATATTCCTCACTCTCTGTATCTATCACTGTCAGATTTGACTGTCTTCATCAAACTGATCAGCTGACAAATAGACTGTATTGCCTTGAACGTCAGAGTAGATTTTTCTAACTAGGTCTAGCTACTGAGCATATGCAGGAGCAAGAATAGCAGTTGCTTGCCTTTATTTCATCCTCCTCCTCTGACAAAGCTAAACTAGCTGATGTTCCCTGCCCAATATGATCTTTCAGGCCTTTTAGCATCCTCTATTCAATCAATTTCTAACACTCTGAAAGATAAATTGTTGTTCCTTCAAGCCTGCTTTATGGGGCTGATGGAGAGGAATTACACCACATGGGCAGACCCTTGCATCTATGTGACTCAAAGGATATCATGTATTACCAAGATGTGTATCCTCTAGACTTCTTCAAATATGTATCTTTCTAACCTCAGACATCCATAGATTAGCATTCATGTGACACTTCATCAGTGTCGAGTAAAGAAGAGTCTGCTGTTTTTTTAGATGTGCTAGCATTGCTGGCTCTCCACTGATCTGCAGCAGAGCTCCCTGGTGTATACAGAAAGTCCTAATGACACAAAGTCCTGATGACCCTCACTCTTGCACCCTGCCAGTGGCAGATCCTGCTCAGCGTGGCAAGAAGGCAAGTTTTTGTTTTGGGACCTGCATGACTTGGAGAGGGGGAGACCTCCCAGGGATACGCAGTGCCAAAGGGTGTACATGCACATTCAGTGGATACTGTAGTGCTGTGAAGAAAAGAGGTGCCTATTTGGTACATTTTCCTCATGCAGCCAGGTTTAAATCGGTCAGGAGATTTGGGCTGAGGGAAGAGTATTTCCACAGCAGGTAAGATATCTCTCTCTGCTTCTTGTAGTTTTGTTCTCCTCTGCAGCACGGTGCATGGTCCATTTCCCAAGGAGTGTACGTCCCAAAGCTTGTCTGCTGTATCCACCTATATTAACTGGCCAAATAACAGTTATCAACATTACTGATCACACACACAGTTTCACACCAAAATGCCCATGAGTCACAGTGTCCCTCCCCCGTCATTATTTTATCCTGTTCTTGTCCTCTTCCATGGTCCAGTTTCTGAAGCTTTTGATCTTTGATGCTGAAAGTTTAAAATTGGGTGAGAGCTGTTCTGTGATTAGAGATGTCTAGGGATGGGGGGAGGGTAACAGGAGAATACATATTTCTTTCCTTACTAACCATTCATATACAGCGGTAGGGACTGTAGAGACCTGGTCCTGATGACCCAGCTAGACTGTTCCAATTCTGTTTTTTCCTTTCTCTTGAAGGACTGTGGTTCTTCAGCAAAAGGTAAATAACCCTGTTTCTTCTGACCCAGAAATACTTCCATGAGTCATAATGTTCTAAATGTGCCTGTCGGTGTAAAACTACATGCCGATGTGAAATCCTTCTTAGGGTTTCAAGGTTGTTTCAGAACAAAGTGGTTTTTAATTCTTCAAAAATGTTTTACTTTATTGTTCTTAGAACTGGGAAGGAAGGAACCTATATGTGATGTTATTCACACAGAGCAAATATATGACTGTTTACTTCTGATCTCATAACTGCACCCATAGCGAGGAAAGAAAGGGGAGAAGAAGAAAAGAGAGTGCAGAGATTTAAGCAATTCTGACAAAGACAGAAAAGAAATCAGTGCTTCTAGAGAGTCTCTGTCTCCTAAATTTCTCTGTAGTGTCTACTGGACCATCCATAATCCCCATGGAGCAGGATTTTCAGAACTATTGGAGAGGCCACAGGGACTAGAAGTCTTTTATAATTTGTCTTCCTGAGCCAAAGTGATTCCCCTCAATTACCTTAATGTTATTCAGCATAAGGTTATTCTGACTCAGTTAAGCAAAGGGAGCTCACCTTCTAATGAACTTAAGTGGACACAATACCATAACTAAAACTTATTCTTAAAACTTGAAGTTTCTTGAAACAACTCCTTTGTGAGTGGAGGAAGCGTAGGAGAGAAGGGGGCAGACCAAACTGAAAAAATTGCTGGGAATATGAGAATTATATAGGGCCAATAATGAGCTTATAAAAAAGAAGAGCTGGCTAAAAGCTGTAGAAGGACAGTGACAGCTTTGCCAGGTTTTCTTGGGTTTTTTTGTCCCTATTTTGAAGTTTCACAAAAATGATCTGTTCTACACAAATAATGCTTTGAGATACTTTGAAAAGTATAATAGCCAGAAAAGCTTCTTGCAATTCTAAAGGTGTTGCTTCTTCTGTCTGGAGAAACTGTGTCTCTGCAAGTCTCAGGTGAAAGGCCCTTGTAAGTCTGTTTGTTAAACAGTATGGACAGTCTGTCTAACATGGGCATTACAGAGTTGGGAGATGCTTAGCTAGTTTTGGCAGTCTGGATCTGACCCTTGGGAGATTGTAGAAGGGGAAGTAAAGGCAGTGAATGGCATTGTCATAGTCATTCAGAAGGTATTTAAGAGAATGCTGTAGAATGTGACTCTATTGCTTTATGCTCCCTTTTGCAAACAAAGCCATAAGGATGGGAGTTCCTTATCCTGCTGTAGATGTAAAGTTGAGTAAAGGTAAGCAAAGTGCAGAACAATATCTGGTGCGCCAAGAAACTAGGATGAATGCGCAACTGTATCATGGCAGAGCTCAAGAATCACAGGCAACCACTGTAGGTTAACATACATCAAGGTTTTAAGGGTCTATATGTGCTTCTTTCTCCTGCATAGAAATCCACATCATGCCATAAAATGCTGTAAGAAAATTAAGAGCGGTAGTAAAAGGTGTGAAACTGAAACTATAATATGTTGCAGGAAAAGAGCAAGAAAGAGTTCTGCTTTACGTCTGAGGTCCCTGTGATACCTAGAAATCTCTGTTAGAAAACACCAATGGCTCCTGGGAATCAGATTATGGTCCAGGATACAGAGAAGGGGAGGGAGGAGGGGAACCCAGCATCACCCCTCCCAAAGAAATTCCCTCCATATCCAAATCTCGTTGTCAGATTGAAATTGGCTGTGTGCATGGATACCCTGACTACGCACCAGATTTAGCAGTTGGGAAGACACGGGTACAGGATGTTAGTCATCTGCTCCAGACATGAAGCAGAGAGGTGAGGAGATCCCTGTTCCTTTCCCTTGTGCTGCTTTTTGCAATGGTAAATGCAAGAGGAAAACAGAAAAACTTTGATCACAGAAAGCTGTGATTGTGGTTACACCTGAAGCTACTGGGATTTGAGTTTTTACTATGGGGAAAAGATCAGTAGCAAAGAAGTTTTTGAGTTCAGATAATGTCAAGCAGAGGGCTGGAAGCAGTGACAGCAGTGTGAAGTCTTTTTTTTTCTTTTTTTTTTTTTTTTTTTTTTTTTTTGCCTTGTGACTGTTTTTGCGCACACTGTAACTGCTGTACATTGGTGCCATCTACTGCCTGGCCTGTGGTTCTCCCTGCCTGGGTTTCCATTAGCATCACCAAAGCTACATGTAGCAAAAGTGCAGAACTGGTAGGAACAACTCTACAATTCTCTTCACATAAGAAGAAAAAATTGTAATTATCTGTCATGATGGTAGCAGCACTGATTTAAAGAAAACAGACCAGCTAACCGGTAATACAGCTCATCGGCTTTGGAGGTAGGACAGAAACCATGGGTGAGCTTCTCTCTGAAGGATTCAACTAGATTCCTTAACTGTGTCCACATGCTATGGTATGATAAGTCTCATCTGCCATACCAACAGCAGTGAGACAGTACCCTTGAGAGACAGGGGAGGAGGTGCTGCAGCTTTTGCGATGCTGATGGTATACGGCTGCTTCCCTGGTGCCAAAAGCAGAGGTTCCTGTGGCATCTGTGCCAGGAGCCTGGCCAGGATCCTGTGCCAGAATCACCCCACAGTCACGGTGATTGCCATCATGAGCAGGCAGCTGTACAGCTCTGAAAACTCTCTTTGTATGCCAGGGCTTCTCTATAGTTCATGTCTGTCTTTTATGTCATTGCAGTAACCCGCTTGCAAAGCTTTCATGGTGCTTAAGGTGCTGTTCACAGCTGCTGTAAAACCAATACATGTCAGCGATGTCTCAATCAGCTGGTCTGAGCTCTAGAGCACAGTTCACACCAGCACAGTTAACTCAACTGAGGCTGCTCCAGAAAACTTTGTGTGCAGGGAAGGCATGACAAGGATGCTTAAATGTGGGAAAGAAAAAGATTCTGTTTGTATGTAGAGTTATGCCATTAGGGGATTGAATAATGACTAGGCAGCCCCTCACTTATGTCAGATGTTGGCTCCTTACGTAGCCATACAAGCTGTAAAACCTATTTTAATCTAGCACAATTATTCAGGTTAAACTTTAGCAATATCTGCATGTATGTTGAGTTGACCTACAGGATTCTTATTAAGAGCCTGTATGCTGCCACACCTTCAGCAGCAGTGGTGTTTTGAGTGAGCAGTGGTATCTGACAGAAAACCCCCCAAAAATGACAGAGGAGCAGAAAGAGAAGTTAAAACTCCCCAGCAGAATAAGAAAGGTCTGACCTAAGAAAATGGAAATTCAGCAGAGTATGCCCTGTGTCCTTGGAAAATCCTAAGGATGAACACTTCACAAAATTAAAGGACAGTAAATTTAAAATCTGAAAAGAAATGTCTGCATCACGTATTGTTGGTGTAATTCATTGTCCAAAGAAGTGGCTGAGACAGACAGGGTATGACTGAAGACCAAATGACTTTGACACTCGGGAGAGCATTATAGCATCCAGCTCCTGAGGAACTGCTTGGGATGGTAATGGTGCTCCCTCAGGCAGGACAGCCACAGGAGTCAGGAGAGGGACCTGGCTTCCTTCCCTCTGAGAAGAGAAATAAGGTTAATGTTCCTTTCAATCCATGGTGTTGTTGTTCTTAAGCACTGTCAAACTGGGTATTTAACTCCTTAGAACCACTGTGGTTAAGGATTTCATCATATTCAATGCAGTGTGGCCTCCTTGTGAGTGTGCTATCCTCATTTTACAGGCAATTGCAGTCAAAATCCCGGATCCCAGGTTTGTGACCAGTCAGCAAACCAGTACCCAAGTGACAAGAGCGGTGCCAGCAGCCGTAGCAAGTACCATCTTCCAATAGACCTGCCTGGGGGAAGAAGACCTGAAGAGAGACACAGTGTTTGGCTGACACACAGTTCAAGGTGAAGACTCATTTAATGACACAGGTCTCCATGTTTACTTTGTGACAGAGATTGTTTCAAATGTTTTCAATCTGTGGGTAAATGCTGACTTTTCTAACATGTTATTCTGAAGCCTTGCTTAATCATTACGACTGCAAGGTAATCTCATAATCAAAGACTCTTCTAAGTGCTTATGGAGTGGCTGGGTTCAAAAGGTTCTGTCTCAGTTTCTCTACTCGGTTTCCTCTGCTTCAAATGTAGATCAATACTAATCATAAATATCCCCAAACCAATTCCTGGCTGTGGATAAAAACTTCTGTAGATAGGAACATATATTTTTGGTTTTATGGAAATTAATATTTAAAAAAAATAAACACAAATAAAACGGTTTTCATTCTCCTTGTAAGAGGGAAATTCTTTAGAAATTATGTAAAATAGCTTTTCTTGGTAATTTCTTTTTATAAAAATTGAGCATAAACTCTTTCTAAGAATATGCAAATAACGACAACATTTTCCCAGAGCTGCAAATCAGGGGAGCCTGCCTTTCAGGAGAAGAAACTTGAGTTTCCCACTGGGAGCTGATCCCACACATGACTTTCAGGAAGACCAGCCACGGCCACCAACAGATACACTGTCAGAGCCAAACGTAAGCCTTTTGGGGAACATGATCTGACAAGCAGCTGCCACTGCTGAAAACTTTCTTTGTAGACTGTGACATCTGGCTTCTTCAGCTGCCAAGCTTGGCCTCCTCCAAGGTGCCACAGGAGACGAGTCGCTGCAGCAGGTAAGAATCAGGAGGACAAAGATGACAATTTGATGTGACCAGGAGGTAGGAGATGAGGTTGGCGAGATGCAAGGCACTAATTTGCAAGCCCTTTGTGACTCCTTTGATTTTTCACTGGTTTGCTCATAACTTTGCAGATCTAGATGCATAAATTATGGCAGTGGAAGAAAGGAAAGGTGACAGAAAGGAATAGCAGGGTTTACAGTAAAACTTTTAATCCACATTTGCATATTCAAAAGATTGGGATAATTTGATGTGGCTTCAAACCAGAGCTCCAAATCTAAGTGCCTCGCTACATCTGAAAATGATGTGCACAGCAATGTTGAAGGTGTCAGCAGAAAGAAGTGAGATGGGGCAAGCAGTTGTGCACTAGTAATATCTGAGCATTAGACAGTGAGGATGAAAATGAAGGGTTACAAGGTGATGGTCTCTTGAACTATCCTGGATATTGGGGACCTGGTGACTGGAGACTCACCTGAGCTTGACATGGCATGGCAACATTCAGGTCTGTGTCTGGAGCTCAGGTCCCCACTGGCATGCAGGGTTTAATTTGACACACAGAGCACCAGCACTTCACACCTGTTTCAGGTGCAGGTGAGACCAGGCTGAAGCTTTTTCAGATACTGAATAAGCCAAGATTTCATTTGGAGAGGTGATCACTTGAGATCTGAGTGGTGAGACCGGGTGAAGGGAAGTTCATGTTGCTACGCTTGGTGTGACTGCATCGTCACAGTGAAAACAAGGTGTTTGTTTTCCATGGCTTGCCAACTGCTGGCTGCCCAGGGAGGGAGGAAAAGACCAAGATGAGTCACTCTTTGAAATCAGAGTTTCTCACTCCTTCCTCTGAAGTATCTGGTCCCAGTGTGGGAGACAGGCTAGGTCACTGGTTTCAGCGAGGATAGCACTTCGTGTGGCCTCTTGGCGCTGTGCAAATGTCTGCTTTCCAAAAAGTTTAAATGGTTCTTTGCTTTATAATAATTTTTGCATATAATTGACTGAGCTGCTTTGTTCAAAACTTGGCTCCTACCAAGACTTCAGTAAGGAGGAAAAGAAATTGCCGGAGTTTAAATGCTCCCCTGTTTATAATCCAAACACTGCAGAACGGAGCTATTGCGTGAGAACTGGGAAGTGAACCTGACTACAAGCCAGCTCCTCACAAATGTGAAACAAATGTCAACCTTTCATTATCCGAGACAAAATGTAAAGCAAACAGCTACAGAGGTAATTCACTTTTTAACTTGTTTCGTTGAAGGGTGGAGGTATTCCTAGCAATGTGGGACAGTGTCTTTACCATAAATATTTTAGCTTATGGGTCTCTAGCAAAAATCTTTTATATCCAGCATACATGTTATCGGCAGGAGTTATTAAAGGTTAAACAGTACCTTTTAAAATCTACCACGAGATGGCAGAGTTGGACTTAGAACAATTACATTTTTGCGTAAACTAGTGACTCTGAAGCTTCATATTATAAAAACGTCTTTGTGTCCTGTAAAGAGCAAACAAACAAGAGCCAGTCATTAAAGAAAAATCTTCCCATGGCATGGAATTGCACATCTGTATAAAACCAATAGTAGTAAACAAACTAACCAGCTCTGTCTAGACCTAAAGGCAGACACTGAAATGTGGGCTCCCTTCTGAATACCTCTGGCCACAGCGGGGGGAATTACCTGGATCATGATGTGTAAGAGAACTGAGGAGTGATTTGGTGGCACCTCTATATTTTCCAGGGTCAGGCAAAGCAAAAAGCCAGCCAGCAGCGGTTAAAAGCTGATTTCCAAAGATGCCAGAAATGCACATGATGGCCCACTGCTAACAGTCAGTGTTCCCATTAAACTTCCATGAATACATTTGCCATGAAGAGAAAGTTGCAAACTCTGACCCTTATAGATTGTCCTTGATAAGCAGCTGCCTCCAAAAATAATACCTTCCCACAGCTGCTGTGATGTCTCCCACCCAGTAAAGTTGCTGTCTTGAGGAGTATCCTGAGAATCAGGTATCATGTGATTCAAAATGGTCACATGATCCCCAGGATGCTAACCACCATGTTGTACAGGTCCCTGCCATTTCTGCATGCCAAGATAAGGTAGGGAGAGGGTGCGTGGAAGTGATAGAGATATTTCTCTATTAGGAAAAAAGTTAGCAACATGTACCCAGGTTTCTGGAAGCACAGGTCAGCGTTGCTTGGCTGCTGACAGCAGAATGATACAGACTCCTATGGGGCAGTCTGGACCTGCCTGTGCACCTTAGAACTCCTCTGAGACCATGTGCTGTGCAGTCTCCCTTACTTGTGTGAAATTTTGTTGTTGAGTAGCTAGAAGATAACTTTGGCCATGCTTAGTTATCAAAGCTATGGGATGATGATAAATAGACTTCTGGCTAGTAATATTGTAACCATATAAGCGCACACATGCACAATGTTATGAACATCATATATGGTATAAATACATTATACATTCATTTTATAAATTTCTGGACAGATACACTGCCCTTTGAAGATTAAAATGCCAACCTAGGGTTATTTATCCATGGAGAGCCTTGCCTGTGCATCTGCCACCTTTCTAAAATAGCTCATTCCGCCCTTTCCAAGTTTCTGAAGTTTTTTAGCACTTTCAGTGCACAGCTGAGGTGTGATTTTCGCTTTTCCACTAGATGGCAGATTGTCATAGTTTAAATCCTTGTTCTGGTCCGTTAATGAGCATCGTCTAGTTGCCAGCTTTGTAGTTCAACTGTTTCATGTACAAAGAAAACATTAAAACCAGGATAGATATGGTGATGCAGTCTTCACCAATTTGTTTAAAATTCAACAAGTTTGTTTGCTTATTTATAGAACTTACTGTACATCAGTCTGACATTTCGGTACACACACAGCAAGACTCATGGTTCTTGAGAGCATCAGATGTAGGCACTTTGCAGCTCCATAGTACCTGCACAGCTACTTTGGGGCTCTTCAGAAAGAAGCGTGTTGGCCAAATCTCTCCTGTACAAATCTAGGACATGTGTGCTGTGGCTCTGGGATTTCTGGACACAGGGCATCTCAAATAGTCCAGCACTATGGCACAGAACAATTTATTTTTCTCTCTGAGACCTAAAGGAATTGAACCTCCTTCTAAGAGCTATAGCTCTCCCGGTTGTGTATTGCAGAGCTTTTCAGTACCCTTTTCTCTTGCAAGTGGGGAGTTCCCTTTGCTAGAACAGGTCCAGGTCTTCAAAAAGTCCCAGCAATGAAATCTGCAGTCTTGATGCTCCTGTGCTTGAGTGAAGTTCTCCAGGTTCCAGTTCTGGCTTCAAAATTCAAAGCAAACTCCACTATAGCTACTAGATTTTTCCTGTTCTACTCAAACCCATAAATTGTTACAGATCCTTGGAAAGATGGCCTTGAGTCACAGGACCATTGAGCTGGGTCCAGGTTTTCTCCTCTGGAATTTGTTATTTATAACCTTAAGAAATTCTTCTATGGATAGGCTTGCACTAATGTCATTCACTGAGTTTAATGGATTTTTTTCCTGCTTCACTTTAATGTAAGAGATCAGAGTCTGTCCTGTGGATTTCTCCCCTACCAATAACTATAGTGCTCTCCTGACTCCCCGGTCTGTACTAAGGAAGTAAATTAGCTGTTCAAGGGTCAAGGTCTCTCCATCTAAAACCACAGTGCAGGAGATTTCACATGCCCAGCTCAAACTGTGATGGGGATTCGAGCTCCATTAGTCGCAAGGCACTCACTGGCACCTGAAATTTCCCTTCTGAAAGAACATGTGTGAGCTTTGCATACAAAGGCAAATAACAAATTACACTTCTGGAAGTGTCAGCTTTGTCATGTGCTGTTGCCTCAGCAATGGGGGCCTTTTAACAGCCCCAGAGAGGTGTGATGTACTCACACCTATCTGTATCTGTTTTCCTAAGTCTAGTGCAAGTCTTTCAAACTTTCATTTGGGAGGATGAATGCTTCCTAATAGGTTTTCAAAGGCATGGAACAATCTCCCACTTCCCTGTGACCTAGGTAAGGACCTTGCTGTCTTGTAGTGCTAATTGCAGCCTGTTACAACTGGACTGACCCGTTAGAGCGTGGCAACATCAGGCACACAAAGGTCACCCAACATCTTTTTTTTTGGTAAATGATGCCCAGAACTGGCCGTGTCTTGGGAGGGTGGTGATCTCGTTTCTTCACACATTGAATTCGAATGACTCTTGTTGTAGTGGATTAGCACCAATGGGATGTAATAATAAGGATAATCTTACTGCCTCACTCTCCTGGGAGTTCTCTTACCCCTGTTACATGGGAATCTTTTACGTGCATTTCTGTAGATATCAAGCTGCCAAAGCAATTCTCTGGGTTGGTTTGTTTGTTCGTTCTCCCACCAGGATCGTACTCGTTTGTTAATGTAAAAGGTGGATTTGCAGATCCATCTCTCAGGGAGGTTTTGGCTCTTCAGAGAGCTGTACAAGTCCAGCAAAAACAGCCGTGTGGAAATAGTTCATTTTCCCCAGACGTAGCCATTCCTTCAGGCTCCCAGCCTGCTTCTAGCCCATTCCGTTTGTGTCCATCTGTAATTTGCTGCAAGAGTCTTTTGTTGCCAAATATTGTTTTGACTACACACAAACAGAAGATCCCTAGAAACTATCTGAATTGATCTAATGGAAATCTGAAGACCTGTGGCAATGAAAAGGCCAGTCATAAGGCAGTGACAGGTTTTCTGAGCATAAAAAGCTTGTGAGTAAAAGTCCAATACTTCATAGACTGCAGAAGCAGGAGCTTTATATCATTTCCAGCTCACTAATAGTGTTGCCAACTCTCATGATTTTATCATGAGTCTCATGATATTCTTCTTAAAAGCTTAGTTTCTGAAGTCAGGCAATTACATGAGAATCTTTCTCTCTCTCTTTTTTTTTTTTTTTAACATTCTTTTCTTAGCAGCAAGTTTCTAGCCCTGCTGCTTCCAAGGGGGAAAAAAAGGAAGGAGGAAAAAAAAATATAGAAAGAGCTTAAATACATGACCGTGATTTGTCTTGAAGACTCAAAAAACCCAAGAATGCAAACCAAAAGAGGTACATGGATATTACTGTTTGCTTGTTTCTTTTTAATCTTGTTGTTGTTTTTTAAAACCAACCTCATGCCCAACTCATGATTTCTGAATGCTTGGGATTGGCAACACTATTTTGATGGACTTAATACGTATGTGTAGCACTGGAAGTCCTGTTGTGGCATTTATTTTTAGAAAAGCTATTTTAGCTCATTTGGCACATTCTTTATAGCTCCATCTACCTTGTGTAGTTAGACTCATGGGGCCAGATCCTTCGCTGGAGCAAATTAGAGCAAGACCAGTGATTTAAACCATCTGGAGACTTAGCCCATGGTGCAGTCATCTGGCTTTACTGGAAAAGGGGTACAAAATATAGTCCCAATAACATTTTTTAAAACTCCATAAAATGTGCCTAAAATAGTCTTCGTCGTTCTGAAGCAGATGTGGTATATAGAGAGAACACAGGATGGAAAGCTTCAGAAGATTTTCTTGCTGCTTGTCTGAGAGCATCCCTGTAGTTCACTCCATCAGTTCTGCCTTTTGTGGGTTTTGTACTCTTCCCATGCACTGCACCACAACTGAGCTGCTGCTTAAGCAGACCCGTGTCTGTGTTGGGTGCCGTAAAATCATCTTCGCATGTGTGATTTTCCATTTCCTTTTCTTTATAATGTTTTACCCATTGCGGTAAAACTATGCAGCTTCACATGCATGAAGGAGCCCCTCAGATAATAGCCCACACTCAGATCTCTTTGTGCTGGGCTCTCAAAAGTCCTCTGAGGTCAGACAAGGTCAGTGTCTCTCTGAGGTTGGATCGCTCAAGGACCACAGAGGAGCTGCAGGAAGCGGTCTTGGTGACTCAGCTGATGGCAGTCCTCCCACTGGTTCAGCGTTGAGCCGATACTCCAGCGTGACGTGAGAAGGCAATGTTTGCCTGGACATCCTTCAGACGAAGTACGAGGTGGGGACTCTAACCACTTTGTTTCCAAAAGGTCTTACAAATCTTTTTTGTCGAAACAAAAATTGGAGTATCCTTTCTGGAGACTGAAGTGGTCAAAGAAATGTGATTACTAATTCAAATCTAGAGAAATGCATTTTTAAATAATAAGTAATTCATTCCCAGCTCTTCCTCCAGACTTTCTGCAGTAAGACTTTCCCCTCAGCAACATGCAGAGTTCCTGAATGTCACTAGACCATTCCACATCGCTGGCTGCACTTCATGGGGCTGAGTTCCCCTTGCTGAACGGTTACCACTGTTAATTAGAGTTGTTCAAAGCTGCTCTTTGACTTTAATTTATGTGACATTGTTGACACTGCACTAGAGGCATGTGAGCCCCTCTACTACTATTCAGTAATTCCAGTGACAATCACCAGAGCAAATTAAGCAGCAACGCTCTGAGCCTCTGTAGTACCTTCTGTTCAGCTATCTCAAGCTGCTTCGTGGAAGCTGAGTGTTTTGCAGCTCACAACAACTCTTTTCAAAGGTGGTGGTGGGAAGGAAACCGCAGCTCAGCAGCTCAGTTGCAAACTGTGCAATGCTCTGACCCACACTTGTGGCTGGAGCTCTTTGCTCCCAGGAAAATGTTGTAGCTGGGATAGCCCGTTTCCTTAGGGACTGTACCCATGCAAGATGCAGGGCTCCCCGTGGTCTTCTGAACTACAGGTTTTGTTTGTTGTGGGCTTTCTCGTGGTTGTGCCTGCGTCACTCCTTGATTGAGTTACTCTCCTAAAATACAGTTTGTGCTTTCTACCTTTTAACTACAGGGTATGGGCTGTCTCATGTTACATCAGCTCTTTGCTTTTTCTTTCTCCATGTTTGCTTTGGATTTTTCTCTGGACTCATCCAGAACGTGATTAAATAACTTTGTCCGGGCGGTTAACTCTTTAGAATAGCTGGAGAAAATGGGCATTGGCCAGAGAGCATTTGGAAAGAAACACAGAGGTGGGCTGAGCATAACACCTCCAGGAGGGTCAGGGACCCAACGCAGGCTGATGGAAAGCACTGTAATTCTCTGTAGACTCACTTTCTTCCTGTCACTGTCTTCAAAGGCGGCTCACACTTCAGATGGTAACTGTATGTTCTCTGAAAGTTAAGGAAAAGGCTGGGCAAGCACAGTCCTTCAGGGTATACCTGATTACTTTTACCACAATTTATTCTTATGCGGTGAGAAGGGAGAAAAGTAATTTAGCAGTGTAAGAAAATGTTTCCTGGGTTAAGTATGTTCGTATCAGAATACTGCACATTTTTCAGACAAGTTGTGGGAGGTGTGTTGAGAGAAGTCCCAGGATGGGACAAACCATTGGGCTGCACCAGGATGCTGTGAGTTACCAGCCTTATTCTGGGAGGACCCTACTGCTGCTTTGGTGTGCCAGGACCAAATGACGGAAATACTTTACAGTATTCTTTCTGATATTTGGAATTTATAATAAGTAAGGACTACTGGGTTGTATTCAGTGTTGTCAGCAACTCGAGATGATCTTTGCAGAGAGGAATGTTGTTCTTTGCATTGATTACAATCTGCATGGTCAGTACGGAGATGTTCACACTGTAAGTACCTGGCTTGGGGAAGCTCGGCTCCCCTTGGGGCTGTCTGGGCACCTGGGAGAAGCACAGCTTCTCCAAAGAGGGATCCACAGCAACAGCCTGATTTACGTGCTCTGACATGACCCGTGCTCAAGTCTCTCCCTCTGCATTGATACATGGGAAACCTATAGCAATACCCTCCTAGATCAAGATGCTCAGCGTGGTGCCTGTGTTACAGTTAGTATTTAGGTTATACCAGCTGGAATTGAGAATTTTGCAGTGATACTAGAAGATTAATTGGCCTATTAATAGGTCATATTACCACAGAACCAGCTGCATCCCACATTTTTATATCAACATAATATCATGGGTTTTTTTCATTTTTTATGCTAAACAATTTAGTGATTGCTGATTTTGAGGAAATTGAGGATTAATAAACTCTGTATTAGCAGCATAATCTCACTCTTCCTTGCATATAAAATTGTTACTACAGTATATTTTCCAGGGTTTGTCTCCTCCCAATTTTGAAATTCTCTAGAGATTGAATTTATTTTGTCTTGGTTTTTTTTATTAGTAGAAATATTTTAATTTTCATTCTCTTTTGGAAAACACAATATGAACCCATGCATCAGAAACAATGAATTGAAATAAGTGAATGGCGAGAAGGTGGTAGAAATGCATTTCAGACTTTCAGTGAAAGTTTATGTGGTCCTTGCTAGTCACCTTCTGCTGATGCCATTGTTCTGTAAATATATTAAGAGATTTAAATAGTCTTGGATTATTAAATAGCTACTGCACTAAAGCCAACTACACTTCCATTGTGGTAGTGCTCAATGTGATTCTACCATATTGAAGTAGCACATTTGTCTTGTGTACTGCTATATGATCTATCATATATATATGTATGATATATATATATATATATATCACATTATCTACCACTAAGGACTATATCCCATCTGCATAGCCCATGAGACATGTACAGATCATCTCCTGTGTGTAAAGCCAGTGGGATTTAGGCTCTGTTTTGGAAATGTTTGGGACCTTTCTGGAAGAAAGGAATTATATAAGTGTTACAGAGCTAGTTACCTGTACTTATTATCCTAAAAACCAACACTAAAGAAAAGCGAGAGAGAAGTGGTTTAGTTCTGTGGCAAGGTTTGATGCTGTGCATTTCAATGGAAATAACTTTTGTCTCTGTGGATGTGTAACTTTATAGCATTGGTTCCCTAAGTATATGTAAAACGTATTCTGCCAGTAAACCACTTCTTGTGTAGTCAACATGCATATTTATTTGTAAAACATATGCACACTGTCATCTGTCAAATGTTTTACACGTTACCCAATTTCAAATGACTAGAATAAAATAACTGCATTAGGCTGCAGTAGATTGGTAAAAGTTACCCATTTTCTTATCATAATAGGAAGTTCTTAACCTCACTAATGATTGTGGTTCATAACACCAAAGCCTATTAAAAAGAGTATAAAATCTTGCCATGATGGCAGTTTGGGTTGTGTTCCCTTCATGAGACGCGCTGAGCAACACGTTCAGCAAAGAATCTAGAGAAAAGGGGTATCCAAGCATTAATCATTCATCGCAATGCTTCATAAAAGAAACCTCAGTGAAAACAAAAGCAGGAAACTCAACTATTCTGAGAAGCACTTTAAAGTAGCACTAGTTTCAGCTACCAGGTATTTGCACTATCAATCAAAACATATTTATTTATCAGTTGAATCATATATTAAAACTCCAGGCTATGCAGAATAAGAGGCAGAAGAGAAATATTGAATGTATACATACAAAAATACTGAAGCCTACACTTTCTGGAAAGAATACATAAATGTCATTTGCTGACAGAAAAACAGATTGTTGTAAAAGGAACTCCAGAAATGACCTGACATCAGAATCACAATTTCCTGTGTCACAGGTTAGTGAGAAATTGCTTCTTTACAGCCTAACAATTCAAGGAATAATGACCTAACATTGTTCCACTGTGAATTGGGGCCAAGAGATATATTTTTGCAGGTAGCAACAAATAAGAACAAACCTTGCAAAGAACTAGGATGCATAAATCCTAAAGCACACCGGAGAATTCACTGGTTTTGACATAAGCAATCTATAAACAATATAACCAATTTGAAATATATTAGGTATGATTGCAAACATTACTTGTCTCTTCAGCAAAACCAGGCCGGACCTCTGTGGGCAATACAGAGGAGGGCTATTATTTAGGGATTTGGGGTCCTTCTGCTTCCAGATGTTGATGTCACTCATTTATTCAAGAAATGTAATGGAAATTCACATTGGTTTGATAGAGTTTTCAGACACCTCGTGCTGTTCAGCCAGCAGTTGCATATACCCATGTCCACTTTTTTTGCTCATCGTCGTAAGATATTAGTCAAGGTTTATATTAAAGGATGGGTATTTTGGATGCCTGGCTTGAGATAACTCACAGACACCTGATTTTCAAAGGAGGCAGGCTACCTCTGAAAATTAGGAGACCCTTCCAAAACTCTTAGCGTCTATACAACTTTGTCCTGCAACCCTTGGAGATGTTATCTTGAGAAAGGAGCCCTCAGTACACATGAAGTCTGAGATGATGATATGGTCATATTCTTATTTCTAACATTTTTTATTCCTTTACAGCCTCCTAAAGCTAGGACTAGTGCAATAGTCCATGCTTTTGCTGAAAAAATGTCATCTAGGAGATCTGCAAATCTTCCCAGAAGACAAAGAAAAAGTGACTTATAAAAGCAAATAAGGTGCGATGTTTTCAAACATTTTATATACACTGAAAGTCAGGGCAGCAGAAAGAAGGCTGAGCTTTGACAAAGAATTTCTTCTTGGAACAGCAGTATCTAGTCACCTGAATTTGGATTTCGGAATTGGGATTTCCTTTCCAGCTTTATTAGGGACTCTTTTCTGGCCTTGGATGAAATAAGCACCGGATAATCTAACTGAAATTAACATTGCTGGAACTGCAAAGGTTAAACATATAAATGTTTTTTGCGTGTAGAAAGAAAAAACTTTTACTAGAATCACTGGCCATTGCAGGTAATGTTTTAGTAGTCTAACATGACAGCAAATTAGTGCAAATTATTAATCAGTATATATACATTGAATACGCACTGTGTACACATAATACAGTATAATGCGTAAAGGACCAGATTATGTATTTTGTAGTGATAAGGATTCTGTTTTTCTGCAAAACCCAAGAAATTTCCTCTTCCTGGAATGAATGAAAAATCTTCTCCATAGTCTTCCCTGATGAAATGTAAATATAGCTTCCAACAAAACTCGTTAACTTCATACCAATGGCCGAGTTTTTCTTCCTGTACATCGCCAACTCCAGTTGTTTGCAGGTATTCACACAATGCCATGTACAGGTACCCCAGTTACCATTTTGTGCATCCCACCTCCTGCTCTCCTCTCCTTCCGCTAAGGAGACAACACACATTGAGTAACCCAGTCAACCCCGGGCAAGAAAACTATTATCTGGTTCCTCATCAATTCAAGCATTTTGCTGGGGACAGAAGAAGTCCAGAAAGAGCCCAGCCAGGTTGTTGTGCTATGCTTCTCCTTTCTCAGACCCCCAGGCAGGTAGAGCCCTGTAGCCCATCCCCTCACTGGCAGAGTTTAGAAAGATGGGGAGAAAAGGGGTAGAGAATGAGAAACTGCACAGTTTCTCATCCATCAGAAGATGTGCATTTTATTTTCACATCCATGCCAAAGAGTGTTTCCCCATGTAAGCACCATGTACTGTTTCTTTTCTACAGCTGGAAATGCTTTGAGAAGCATAGACCCAGACCTGAGTTTTCAATTTTAAACTTTCTATGGTTTGGGTGGTGGAGTTTGGGGTTTCTTCTCTTATAGCAAAATGTGCTCTCTGTTTCAGATCTGAATGGGAGAAGGGACTCCTCACCATTTGTGAATGGGATGGGTCTGGCAAGAGCAGCCACTAGTGTGACACTTCTTGAAAACCATGCAGACATGATGGGCTCCGTGCATTTTGAAGAAGCTTCTGTCTTTCAGCTGAGACAGGTAATGGATGGCATGTATATTCCTAGTTCATGGTGAATGCACTCTCAAATGGTTTACTTATCATTTTATGAGCAGCAATTTCAGCGTATGTAGTCACGTGGATAAGGTCCTGCTTAAGCAGGACATTTCAGCTTGGGTTTGAAGTTGAATAAGATCTTGCACGCTCTCTGAAATGAAACTGGCTTCCAGGCCAGTTTTCCAGTAAAGTACTACCTCCTTTGCTGACATAGCATGCAAGTATCCTTTCACAATCACAGAAAAACCTTAGAACAGTTGATGGCATTAGCTCAGTATTCATGATCCAATATAGATTAAATCTGGCAAGAAGGGATCCTTCTAGTGGGTAAAAAAAAAAAAAAGGAAGAAAAGAAAAAAGGAAGCAGCTATTAGGAAATTAGCTTTGAAGTTACACTTTGGATATACTTTGGAGAGAGGAAAAATAAAATAAGGCTTAATCAAAATATAAAATGTAGGAAAATGGTACCTGCCTCAAGGAACTTACCACTGAAGCTTTAAACAAGAGACAACACATTCATGGAGGCAGATAGGAATCAGAGCTGCATATCATCCCAGTGAGTATTGTCTCATAGTCTACGCACAGTTACGATTTCCCTCAGGTAACAGGGCTACTTAAAAAAAAAAAGGGAATGTATTGTGCCAAAAAATCTTCCCCATTCTCCTAGCAAATTCTGAGCCAGCATCGCACACAACACTGTTAATTTATTAAATATCATTGTGATTAATTATATTCTATAGAAACAAGGTGCATTCAGACTTGGTGCAACTTCTTTGACCCCAGAGCTGGTACAGCTGTTTAAATCAGGGCAGAACTGATCATGTACTACTTCCCTCTTGGAGTGAAACCAGATATCATAAAGATATGAGTTGCATGAAACATGATTTTAGACCTCTATCTCCTAGTGATCATCCTACATGTAATTATTTTCTTCATTCTAAAAGAGAAGTATATTTAAAGGCGATTTTTTTCTGGTAGCTTCTACCCGTGAGTATCCTTTAGAATACTCAAATGGGTCTTTTAATTTATCATGAGGGTCTATGAAGATTTATAGAAATGAATCCTATAGATATGAACAGAACAGAACGGAGCATCCCCCATTGGTTTTTTAACCATTTCTTTAAATACCTTCTATAATAAAAAATTACAGTCCTCTTTCAGAACTATATAAAACATTTTTAAAGCTGCATTTGTACCTTTTGAGGCTAGTCTAACTTCCTCTGTGGTTAATCAGATTCATTCCATTGACCTAACAGAAGTGGGACAGATCCCAGATTAGCAATCCTGGACCTGGTGATATGTCAATCTTTTATCATTGTGAGAGCTTTTTTTTTTTTTAAATTGTGATTAAAAAAACCTCTTCCCTTAGTCCAGAACACTTTTGAATGTATGCTCTGTATCCACACACTCATGCTCCAGCAAGGTATAGTAAGTGTACATTGTCATATATCTTTATATCCCTACTTGGTTTCATCCCCATCAAGTTCTACAAGAGCAGGAGGGAAGACCAGAGGGAAGAGCTGCACTTTGACCCCTTGTTCATATTTTGGTTCTTTTATGTATACCAAATGTCAGTCATTCTGTCATCTATTTAATCTCGGACACCTATGGAAGATTAAGAGAGGGCAGTTCAATGAGCAGAGCAAGAGAGGGAAGGACAGATGAGCTACAGCAGTCAGATAGTGTAAAAGCCGACTCAAAGTTCTCAAAAAAACCTCCAGCCGTGGCCAGCCATCATCCTTCTTTAAAAGGAGGAGTTTCTGTTCAGGCTTAAAAATTGCCATCTTCTAAAGCATTGACACATATTAATTCTAGAAGAAAAATCGTCCTTCTTAACCACATAAGTACTCTGAATTAATCCTTTAATTCCTTCTTTTTTTTTGATTTTAAAAATGTTGTTGGCCAACAATCTTGGAGGTACATGTGTTTGTAACTGCACGGCAAGAATTTAGAACATATCTAATGTTAATTTTTTGCCAGCTTCTCTGTCTGGTCCATCCAAAAACCTCTTATTCTAACCCCCTTCCCAAGCTGCCAGGTAATCTTTCCCCAGTAAATTAACCTGGGAATACAAGTGGGCTTTGTCTTCCAGAGATCAAAGCCTTGGTTTGTTCCTACTTTTGGTAACCAAAGCTCCTCTCTCCATTGTGGTAGGTGCAATGAAACTCCTCCAAGCACAAAATTACCCATCTGCATGGGGTACGGTTGCGCTGCTGTGCCAGCATGGACTGCACGGGTACCATGGTGAGAGGAGGGAATTTCTTTGGATGAGGTAGCGGGTGCACGCTAGTGCTAGTCTTGGATCAAAAAAAAAAAAAGGCTGCAATGTTGGTGGTTGGTAAAATAACCTGTTGCCTCACCATCCTCCTCAAGCTATCCGAATGGAACAAATATGGGATTTGGGTGTACATGGGGAGCCAGCTGTCACTCTCAAACATCAGCCTTCTAATGCCATCGGGGGGAAAAAAAAAAAAAAAAAAAAAGAGGTGTGCAAACTTTCAGACAGAAGGCACCCAAATTGGTAAGAGGTTTTTAGGATTAAAATTGTAGCATCGAGCCTGGGGTCCAGCCAGGTTGCTTTGCAGAGGCCAGACAAGGAAGGTTTCTGCGTGGCATAAAGCTCTTTTTCCACTTGCCCGGACCTGGGCTGCGTGTCGGGCAAATCCGCTGGCAAATGTTAACGCTGCCCAAGGGACTGAAAGCGAAGCCGGGGGCTGATGTGGCATGCGGTTGCCATGGCACTGGCCATAATCCTGCCGGAGTCAGATACCCCGATGATACGGCGAGTTTCAGCTTGCTCTTGGGTACAGCGCGGTGACCCTCCCCGGCAGCATCTGCTTGCGTTTGAAACTTTTGAGAAATTTCATAGCCAAAGAAATCAAAACAAATCAAGTAACAAGCCCAGCCTGGCCCAAGTCCAAGTTAAAACTACTGCATTCCTCGCTGGTATTAGTGTTAATGCATCAGATCAGCGCAAAAGCGAGGATATTTGGGGTGGAAGCGGGGTACTTCTTGGAGATTCTTTTTCCTCTCCTCGCCGCTTCGGTCCCAAAAACACCAGGATTAAAATAGATGATGGTGCTGCGGTTCCGTAGGTTACCGCGTGTGGGGAACGATCTGTAATGACCGCTTCTCCCCACCGAAGATGCTGGGGGAGGCTCAAACCGCCCGGGGGCTGGCTCCCCGCCGGGGTACGGCCACAGCCCGGGCCGGGCCGGCCGCGGCTGCGGAGATGCTCCGCGGGGCTTTGCTGCCTCCAACCCCGGCGGAGCACGGGGCTGCGAAAGTAGCGTAAACTCCCGGTTGGAGGGGGGAAAAAAACCCACCAAAGTTGAAGGAAACCCCCCCCCCCCCAGCTCCATCCCCGCCTCTTGCGCGAGTGAATCTGCACAAGGCCAAACTTTTGTTGTTTTGGGGGAAGGACGGGGGCTACTTTCCCCGAAGAAGGAGGAATTTTGTGGGTTTGTTGCAGATGCCCTCCGGCCGAGCGGGGTGAGGCGGGGGGGGGAGTGGGGGGGCCGGTCCCGGCCCGTTCCGGAGGGGATCCCATCCCCGCGGCTCCGAGAAAGCCCCGCACCCAAACCGGTGCGGTTCGCCGAAGGGAAGGGGCGATCCGGGATGAAAGGGGATTGGCGGGAGGAGGGAGAGGAGCCGGAGCGGTCCCAAGCGCCCGCGCCGAAAGAGTGGGAAGGTTTTGATTTCCTTTTTTTTTTTTTTTTTTAAAGACACTAACCTCTCCTGGAAACCCATATTCCCTACCTCTCTCCAGAGAGGCAAGGGTTAAGTCAGGACCAGTAAAGTTAGCCCTGCACCCTGTAACACCTCCTTTGAAAAGCCGATCACACAGTTTACAGGGAAAGAGTGAGAGTGCAGCTGCTGTCCCAGCCAACATTTGGTTCCTATTACAGAGAATAAATCTCCCCCCTCCCGCCCCTTTTTTTTTTTTTTTTTTCTTCCCCCTCTTTTTCTTAAAGCGGGAGGGAGGGGGAAGGAGAAAAAAAAACCGACTCTCCAGCCAGTTGTCTTCTTGTCTCGGAGCTTGAAAGCGTTCCAGTGTCTTCCCCTGCAGGCTGCTCAACTTCAGCTTGTGTGTATGTATGTATGTGTCTATATATATAATGTATATAAAGTATGTATATGCCTGTGCATGAGTGTGCGCTCCGCGTCCCGCCGCCGGCCCGGGCTGATGGGCAGCAGGAGCCGCCCGGCACCCCCGGCTCCCCGCACCTCTCCAAACTGCCCCCGGCCCTCCCCATCCTTCCCTCCCTCCATCGCTCCATCATCTCTCCATCCCTCCCTCCCTCCCTCCCCGCCCGCCTCCGCGGAGCTGCTCCGCGGCAGCAGCCGGGATTGCGCCGCCGCCGGGATTCTCGGCAGCTTTTGGCGAGGAGCGGAGCCCGTGTGTGTGGGGGGGGGGTGTTGAAGAGAGGCACAAAAGGGAAGGACGGAGAGAAAGTCCCTCCCACGCCCCCCTCCCCCAAGTTTATGATGGGGGTCCGGAGGAGCAGCTCCGCTCCGCAGCAACCGCTCGCCTGCTGAAAACTTGCTGCTCCGCCTTTTGGGTAAAGTTGATGCTTATTGTGTCTTTTCATTGTGCTTTTTATAGACATATATTTTATTTTATTTTATTTTTTTTATTTCTCCCGCTTTTATCGGAGGTGCCTCGCGCCGGGGTTGGGATGAAGGGTGTGGGGGGTAGAGATTTTGCGAGGGGGGTCCCCTTGCAACGTGTGCCCAGAGTGGGGGGTGGGGGTGTCCCGTCCCGTGTCCCCCCCGCGTCCCCACGCCCCCGCAGGTGAACGGGGCAGATGTGTGTGTGTGTGTGTGTGTGTGTCCCGGTCCAGACCCCGTCGGGACCGGGCTTTGGGCCGTGCCACCACGGCCATTGTTTTTCGCGGGGGCTGCGGTGACAGTCCCAGCTCCGGGCCACTGCTGGGACCGCCTTGCCCCGAGTCCCGGAGGACAAGCCGGGCTCCCCAAAGCCAACAGCCAGTTTGGCTTTTTTTTTTTTT